>NC_090937.1:1122490398-1122793429 GCF_040938575.1 Ambystoma mexicanum | reverse complement strand
TGGATATACCCAGAGATGTCTATAGTGACCCAGAACAGGTTGCAATGCTGAAGGAGTGTAAGACACTTGTGGGGAAGTGTGGAATCCTGAATAAGGAAAGGAAGGTTGGAGACAGGCTACTCCATCATCTGGTGTTAAAGCAGAGTATCTGCCAAACGTATTGCATGTACTCCATGACCAGCATGGCCATCTTGGCAGTGACAGAACCTTCAAGTTGGTCCGCTAGAGGTTTTTCTGGCCTAGTCTAGCAGAAGACGTGGAGTATTATTGCCAGCAGTGTGGCAGGTGTATCACTAGGAAGACCATGGCTCGCCCTATAGCTTATCTTCATCACCTGCAGAGTTCCAGGCTCATCGCACTTCATCTGTACTGACTTCCTCAAGTTGGGGGTGAGGTGTACTGAACATCCTGGTGCTGACCGACACTTTACTCGATATGTGCAGGTGTTCCCCACCAAACATCAGCACACTAATACAGTCTCCCACGTGCTGTGGGAGACTTACTTTATACACTACGATTGGGCAATCAGGATACATTCCCACAAGGGACCCGATTTTGAGTCGGCACTCACCAAACATATTCTGGTGCCGGTTGGCATCAAGAAGACCCATACAACTCCATACAACCCTCATGTGGATGACCAGGTGGAGAGGTTCAATAACACCCTTTTGGCGATGTTGTGCATGCAAAGGCCTGAGGAAAAAAAACTGGTGGAGCCAGCATAAGGCTACTCTAACCCATGATTATGACTGTACCAAGAACAATGCCACTGGGTTTACACCATACCGTTTGATGTTCGGAAGGGATGCCTAGCTGCCAGTCGGCCTGTGTTTTGGAACACATACAGGCAGTAAAAATACCAGCTATTTGAAGCAGCTCAAACATCAGCTAGAGCAAGCCTATAAGCTCACCCAGGCTGCGTCGGAAAAGGCAGCTGAGGGAAAACAATGTTGCTATGATGCAAAGGTCAGGTTTCACGCTCTTTAGCCTGGTGATCATGTGTTGATCTGCAGCCTGGGAAGGAGAGGATGCAACAAGCTAGGCGGCAAGTGGGAGTATCAACCAATCATCATTGAGAATCCATTAGAAGAGCTCCCTCTCTTCCGCCTGCGAGAGGAAAGACGGCAAAGTAACAACAATACCTTGCACCTGAACCCCCTGCTCAGAGTCACAGTTGAGCTGCCCCTGGCAGCGATAAAATAAGAATTGGCCAAGGGGCCGATGGCTAGACTGCAGCAACTCCGTGGTGGAAGTCCAGAAGACATAGGACCCTTTGATGGATCAATCCCCGGAAGCTTAAGTTACTGAGACAAAGAGGCCAGTGGAAGGTGAACTGGAAGCCATTGAGGAAGCCGATGCCGAGGGTGATCAGTTAAGTGTCTACCAATTCCCTTTTACATATCGGACACTAGTGTGCATCTCTACGCCCACAGATCCAGATCCCACTCCCAGGAAAATTGAACCCAACCTGAATTTGTTCCTTCAGAGACTAATCCTGATCCCATTGTCCCTGCTATGCTGGATGGAAACCTTATCTTTTCCTCCACTGGATGATAGGGACCTTGGCTCAGTACAGAGCACTCAGCTCAGTCAGGGGGGAACCTTAGACAATATCTTGAATGCTCTGCGTCATTCCACCAGGGAGAGCAGGCCAGTGATGAAACTAACATACGATTCCCAGGGGTCCAGCGTGAGGTTCCCATTGCCTGTGCCTCACAATTTTCCATTCCTCCTTCTTTATAGCAGGTACCTGAGAGTTCAGGATTACTGTGGGAGGTGCCCGGGATTGAGGGTACTGGGTGGCAAACAGCTGCCTATAGATCTAAATCATGGCTTGAAAAATGCATAGATCAGACCAAGGGTATCTACAGGAGTGAGGTTAGTTCAAAAGGGGAGAAGCATAAAGCTAAATTTTTTTTTAAAAAGCGAGAAAAAAAAAGAAAAGAAAAAAAGGAAAGGACCCACCGCATAATGCCACAGGGGTATCCTATACTCAAAGAAAGAAAAACTTGGAGAATGGCACGAGCGGATGGCCGTTACAGAAGAAAAATCTGAACCCTCAGTTCAGATGGTGAGACCGGTGCTCTGCTCTCCGCCAAGTCCAACAATTACCACAGTGGACCGGGCTGAAACTGACGCTCCACTGACAGATTTTCTGCTTTCTTTGTTCATGAAAGTAACACACATATGAGAGTCACTCCCCTTTCTGCATTGAACATGATATATATTTATTTCTATATCTGTGAAAGTGCAGATATATTTTAGAGTTATTCTATTATGTTTTTCTGCCATTTGGGCAGCCCAACCAAAGTATCTTCCTAATATTTATTTCTGTCATGTAATTCACTGGTCCATTGTTTGAACACCAAGTAACAAATGTAAAGTCTTTCTACCATCCCATCTAACATGGCAACCCCAGAGAAACAGTCAAAATGGGCAACATGTAGAATCACAGCTGTAAGGAGAACCTGTGCTGTGCTTTGCAAATTCTATTTCATGTTCTCCTTATCAAGCACTTGATTCAAGCACAATTATTTTCTTTATTCAGAATAAAACCCCTCCTCATATGTATGCTATTTGAAGCCACAAAGAAGCCTTATTTGCTGCAAGACGTGTTTTGACTAAAGGCTTAATTATGTTATGCACCAACGTAACTAAGGTAAAATAAACTATGAAAGCATGAAAAATAATCCTTAACATCTGTGTTCCCTCTTGTTACATTTTGTGTGTACAGAAAATGCCTGATGTGTCTGCCTTCTCAATTATATTTGCAATCACTGAATCTCCTCTAATGTGTGGCCTTTCTAGTTTGAATCCCTTAAAATTGGTATTGTCCCTTTTCACAATACACAACGAGAAGAAGCAAACAAAACCTCATAAAACCTGAAAAACAGTCATAAATGTGCAACTGCCATCCTTTCCCTGTCTACACCCTCCCCCTAACCCACCCTCCTAGTATAGGCAACAAAAACCTCTTGACCCAAATTGACATCCACAAACATCATGAGCGATACAGAACAAAAAAGAAGAAATATAAACATTTGGCAAGGCAACCAACATGCCCCAAGCGACACAGCCCATTACAAGTCCCACTCTCAATAGAGAAGGTCTGAATCCCACCCCTTCCGGGTTACTCCTTAAAACAAAAACATCACCCCATTCTTAACAGGAAAGGACCTCAACGGGCCATAAACCGAATACGTAATTCACTGCATTACGTCTCCATTTCCACACTATATGCACCTCCCACATTCCCCCTCCCTAGCTGCCTGTGATGCTGTGTGTGCCATCCACCCCCCCTCCCTGGCCGCCTGTCATGCTGTGTGTGTGCCATCCACCCCCCCTCCCTGGCCGCCTGTCATGCTGTGTGTGTGCCCCCACGCCCCCTGATTGCCTGTGATGCTGTGTGTGTGTGTGGCCACCTGTGATGCCGTGTGTGTGTGTGCCCCCCAAACTCCCTTGTCACATGTGATGCCATGTGTGTGCCCCCAGTCACCTGTGATGCTGTGTGGGTCCCCCACCCCCCCCCAATCTAATGTGCCCACCGAATTGACTGTGTATTCTTGTAAGTAGCCGCCCTGCAACATGGGGTATGGCTTATGAAATGTGCCCACAGAATTGAGTAAGTAGCCGCCTTGCAACATCTGGTATGGCTCATCAAACGTGCCCACCGAATTGAATCTATGCATCCTTGCAAGTAGCTGCCTGCAACATGGGGTGTGGCACATCAAATGTGCCCACCAAATGGACTATGCATTCTTGTAAGTAGCCACCCTGCACCATGGGGTATGGCTCATCAAATGTGCCCACCGAATTGACTATGCATCCTTGCAAGTAGCCGCCCGGCAACATGGGGTATGGCTTATCAAATGTGCCCACCGAACTGAGCAAGAAGCCTCCTTGCAACATCGGATATGGCTCATCAAATGTGCCCACCAAATTGACTTTATGCATTCTTGTAAGTAGCTGCCCTGCAACCTGGGGTTTGGCTCCTCAGATTTGCCCACCAAATTGACCCTTATGTATGTTTTGTAAGCACTTCTGTAACTAAGTAAGCCTCTTTAACAGCACCACGATGCCAAAGGGCTGCGTGTGCGCTTTATAAATGCAAAAAATAAATAAACGCCCGTCGTAAGCCTTTCCATTGCATAAGTATTTCTAGGCGTGTTGAGCCACTCAATTTTTCCAGGTAACGATCTCCTCTTCCAATGCATGGCCAAGCATGCCCTAGCCTCCACAGAAAGCAATGTGCCAGGTGTGGTAAACGGTGATATTCTCTCTCAATTTCCTCCAGGCCAAACAGCACAAGTAGCCATGTTCATTCCCAAGAAACGCCATCCATCCCTTATATCCATCCAAGCACTTCATTCCAAAAAACCTGGACCCTATCACACCCCCACCACATATTTGAATAATCTGCCCTCACACCACAATAATGCCAACAAAGTGGACTCACCCCAACAAACATTTTGGAAAGACCCACTTGGTCATACTGCCACTGAGGCAGTAGCTTAATGGCGTGGAGCTTGTACTGGCAGTCAATCAACACCTGAAATGCCCTGAAACACAGTTTGTTCCATAATGCCAGGTCTAATCCCAAGACCAGGTCTCTTTCCCACCTACCCCGAAGTTTATCAGTGCTCCCCTTACCTGCCTCAACCAGAGATCAAGCCCTTAACCTCCATTCGAGAGTAGAGATCTTTCTCCAACGGAGTGAGATCCTGCTGCACCTCTGCCTTCCAAACTGCGGCCATAATCACCCCCTTCAGTTGCATGTAGGAAAACAAAGACAAGCTCCGAATTCCCAGAGCCCCTTCTAATTCAGATATAGGGCTAAACTGGTCATTCTTCCATACCAGTACAACACTCAACAAGCCCACCTAGAACCAACTGTGAAACCTCTCCAAACTTGGGATATGGTCCCTCACCCCTGCGGCCCACTGTTGGGTCAACAGGAAGGGCCAAGTCGTAACGCCTTACATCTCAGGTCCCATACGCCAGATATTCCAAATGAATCCCAGTGTGAAATGCTGCCTGACCCTCCAGGGAATCCAGTCCCTCTGTGCCCACAACCATTCCTCCACCGTTGCCGGTCGAAAATGATAATTAGCCAACGGAACCCACCAATGCTCCACCTGTTCATTTAGATGCAAATAATACAAGTACAGGTCAGGAAAACCCACACTACCTGCCTCTTTTGGTAACACTAACATATCATAGGCCACATATGCGTTTTTCCCCTTGCCATAAAAACTGTATTGCATGTACTCCATGACCAGCATGGCCATCTTGGCAGTGACAGAACCTTCAGGTTGGTCCGTTAGAGGTTTTTCTGGCGTAGTCTAGCAGAAGACGTGGAGTATTATTGCCAGCAGTGTGGCAGGTGTATCACTAGGAAGACCATGGCTCGCCCTATAGCTTATCTTCATCACCTGCAGAGTTCCGGGCTCATTGCACTTCATCTGCACTGACTTCCTCAAGTTGGGGGTGAGGTGTACTGAACATCCTGGTGCTGACCGACACTTTACTCGATATGTGCAGGTGTTCCCCACCAAACATCAGCACACTAATACAGTCTCCCACGTGCTGTGGGAGACTTACTTTATACACTACGATTGGGCAATCAGGATACATTCCCACAAGGGATCCGATTTTGAGTCGGCACTCACCAAAAACATTCTGGTGCCGGTTGGCATCAAGAAGACCCATACAACTCCATACTACCCTCATGTGGATGACCAGGTGGAGAGGTTCAATAACACCCTTTTGGCGATGTTGTGCATGCGAAGGCCTGAGGAAAAAAACTGGTGGAGCCAGCAGGAGGCTACTCTAACCCATGATTATGACTGTACCAAGAACAATGCCACTGGGTTTACACCATACCGTTTGATGTTCGGAAGGGATGCCTAGCTGCCAGTCGGCCTGTGTTTTGGAACACATACAGGCAGTAAAAATACCAACTATTTGAAGCAGCTCAAACATCAGCTAGAGCAAGCCTATCAGCTCACCCAGGCTGCGTCGGAAAAGGCAGCTGAGGGAAAACAATGTTGCTATGATGCAAAGGTCAGGTTTCACGCTCTTTAGCCTGGTGATCATGTATTGATCTGCAGCCTGGGAAGGAGAGGATGCAACAAGCTAGGCGGCAAGTGGGAGTATCAACCAATCATCATTGAGAATCCATTAGAAGAGCTCCCTCTCTTCCGCCTGCGAGAGGAAAGACGGCAAAGGAACATCAATACCTTGCACCTGAACCCCCTGCTCAGAGTCACAGTTGAGCTGCCCCTGGCAGCGATAGAATAAGAATTGGCCAAGGGGCCGATGGCTAGACTGCAGCAACTCCGTGCTGGAAGTCCAGAAGACATAGGACCCTTCGATGGATCAATCCCCGGAAGCTCAAGTTACTGAGACAAAGAGGCCAGTGGAAGGTCAACTGGAAGCCATTGAGGAAGCTGATGCTGAGGGTGATCAGTTAAGTGTCTACCAATTCCCTTTTACATATCAGACACTAGTGTGCATCTCTACGCCCACAGATCCAGATCCCACTCCCAGGAAAATTGAACCCAACCTGAATTTGTTCCTTCAGAGACTAATCCTGATCCCATTGTCCCTGCTATGCTGGATGGAAACCTTATCTTTTCCTCCACTGGATGATAGGGACCTTGGCTCAGTACAGAGCACTCGGCTCAGTCAGGGGGAAACCTTAGACAATATCTTGAATGCTCTGCGTCATTCCACCAGGGAGAGCAGGCCAGTGATGAAACTAACATACGATTCCCAGGGGTCCAGTGTGAGGTTCCCATTGCCTGTGCCTCACAATTTTCCATTCCTCCTTCTTTATAGCAGGTACCTGAGAGTTCAGGATTACTGTGGGAGGTGCCCGGGATTGAGGGTACTGGGTGGCAAACAGCTGCCTATAGATCTAAATCATGGCTTGAAAAATGCATAGATCAGACCAAGGGTATCTACAGGAGTGAGGTTAGTTCAAAAGGGGAGAAGCATAAAGCTAAAGATTTTTTTTTAAAAAGCGAGAAAAAAAAAGAAAAAAAGGAAAGGACCCACCGCATAATGCCACAGGGGTATCCTATACTCAAAGAAAGAAAAACTTGGAGAATGGCACGAGCGGATGGCCGTTACAGAAGAAAAATCTGAACCCTCAGTTCAGATGGTGAGACCGGTGCTCTGCTCTCCGCCAAGCCCAACAATTACCACAGTGGACCGGGCTGAAACTGACGCTCCACCGACAGATTTTCTGCTTTCTTTGTTCATGAAAGTAACACACATATGAGAGTCACTCCCCTTTCTGCATTGAACATGATATATATTTATATCTATGTCTGTGAAAGTGCAGATATATTTTAGAGTTATTCTATTATGTTTTTCTGCCATTTGGGCAGCTCAACCAAAGTATCTTCCTAATATTTATTTCTGTCATGTAATTCACTGGTCCATTGTTTGAACACCAAGTAACACATGTAAAGTCTTTCTACCATCCCATCTAACATGGCAACCCCAGAGAAACAGACAAAATGGGCAACATGTAGAATCACAGCTGTAAGGAGAACCTGTGCTGTGCTTTGCAAATTCTATTTCATGTTCTCCTTATCAAGCACCTGATTCAAGCACAATTATTTTCTTTATTCAGAATAAAACCCCTCCTCATATGTATGCTATTTGAAGCCACAAAGAAGCCTTAGTTGCTGCAAGACGTGTTTTGACTAAAGGCTTAATTATGTTATGCACCAAAGTAACTAAGGTAAAATAAACTATGAAAGCATGAAAAATAATCCTTAACATCTGTGTTCCCTCTTGTTACATTTTGTGTGTACATAAAATGCCTGATGTGTCTGCCTTCTCAATTATATTTGCAATCACTGAATCTCCTCTAATGTGTGGCCTTTCTAGTTTGAATCCCTTAAAATTGGTATTGTCCCTTTTCACAATACACAACGAGAAGAAGCAAACAAAACCTCATAAAACCTGAAAAACAGTCATAAATGTGCAACTGCCATCCTTTCCCTGTCTACACCCTCCCCCTAACCCACCCTCCTAGTATAGGCAACAAAAACCTCTTGGCCCAAATTGACATCAACAAACATCATGAGCGATACAGAACAAAAAAGAAGAAATATAAACATTTGGCAAGGCAACCAACATGCCCCAAGCGACACAGCCCATTACAAGTCCCACTCTCAATAAAGAAGGTCTGAATCCCACCCCTTCCGGGTTACTCCTTAAAACAAAAACATCACCCCATTCTTAACAGGAAAGGACCTCAACGGGCCATAAACCGAATACGTAATTCACTGCATTACGTCTCCATTTCCACACTATATGCACCGCCCACATTCCCCCTCCCTAGCTTCCTGTCATGCTGTGTGTGTGCCATCCACCCCCCCTCTATGGCCGCCTGTCATGCTGTGTGTGTGCCCCCACACCCCCTGATTGCCTGTGATGCTGTGTGTGTGTGGCCACCTGTGATGCCATGTGTGTGTGTGCCCCCCAAACCCTCTTGTCACATGTGATGCCATGTGTGTGCCCCCCAGTCACCTGTGATGCTGTGTGTGTCCCCCACCCCCCTAATCTAATGTGCCCACCGAATTGACTATGTATTCTTGTAAGTAGCCGCCCTGCAACATGGGGCATGGCTTATGAAATGTGCCCACCGAATTGAGTAAGTAGCCGCCTTGCAACATCTGGTATGGCTCATCAAACGTGCCCACCGAATTGAATCTATGCATCCTTGCAAGTAGCTGCCTGCAACATGGGGTGTGGCACATCAAATGTGCCCACCGAATTGACCATGCATTTTTGTAAGTAGCCACCCTGCACCATGGGGTATGGCTCATCAAATGTGCCCACCAAATTGACTATGCATTCTTGTAAGTAGCCACCCTGCACCATGGGGTATGGCTCATCAAATGTGCCCACCGAATTGACTATGCATCCTTGCAAGTTGCCGCCCGGCAACATGGGGTATGGCTTATCAAATGTGCCCACCGAATTGAGCAAGAAGCCTCCTTGCAACATCGGGTATGGCTCATCAAATGTGCCCACCAAATTGACTTTATGCATTCTTGTAAGTAGCTGCCCTGCAACCTGGGGTTTGGCTCCTCAAATTTGCCCACCGAATTGACCCTTATGTATGTTTTGTAAGCACTTCTGTAACTAAGTAAGCCTCTGTAACAGCACCACGATGCCCAAGGGCTGCTTGTGCGCTTTATAAATGCAAAAAATAAATAAACGGCCGTCGTAAGCCTTTCCATTGCATAAGTATTTCTAGGCGTGTTGAGCCACTCCATTTTTCCAGGTAACAATATCCTCTTCCAATGCATGGCCAAGCATGCCCTAGCCTCCACAGAAAGCAATGTGCCAGGTGTGGTAAACGCTGATATTCTCTCTCAATTTCCTCCAGGCCAAACAGCACAAGTAGCCATGTTCATTCCCGAGAAACGCCATCCATCCCTTATATCCATCCAAGCACTTCATTCCAAAAAACCTGGACCCTATCACACCCCCACCACATATTTGAATAATCTGCCCTCACACCACAATAATGCCAACAAAGTGGACTCACCCCAACAAACATTTTGGAAAGACCCACCGGGTCATACTGCCACTGAGGCAGTAGCTTAATGGCGTGGAGCTTGTACTGGCAGGCAATCAACACCTGAAATGCCCTGAAACACAGTTTGTTCCATAATGCCCGGTCTAATCCCAAGACCAGGTCTCTTTCCCACCTACCCCGAAGTTTATCAGTGCTCCCCTTACCTGCCTCAACCAGAGATCAAGCCCTTAACCTCCATTCGAGAGTAGAGATCTTTCTCCAACGGAGTGAGATCCTGCTGCACCTCTGCCTTCCAAACTGCGGCCATAATCACCCCCTTCAGTTGCATGTAGGAAAACAAAGACAAGCTCCGAATTCCCAGAGTCCCTTCTAATTCAGATATAGGGCTAAACTGGTCATTCTTCCATAACAGTACAACACTCAACAAGCCCACCTAGAACCAACTGTGAAACCTCTCCAAACTTGGGATATGGTCCCTCACCCCTGCGGCCCACTGTTGGCTCAACAGGAAGGGCCAAGTCGTAACGCCTTGCATCTCAGGTCCCATACGCCAGATATTCCAAATGAATCCCAGTGTGAAATGCTGCCTGACCCTCCACGGAATCCAGTCCCTCTGTGCCCACAACCATTCCTCCACCGTTGCAGGTCGAAAATTATAATTAGCCAACGGAACCCACCAATGCTCCACCTGTTCATTTAGATGCAAATAATACAAGTACAGGTCAGGAAAACCCACACCACCTGCCTCATTCGGTAACACTAACATATCATAGGCCACATATGCTTTTTTCCCCTTGCCATAAAAACTTTAAAAGGCATCTCTTTACGTCTTTAAACATGGACTTGGGAACCCAAGTGAGTAGCATCTGACATCCATACAACAGTCTGGGAAGGAAGTTCTTTTTTATGGCATTAAGACATTCCATCCATGATATGGTAAGTCTATCCCCTTTAACCAGGTCATTAAATAATCTGTGCAACAAGGAAGGGCGATTAACCTCATACAACCCCTGTATATCGTTCATAAGAAGGACCCCCAGATGCCGCAATTGGTCCTCCCTCAACTCCATTCCCAAATGGTCCAACCCCTGGGTATCCAGATCGTCCTCCTGGTCGAAAGGAAACAAAATAGATTTGCCCTTATTAATTTTAAACCCTGAGAACTCCCCATATTGTCGAATCAAGTCAACTACCCCCGGGACTGATACCGATGGGTTCCGAAGATGTAACGAAAGGTCATTTACATATAAATAACAATTTATGTTCCACCTCACCTACCTTTATACCTTGCACTTACAGATCATTTCTTAACCTTTGGGCCAATGGTTCCAAAGAAAGTGCAAAAAGTGGCGGCGAGAGGCGACAACCTTATCTCGCGTCCCAGGCCAAGTCAAACCGGTGTGGAAACCATCCATTTCGCCACCACACACGCCTTTGGCCTCTAATACAGAGCCATAATCCCATTGAATACCCTAGTCCCCAAACCAAATGTATGCAACACTGCCTCGAGAAAGGCCCAGTCAACTCTGTCAAAGGACTTCTCGGCATCGATGGACAGCAACATAGGATTGCTCTCCCTTCCCTCGAGCCCAATCGATCAAATGCAGGGTTTTCCATATTGTATCTGCTCCCTGGTGTCCCCTTAGAAAGCACACCTGATCAGAGTCTACCAGCCAAGGCCTGTGTGTATCCAATCTGGAGACAATGGGCCTCATTACGACCCAGGCGGTAAGTTACCGCCTGGGCCGTGACTTTACCACCATGGCGTAAACTATGTTTACGCCATGGTGGTTGGCGGATTTACCGCCCCATTCCGAGTTTGGCGGGGCGGTAAATCCCCAATCCCCATTTACCCTTCCCCATTCCCATTTTTGCCCCATAGGGCATAATGGGACTGGGGAAGGCGTTAATTACGCCACCGTAAATTACGGTGGCGTAATTAACTCCATGGTCCCTTAGCGCCATGGATTTTAACACCTGCTAAAAGCAGGTGTTAAATCCGCCATGGCGCTAAGGGACCTCGTACTCAGGCGGTAAGGGTCGGCGCTGTTTACGGCGCCGTAAACCCCTTACCGCCTGAGTTGTAATGAGGCCCAATGACTTAGGTAAAAATCTTTCTTTTCACATTAAAAAGCGAGATGGGTCTATAAGAACCACATACATAGAGATCTTTATCTTCCTTAGGCATCACTGAGATAAGGGCCCCAAGAAAAGAACCAGGTGCTCGTACTTAACAACACAATATTATTAAGTAACCTCATCAAGTGAGGTACCAGTTGTGAGAAACCTGATGGTGTCTCCCTAACAAGAGCCCGGGGATCTGTCATCCAGGTTGCCAGGACACCAC
Source organism: Ambystoma mexicanum (assembly GCF_040938575.1). Classification (NCBI taxonomy): domain Eukaryota; kingdom Metazoa; phylum Chordata; class Amphibia; order Caudata; family Ambystomatidae; genus Ambystoma; species Ambystoma mexicanum. Next base: position 1,122,781,517 of record NC_090937.1, on the reverse strand, counting down.
CATCACTATTGGATCCCGTTCCTGATGGTGGACCAGTGAGGGAGGATCAACTGGATGGGGAGGGAGGGGGGGGTCTTTGGGGAATGGGAGTGGGACAGCGACAGGCGAGACACGGTATCCCCCTTATTTCAGCACCTCTTCCCCATCCTACACGTGGGACATTCCAAAACACTGCCCCCCTTTTCCACACGAACACTGTGCACAACACGAAAGACAACTGACTAACACCAGGGCCGTTTACCTGACGTGTCCCAATACCAGGGTCAGGTAAAGTCAGGCACTAGACCAGAATCTGGCACACAACAGCCCTTTCCCTTCCCCACAGGGATAAAAGGTGGAGTACAAGAGCACGATACAAGCAAGGCAGTCCGTACGATGTAAGAGCTAAATCAGCACAGCAGTTCAAGAGGAGGAGAAAGACACCGCAGACCGAGGGGGAGACAAGGAGAGAAGGGACCCTGCCCTTTCAGGGCCAGGCCCGTGAAACCTGCGCAAACGGAAACATAAGACCGCAAACAAAGGTCAGCATATGTTTCAGCAGTTGCCTACGGTACGCAAGACACTCTGCTGATAACCAAGCCAGGGAAGGACGCTGGTCTCAGGAGGTACCAACCTTGACTCCAAAGGTAAAGAAAGGCAAGCGGTTCAAGAAACCGAACTGTGTTGAACGATAAGTAGCCAATGGCTAGTTTTGAACTTTGAGGAGCTGAAGAGGGGGGAAAACCAGCAACAGAGTAGGCCGGCACACGTGGGTGCTCTGGCAGGGAACTCTGGCTGTTTACCTGACGGTAGAAAGACTACCATAACCAGAAGCCCTTGGGAAGTGAATCCTGCATGGTGAAAAGGTAAATACGAACTGTATGCTTAAAAAGTTGAGAAAAGCCATAGTGAACCCGGAAGAGGCAAGCTGACATTTGGAAAGGGTCTGAGCCCGAAGGAGAGAGATCCAGGGGTGGAAAGTCACCACCAAAGGTCGACTAAAATAATTGGTTAAAAAGACATCAAGATTTGTGAAGCAATAAGTATTGCAAGACAAGGGAAAGGAAGTGCCCTCCCTTGTCATTTGGGATCCGAGCCCAGCCGAGAGAGATCCAGGGGTTGAAAACTACCACCAAAAAGTTCACTGAGAAGGAAACTATTTTGAGACTTTGTTGAACACAAGTACTGAGGGGTGAGTGCCCAGAAGAGGGGGCCCCGGGTGAAGCAGTCACCCAAAGTATACGTGAAGCAGAACTTTGTGTTTTTTTGGTGCATACATCAGGCCTCGAAGGCAAGAGACATTTTAATGCAAAGAGACTTTACCCATGAATACCCGATAACTTGAACGGAATTGTCGGGTCATGCTGAGAAAGCTTGAGTGTGTACTGTGCTAGCTGAAACTGAACTGTCGGCTCGTGCTGAGAATGCTCAAGTGTGCTGTGCTCCAAGGTCCCACCTTGTCCCGTGCTGAAAATGTGGGGAAGGGAGACCCCAGGCAATCACATGCCGACTTATTATTTGGAACATTTCTTTCCTTTATTGAAACCCTATTACATGCGCTTTCTAAAATTAGTTTTAGCAAGGGTGGAGTTAATTTTGGCGGGACTCCCTTTCTCCTGCGCACCTCCTCTTTTCTTGTTTCCGAATCTGACCGGCAGCCTGGATCCTGTTTTGTCGAGGAACCAACTCCGGGGTTCCCATTTATTTGTAAGAATTGTGGGGATGACAAACTCTGGATCAGTTGGGCGCTGTTAGGGTATGGTGGTCCAATGGTCGCTGTTGAGCGATTTGATCAATTATATGGTCCAGTCAGGTCATAGTCATTAATTTGTTTATTTTTGGTTAGTTAGCACCAAAGAAAACATCATTGTAGAAATGAATGACAGGTTTTTGACATGGTAACTTGCTACACAGCCGATGCGCGTTTCAACCCAAGTCTTTTTCAAGGCTGTGATTTGGTGATGTGCACCGTGAAGTGACATAGGGATACCCATTGTTATTTATGACATATATATTCCATTCAATATGCATGTATTTAATAAATAGTTTCAGTAATGAGGAATGGAAGCACATTGTGGCAACAGATTGGTAATTAGCAAAACCCGTGATCGTGAGTGGTGGTGACGGGGTGAATAACAGGGCAGAACATATAACAATTGATAGTTACATTCAGGCATGACGCGATGTATAGTTACAGTTCAAGTAAAATTGAGACAGAGTAAGAGACAATGTACCAACTCCCAACCTACAAGGGGACAATGCAATAGACATTTTCAGCCTAGCAGTCACAAGAAACCTCCAAGCATTACAGGACCGTATGAGAATGAACCATTCAAGAGGAGAAGATAACATTACCAGTCAAGAACGACTCGCACTCAAGAGATTACAAGACAACCACCAAATCATAATCAAGGAAGCTGACCGGGGGGCAATGTGGTCATAATGGACAGATCTGACCACGTAAAAATGGCCCTCATCCATTTGACTACACCTGGTTGCTATGACACCATAAGTAAGAACCCAACGAAGGAAATCCTAACGGAAGCCAGCAGCCTGCTGACCAAATGGCACAAGCGTGGACTTTTGTCAGATGATGAAATGAAATACCTACACCTATCACGCCCTAGGATGCCGACAATCTATTTTTTGCCTAAAATCCACAAGATATTTGACCCCATACCAGAAGGACGCCCAATACTGAGTGGGATAGGATGGGTAACGGAACCTTTGAACAAATACATCAACAACGTCCTGGCAGCTGAGGTCCCAGAGATTCCAACCTTCCTACGTGACACAATGCACACCCTACTAATTTTGCAGGATATCGTGTGGAACCAAGACTACACTCTGGTAACTCTGGATGTTAAAGCCCTTTACACATCCATAGATCACGGACTAGCCCTGAAGGACATTGATTTTGCCTTCACAAAAGCATCAGCCTCATTCTGGCCACATTTGGAACTTACTAAAGAATTTCTGGAATTCTCACTGACCAATACTATTTTCCTATTTGACCAACAATACTACAGGCAAACAAAAGGCACAGCCATGGGTGCGACATATGAACCCTCAATAGCCAACCTATTTATGCACCATTATGAACAAGTACACGCCTTCACCAACCACGACTTCAACAAACTGATCCACATTTGGATGCGATACATTGACGACATCCTGATCTGGTGTGGTACAGATGAAGAACTTGAGTCATTCAAACGCTATTTGAATGAGAACAATTTTGGGATTGAACTAACGGGGACCTCAAGTAAGGTGTGCATTGACTTCCTGGATATCACTATCATGCCAGCTGGCACAGAACTAATGACCTCATCTTATAGGAAACCGACAGAAGTCAACTCAGTCTTGCACGCATCCAGCTGCCACAAAAGATCTGTAATCAATAATATCCCCAAAGGTGAATTCCTCCGGGCCAAAAGGAACTGCAGCACCCGGCCATCATATGGAAACAAATGTGCAACACTTATCAGACGCTTTCATGAGAGAGGATACCCGGACCAACCAATACAAGCAGCCATAGCTATGGCTAACAGTAGAAAACGCAGCTCGCTTTTGACTCCCAAGGTACCCACCAGTAAACGGGTAACAAAGGACAGCCCAATAAGATACATTACCCAGTTCTGCAGTGATAGCCATCAAGTACAGAAGATTCTGAAGAGACATTGGCATATCTTATCAATAGATGAAGATATCAAGGCATGGATCCCAGACAAGCCAATCCTAACCTATACCAAGGCCAGAACACTGAAAAACATCCTCAGTCCATCATTCATGGCGCCTATTCCAAAAACTGATGGCAACTGCCTCACCAGCAACAAACCAGTGGGCTTCTACAAGTGTGGAAACTGCTCCATGTGCAAATTCGCTACAACGACCAAGACTTTGACTTTTAGTACCAGTGATACACATACAATCAGAGAATACATCAACTGTAGATCCAAATTTGTGGTTTATGCTATTAACTGTGTATGTAATTGCAAATATATTGGGAGTACTAAAAGAGAACTCGGAAAAAAGGATCAGGGAACATCTCAATTCCCTACATTCCCAGGACACCAGATATCCACTGGCATTACACTGGCAGGAAGAACACCAGTGGGACAACAAGGAAGACATCACCTTCATGGGACTGGAGAAAATATCAACCGACATAAGGGGCGGAAATAGAGAACTCCAACTACGCCAGAAAGGAGCAAAGCTGATATGCAAATATCACGTTGTTACTTTTGGATTAAATAGTGACCATGATTTCCATGTTTTCCTGTAATCAGTCGTACATAAACCTGTGAGTTTCTGGCTACACATGCATTATGGACGCAATTGATGTAACCTCCTTCCATGTACCTATCCTGATCAGGCTCGTTCTGGGCAATTCCTCTATATTTTCTAATCTCACCCCTGTGCCGTAAACCATGACAGTTTCCCAACCCGCAGGACGGCCTTCTTAGACCAATCACACCGCTCGATGAACCAACCAATCCGCGCCATGCTCTTATAAATTCCCGAAAGTAGGACTGATACACAGCACACGGATTTCAGAGAAAGCTCGCAAGCAATGAACTTGCCGGACCTGGCCAACGGTAAGCCTCCCATCAGACACCCCCTCATAGACGTCCCTCTCTGGCCTCCTGCCTAATTGCTACAACCTAGCACCCTTACCTCTCCCGCTTGATATCTATCTAACATCGGCCACTCGTCCATGGGTCCCATCCCTGCTGAGAACCCTATCTACTTTTCAGATCGGCTATCCAGCCCCCCTGGCGCCCTTATCTGGGAGGACCAGTTTACAGCATTTTGAAGTCCACCCATTAACTCAATTGGGTAAGACTCTGCTTCTTCGACATTCCTTCAACAAGGCTGTCATACCAAATTTTTTGGCCCTGAACTCAACTAATTAACTCTCCTTTTCCTTTGTCTCCCTTGGTACATTGTCTCTTACTCTGTCTCAATTTTACTTGAACTGTAACTATACACCTCGTCATGCCTGAATGTAACTATCAATTGTTATATGTTCTGCCCTGTTATTCACCCCGTCACCACCACTCACGATCACGGGTTTTGCCAATTACCAATCTGTTGACACAATGTGCTTCCATTCCTCATTACTGAAACTATTTATTAAATACATGCATATTGAATGGAATATATATGTCATAAATAACAATGGGTATCACTATGTCACTTCACGGTGCACATCACAACATCACCAATCACAGCCTTGAAAAAGACTTAGGTTGAAACACGCGTCGGCTGTGTAGCGAGTTACCATGTCAAAAACTTGTCATTCATTTCTACAATGATGTTTTCTTTGGTGCTAACTAACCAAATATAAACAAATTAATGACTATGACCTGACTGGACCATATAATTGATCAAATCGCTCAACAGCGACCATTGGACCAGCATACCCTACCAGTGCCCAACTGATCCAGAGTTTGCCATCCCCACAATGCTTTCTAAAATGAGTTGTAAAGAATCGGCAATAGGTTTTTCTTAGCATAGGACCTTTTATTTTGACACAATGCCACTAGGACAGCCTTATTTTTCATTTGATGGTCGACACTTGCTCCCATCTTAGATTTAGGTTTAGTTTAGGCTTTTTGCCACCCTGCATTTATTGTTCAATAAACTCCCTTGAACTGTGATCACTTGTATCTGCCTTTACTGTTGCCACCATGAGTTCCTTACATAGTACACCAGAGAACGATTTGTAGAATCCTGCTGTGCAACTGTCTTCACCCAGGGCCTTCCCAACTGTAAACGGCTCTCCTCCACCATTATAGTCATTGGGCATCAATACAGGGAGAGACCCCATTCAAGTAGGTCTCCAGACCCCCAGAGTATACCTGCACCTCTCCCGATTAACAATCCCTCATAGGAGGCGGCAAATCTATCCACGATCCCCTCAGAAGTAATTTCAACTCACGATCAGTTCCCTGTACTGCCGTGATCCATCTTTCAGCATGCTGTCCGCGAAGGCAGGCTGCCAATAACGCTTCCTCCTTATCCTCCTTTTCATAGTACTTTTGCCACAGAAACTGAAGCTTTTTGACAATCTTACCCTCTTCCAACAATCGCAGCTTCTCCTTTTTACCCCCCAACCTCCTCTATCTGTTCCCCCACTCCTATATTCGATGCCTGTATTTCACTTTCCAGGATGCCAATCTCTGTGCACAACCTGGTTCCAGTAAAGTTCTCTCCCTCTTCCTCAGGTGCCTTCCCTAATCAGCAGCCCTTTCCATGTCGCTTTAGCGGAATCCCAGACAGTGCACAAATCCACCTCACCCATGTCATTAACCAGAGGTTATTCCTTAATGGCTCCCTCAAATCCCTCCCTGAACAACAGTTCTTCCAGAGTGAATAATTACATCTCTACAAGGAGTGGCAAGTACTCAACCCTAACCACTACATATCCATTAACACTGTGTTGTGATCCGAGCAGCTAATCGGGAGAATCTCACATCCGAGCGCACTGTCCTACAAATCTCTTGAAATACACACATAATAATACAAGTATGGGTCCCATGAGGTGGTGAGTAAAAAGTGAAACCTCTGTCCCGAAGATGAAATAGCCACCACACATCTTGCACATTCGTGAGAATGCAGACAGGCCTGCAAGCCTTCACACCCCACGAGAGGTACCCGACTACCAACCTCTCCCAGCACCAGTCTATCCAGCGTTGGATCAGCCCACATGTTAAGGTCTCCCTCCACTATCAGGTGCACCTTGCATTCTCTCACTACCCTTGCAATCTTTGTCTTCAAAAAAGCTTAATTGCCCTTGGTTAGGGGCATAAATCGTGCATACGTGAACCGTACTCCCTTAACGAGTCCCGAGACCAGCAATGCCCTACCGTTGTCGCTTTTCCACATCATCAACTCTTCCGTCCTCAATCTCTTACCGAAAAGGATGCCCATCTCACCCTTCTTGAAGTTACTAGACGCCCAATATTCCTGTCCGCGAAGACCACATGGGACTCTCCCGTCCCCCTTTGTAAACATAGTTTGCTACAGGAAAAGAACATCCATTCCCACTCTCCAAAATTTGCTGAAGACCAATATCGTTTAATCAGCGAGTTTAACCCCTTCACATTCAATGTACAAATAGTCAGGCGTCTGCCTTCCGCCCCTCCACCCCCAATAATAATAGTTTTATATTCCAATCAGGCATGCAAAAGGGTCAGTTAGATATTATAAAGTAGCACAATAAGGCACAGACATATAATAAGATGTAAAACCAATAAATAAAGATAAAACACAAAAAGAAATGAATGCATAAAAGTGAAGCCATTGTTTTATATCGGGCCTCTGCGGGGGCTTAGGCAAGGAGGAATGTGGCATATTAGATATTATTATAGATGAATGCCAGCCCTGGCTGAGTATTAGTAAACAGGCAGCTGGAAAACATTTATGAGGATTATTCTTATTCCATTTGTGTAAAATTCTGAAATAATTCATAGGTGCTGTGAGTTAAATCCCGCTCAGACACTGGTGGAAGAAATTATACAAAACATACTAACATTCTGATGCGGTTGAGAAATTTAACACACACTCGGTTGGGTGCTAACTCAATACAACTTCAAAAGATGCATCAGAAATCTAATTTAAAGTCATTTTCATGTTGAAACAATTCTTAAGAATATTGTTTGCCAAACAAACAGTTTTTAGCCAAGTCATATGTTATTTCCCCAATTCCAGTCTTGGTCAATCACATCGACAAATGGGTCCGTCCCACCAGATAAATGATAACTCCTCAGCACTTTCCAGGTTTTATTTGATAGCCCTGTGCAGGGAGCTTTGAATCTGAAATAAATATTAACCTTAGAAATCAATATTTATATTGTATTACATATGATTTTTTTTACTTTCAGACAAAAACTAAAAAGATTACAACAAATAATGAACATATTAAATAAAAATGGCACAGGTAAAACACAACTTCTTCCTTTGCAATTTCTTTTCCTATGGCACTGACATTTTTATAATCACACAATCTGTCATTTTTTTTGGAATGCCCATTTTCAATAATCAGTATCATTCCCCGTGCACTTAACCACTTGGATAGCTTTTGATATTTCCAATGTTCCTTGGTCACAATACCTCAGTGTTTTTGATTCGGACACCTCCCCCCTAGTAGCAACTCAGATCTCGTACAGTCCTTTTATCAAAGTACCATCTGTTATTCAGTTTCATCTACGCTCTGTCTCTTACAGTTGTACAGCATTTCACTCCTACCACGCTCGCGCTATTCAACCATACAGACCCTGGTGTCAGGTCTGGGCCTTCTTAGATCCTCAAAAGGCCCCCGCGCGTTAGTAGATTGTGGTGCAAGCCTATACGCCACCATCACTAGCGTTTCTTTCTCTCATGCCGTTCTCAAGCCACCACCATTCTCAGACCACCCAACACAGATCTTTTAAAACTTTCGATATGTCCATTGGTCTCGAGTAACACAGATCAGACTTGAGATGGGTAAACTAACACATGAAATGAAGGAATCCCTGCTCACCACATACATGAAACTGTATGTTTCACAGTATAGAATGTTTTGTTTGCATCACCAATTGCTCATTGCTGTACTCCATCCTACTGCTCTCACTCCGGACCTACTCCCTGATCGACATACCCACCCTATCAACCGCTGCTACGACTACACCCTGCCTGCAGCCCCATGGTGGATCCACTATGTACAGCACTCTGTTGCTTCCCAGCTAGGTTTGTACATTTTAGATCCCATACACAGATACATTATCTGTGTATGGGATGAAGTATTTACTGAGTCCATGATGGTAGTATGAGAGACACCTCGCTTTCGGAACATTTGTGTATTCATAGCTGAGTCAGTGCTACCTGTTTAAGAACCTGTTTTGTTGGATCTAATTGGTTTATTGGAACACTCCCAAGTGTAAACTGTGCTCTCCTTCTTAGGCACAAAACTCAATGCTTCAGATAGAGAACTTTGAAATCAGTCTTTACGACACCAGCAAGAAAGGAATGAAGGAAATATTTGAGAAAACCAAGAGATCCATTGGCACTAATCGAAGAGATTGTTTGGCAAAGTGTTTATTTTTTAAATGATATCTGGAGTTGGCCAGATCCAGGCATGTGGACAGACATGGAGGACGTGTGTTCCATGTCTTGACTGCCTGAACCGAAAAGCATCTGCCCTCTCTCAAGCTAAGACTAAAACGGAGACAAGTGATCAGATTTTGCTAATGAGAATTCACTGCAAGTGTGTGCCGATAAAGTTTCACCTTGTTTTTGAAATACAGTGGGCCAAGATAGTGTGGAGGTTTAAACAATTACCCTACCTCCTTGAATAGACTCTGGTGGCCACATCAGAGAAGGGAGATAGAATCAAACCTCACAAGTCTGCCTCTAGTCCAATTCGAGTTTTTGGGCTTTTTGAAGACTCACAACCTATCTATGCCGGCTTTACCAGCAAGGGAGAACTGATCAACACAACTCCGTCCCCAAGATTCTTATCACGGTTGACAAAAATGTTATTCCACACTGGCTATTCAGAAGCTCTTATACATCTCAAAAACAGAAAACATCTCTATACAACACACCCTAACTGACAGTGGTGAAAAACGATACAGACAGTCTTGGTCGGACGGCTATGCAGTGGTTCAAGAAGTGGGTTTACATTGATGATTACTATAAACACCAGGGCACACGCTTATGTATGGAACACATTGAGGACAACCCGAGCTCGGCGGCTGTTGGCAAAATGTCGTCTTAATTCTTTGTGGGCTAAGTTTGCGCAAAGAGTTCATTCACATCACAGACCCTGAAATGCTTCACGCTCATCTATTTGATAATTCTTATGATGTGTGCAGCTGCGTGTTCATAGATGATGAAACGGTTTGTCTGTGCTCGCACTCTGCTGTGGAATACCCAACAAGTTCAGACAACACACATTTTATGTCCTGCCGTCACAGGGATATGAACCCGCCCACTGTCAATTATCTAGGAAATCTGGCTTCTCAGCTAGCTCCTGAACAATAAATACATTGTGGAGTTCATATCTGTGGGGCCTAAAACATATGCCTATCGCACATCCCTAGGAACCGTCAACATGAAAGTAAACGATAGAATGTTAAATGTTAACACTGCCCAGACACATTTCAATAGTTTAAAAGATCTGGTGCAATCCTTTGTACAGGGAGATGCGTATGACACCCCACATTCTACTGTTGTTACACAAGTGTGCCTACCATGCCATTAAGCTGCATTTCAGTCCCGTTGTACACTATTGCTTACCGGATCAGCCTACTGCGTGATTTAACCTATTAGCCTCACACATTACTATTGCTTTTATTGTACTACCCTACTGTACCACTGAACGTTATCAGCCTTAAAATTTTACGATTCCTCCCTGGGACAAGCCTATCGGGATACGTAGATTATTTGTAGACCAACTACCTTAATGTGGCTCTCTGTTCTAGCCTACAGCCCCACCAAGCTCCAACTTATGTTAACTCTACTAAGCCATAGCGGCATTATATTGTGAAATTGTCCATTGTGATACCATTATGATACTGCCTCACAGTCCTATCCACCCTAGCATTTTACTCTGAATTTACTTACTCTACTACCATGCTCAATCAGCGCCCCCAACCTAGGGCTGTATACTAGATCAGTACTGAGTCATTCTAAACTGTTGACATTTTAAGGCTCTCCAATTTTGCCTAAATCTTAAGGCATAACATACAGGCTATTAGCAGATAAAATGCCCTCACAACCTATATTATTCCTAGGCCTCATTAGCATTGTTAATGGCCTGACTATAATTACTTCAACCCTCAAGACAACTGTTCCCCACCTAAATATGGATTCCCATCCAGGCCACAATACACCGATCATCAATCTAGCAATGACAAATAATCTGCCATCCACGACGGACATCCAGCCAACTAAATTCCTAAAACCATGCATTAACTTGACATCACATGTACTATCTAGTCTCACTATGCACCAACGAAGACCTCTGTGCCTCTCCCGTCAAAGATACTTCCCAAATCTTCAAAATTAAGTTTTGCCCTCTACATGATCTATGACCTTACACCCAATACCTAATTGCCCACAAACAAATACCACCACCAGACCTTGCCCTGCTCCACAGAGAAACTGGAGACTCGGCTCCAGAACTCAGCAATATCTGAAACCTAAAATGTATCAACAAAACAGATTCTGAAAAAAACTCTGCCCTAGACAAACTTCCTAAAACTATAAACAAATGTAAAATGTCAGCACCCTCCGCTATTAACGCCCTAATGTTATTAAAGTAGGGCTCATTAACGCAAAGTCTATCCAAGCACATGCCTTGGACATACTTGACATCTTGACAGTCCATAACCTGGGCATTATTGCTATAACAGAAACTTGGTTGAATCCTACATCGGGCCCTGCTCTAGCTTTAACACTACCTGACAACTATTCCATCTTACGCGCAGACAGAGATTCTAACCTAACCAGAGGAGGAGGTGTAGCACTCATCTATAAAATGGTGCTCGAATTAAGAATGATCAACAAACACCACCTGCCATCTGCTGAAATACTCACTGTCAAATTATCCATATCTGCCACAACCACCATTACCATGCACTTGATCTACCGTCCTCCCGGCAGCACCACCACCTTCGAAAATGACATACCTCAACTACTGTCCAATAACACGAAATATAAGTCCCAAGTTATAATCCTAGGTGATTTTAACCTAGGCCATGATGATCCAAAAGATGTGAAAGCATCCACCCTTAAGGACACCCTGTCTGAGCTTGGGTTCACACATCGCATAACTAGCCCAACGCACAACAAAGGCTGCACTTTAGATTGGTTAGCGGACCTTAACTGTACCATCCTGATACTGGTCAATACACCATGTGCCTGGACTGACATCACCTAATTACTTTTACCATTGACAAGACCGTGTTCCTCACTATTCCTATTAAAGCTCCGGCTTTAATGACAAGAAGTAAACGTAACCTTACCTTAGAAAATCTGTTACCTTTACTACACCCAATAACTCATCCTAATACCACTCATTCGGACCCTTCAGACTTAGTGAATCTATACAATGAGACTATCCTTAAATCTATCAATACAATAGCCCCTCTCAAACTACAGAAATCCAAACCACATGCCCATATCAACAAATGGTATACACCTCACCTAAAGACTCTTAAGAAAGAGAAACGCACAGCAGAAACTAGTTGGAAAAAACACACCTTCTACACAAAATAAAGATATCTTCATTGCGGCTTCATTTAATTATAAGACAGCCATTGTCCAAGCTAAAACAAGGTAACTTCAATGACCATATAGCCAAAGCTAATTCGAGCACTAAGAAATTGTTCAACATCCTAAAAGAACTTGAGTCGCCCGCCCCTATACCCGACCCGTGTATTAAGGACATCCAATGGTGTACCAACAAACAAAACGCGCTTCAAGACAAAATTATGCTGCTACTCAACAAAATAAACTCAAAAGCAAACCTCATTAATAATACCATACCTCAGAATCCTCCATCTCCCCCCACCATTGTATCGCCACAATTCAACTTTACACCATTATCTACCAAAGAAGTAGAGCGGATCATTCACAAGCTCAAACCATCCAACTGCAAAGGTGATGTCTGCCCAGCCAAGTTAATCAAAGAAGCTGCAACTGCACTCGCTCCGTTTATTACTGCAGTCATCAATGCCTCATTTGCCTCTAGTACCATGCCCACCAGTTTGAAAGATGCACGAGTACTACTACTCCTAAAAAAACCTACACTGGACCCTAACAACCCATCTAACTACCGCCCGATTACCACTGTTTGTTTGTTTTATTCATTTTTAGTGCGCGCCAGACCCAGGGGTAACAGGGCGCAATGGCAAGAAAATGCGAAACTTACAAGGTTACATCATAGCAAAGTGTACATTAGAAAATCCCTTTCTTGTTGAAAACACTGGATCGAAAATACTGGATCGAGCAGCTTATCTCTAAATTCAGCAATGGCTGGAAACAAATAATTTACCAGGTCTAAAACAGTCAGGCTTCAGACCTACGCACGGGACAGAGACAGCACTTATTGACCTAAAGAACCAAATCCAGACTTTAAAAGACAAAAGGCAAATCTGCCCTCCTTTTACTACCTGACCTATCGGCAGCATTTGACCTGGTGAACCATGATATACTATGCAAGCATCTGTCATCTGCTGTGCATTTCTCTGACCAAGTTAACTCTTGGATCAAATCATTCCTCGGTAATAGATCCATGAGGGTCTTTGCACCATCCGCCTCAGCCCTACCCTCGCCAATGTCCTGTGGTGTCCCACAAGGATCATGCGCGTCACCGACCCTCTACAAAATATTCACCAAGCCTTTATTTGATATAATTGACCATCTGGGTGTCACGTATACTAATTATGTGGATGACACCCAGATACTCATCCCTATCACTGGTGATTACGCTGTAGATCGCAAAACACTGAATGACATCTATAGCGTTATACAAATATGGATGGCTAAACATGGTTTATGTTTAAATGACGATAAAACCGAACTACTCTTACTCGCTCCCCTTCCAAATTGACTAAACTAGATACATCCTTTAAAACTTTCATTATCGATGGTAACACAATCAATGTAGCAAATGATGTGAAAACACTAGGTATATAGATTGACTCGTCACTATCTCTCACGAGACAAACTAATGCCCTAGCATCGTCCACAGCTTATACATGTAAGCTTATTACAGCTTGTCGTCCCTATCTATCTACAACCAATTGCATATCAGTAGCAAGAGCCTTAGTGTTGTCTAAGCTCGACGATTGTAACGACCTTTACTTAGGAATGTCCCAACAGAATATAAACAAAATGCAAGTCGTGCAGAATAACGCAGTTAGATCAGCAAGTAAAATCCCAAGGAAACATCATATTTCTACAGCTAGACAGAATCTAAACTGGCTAAACATCAAGCATAGAATTGAACTCAAAGCACTTTCTCTAACACATAAGTGTTTATATAATGAGGCACCCATATACCTCTGCGACACGTTCTCACGTCATACATCATTACGACCTAGCAGAACAGCTCAAACACATTGGGGCCGATTCATGAACAAATGTGTGCTGAAAATCGTAGCGCAAGGTGGCGCAAGCATGAAAAAGCAAGCGCATGCGCACGCATGCGATTCATGGAAGGCCCTGCGTGTGTTTTCCCTGAGATGTGTGCCAAATCCGTGCGTGGCGCACATGGCGCACACGTCATTGCAACATCCCGAACATCGTGGGCGACGTGCACAGCGAAAGCGCACAAGGTTAGCGCGCACACCAAAAAGGGGGCAGAACACGCGGAATGGGGAACAATGTGTGAAAAAGAAGGCGTAACTGGGGAAGTACTGCAGGGAAATACACGGAACGCCCACACGCACAACACGTATTCATGGAATCGAATATGGAAAACCCGCACACGGCAAAAGATGCGCATAGGCGTCAACACTTCTGCCACATGAACTCAGGTGGAAGCATCCCCGCGCACAGTATAAAAGTGCGCGCAAACAACAAACACGTATATACAGCTATGATGAATGCCCCATTTGTCGCAGCACTGATCGTGGGACACTGCAGGAGGAGGAGATTAGCCAGGCCCCACATTTCTTTGCCCCGGACCAGCCTTTTTGGGATGCCTGATGACCAGGTATAGGTTTCCACCTCGTATCATCCTAGACCTGGTCAGGGAGTGGGAAGATGACGTTACATCATCCACGCTGTGCTCCCAAGCATTGAGCCCCTTGGAGAAGGTACTCAATGTCCTGCATTTTTTAGCCACTGGGTCATTTCAGCGGACTACTGCCATAGTCGGGGGTGTCTCACAGGCCACGCAGTCACGCTGCCTACACCAGGTGTTGGCAATCATCACTGCACGCCCCTCAGTCCGCAGGCACATATACATGCCCAGAACAACCACAGAAAGGCAGGCCGTGGTCCAGGACTTTTACAGGGTGGCACACTTCCCCAAAGTTCTCGGTGCCATAGATTGCACCCATGTGGTCCTACGTCCACCTAGGGCCACTGAGCACATCTATCGAAACCGCAAGCACTGACATTCCATCAACGTACAGGTTGTATGCAATGCCCATGGAATCATCACCTCTGTCTATGCAAACTATCCTGGGTCTACCCATGACAGTTTCATTTACAGAATGTCAACCTGAGCCGGAACCTGGAAAGCATGGCGACACATAGCTCATTGGTGAGTACAAATGTCTGCGCACATGCATGCATGTCACACACAGCAGACAAATACACAAAGCCAACTAATGACAACCATCCTAACCTCGCCAGGGGACAGTGGCTACCCACTGAGCAACCACATGATGACGCCAATATGGAACCCCACCACACCACCCCAGGTAAGATACAACGCTGCCCATATTTCAACGAGGGGCATAATGGAGCGCACATTCAGAGTGCTCAAGTCACGCTTCCGCACGCTTGACGGCTCTGGCAGCCAGCTACTATATGCACCTCCAGTAGTGTGAAGGATCATTGTGGCAGCATGTGTCCTGCAAAATGTTGCAACACGGCGGGACGTACCGGTGGACATGATGGTGCCCCCACATCCCCAACCACAAGCACAGACGCTGCCCATGGGAGGGGAAAGGGCACATCGCGAGGCAGCTTGTGGCCACATTTTTCACCTAAACTCCCACCCCTGCGGAGTTCACACAGGCCTGGCACATACCAGGTGACAATATGACAATCGATGATGACAAAGAGACAGTCAACTGTCACAACCTCACCACCCTGAGAATGTTGTCACGGAAGTGCTACATTGTGTGCATCCCTAGCTACTTAAACATAACCAATCCTGTGTGAGCAAAAGGAACACATGCAAGGTGTGTATCACACCACCCCCTGCAATACAGGACATGACAATCACTGTTATGTCACCCAAACCCTCCCAACCCACATCGCCCTTGTCTGCCACACCATGACATGGCATGCAACAGCAAAAGCCCAACACATGACCAATTAGATACGAAGTGACATGTGATAAATGGAAAGAAGCCCGAGACAATCAAGCCTGACATGGAATCAGATGTAATGACTGACCAACAACCTCCCACACATACAAAGTCATACACAAATGCTTGCCACCAGTGGTAGCATCATAAAAAGACTGAATGCCTGTTCTCATGCACATTGGCCAAGCCAAACCCGCTAATCCCCAACCCGTGTGCTGTGTGTGTCTCCTGCAACACACTGATCAGCACACACCACAGTGAGCAGCCACTGTGTTGGGGATACACCTTGAACATCACAAAAAGGACAAGCAACAAAAATAACCGATTGACGCATGTACACAATCCCCAAATGGTAATTGATCATGCACTGCAGGGACACAGCATGCCAGAGAAGACTATCTGTGTGCACGTGTGGGCATGGAAGGGTGGTTGTAGGTGTGGCGGAGCATTATTTAAGTGTGTGTCAGTAGGGACATGCACTCAATATATGCATGTGAAATCAAGTGACCCTCAGTGTCCTGTACACATCACATGTGAACATTGCCCATGTGTACACCCCAGCACGTCAAATCACAACAATCCCCTGAAAAGTAAACACAACCCAGGAACTGCCATTGACCAGCAGAACACATCATGTACATAGTACCCCACAATGACAATGACAGAGAGTGGCCAAACACTGTAGCCCAAGCTTACTGTCCAACAACAAAAGGCCCTCCCTCATTTACACATCACCATGACCTTCTGAAGAACTGTGTCTGGGGTCTGTAGCCTTCTTCCTTCTAGTATACCTGGCTTGAGTATCTCCCTACCCCTTGGTTTCCATGTTCTACCTTGCGTGTAAATAGGGTCCAGCCCCCTCAGAGTCCACCTTGACTGGTAAAAATACTAAATCGCAGATAACTCC
Source organism: Ambystoma mexicanum (assembly GCF_040938575.1). Taxonomy (NCBI): domain Eukaryota; kingdom Metazoa; phylum Chordata; class Amphibia; order Caudata; family Ambystomatidae; genus Ambystoma; species Ambystoma mexicanum. Next base: position 1,122,764,591 of record NC_090937.1, on the reverse strand, counting down.
AAGGAGCCAAACCCCCAAACGAGGGAAAAAGCCTGCAGCCAGAAAAAACCCTGAAGAGTCTCCAGTAGATGATTTGAAGTTGCAGAAAATGTCCAAGCACATGTCCAAGCAGAATGATAGAACAACCAAGGTAGCACAGGTCAACAATGGTTCAACAGGATGGATAGCATTTACAGTACACAATATACAATGAGGGTGTAACAACGGATGGGTAGTGTCACAGCTCAGGTGTCCAGGTGCAGGAGTGGCACGAACCAACCACCCCCTCCGCGGTCTGGGCGCCTGCAAGGTAAAACTTACACAGGCCTCCGAGACCCCGGTGGGGAAAGAGGGTCAGGGATCCGTTGTGTGGACAGGCATTGGTATTCAGGATAACCGGTAATAGGGGCAGGAGAGGGGGAGTTGGATGAGCAAGGGAGAGCAGACAAAATACAAAAAACAACTATTGACAATAACACATACTCAATCAGAGAAACCATGTTCTTCATGCACATTGTACAAAATGGGTCAAATGCAAGCCAAAGTGAGACTCATCTCTGGAGCGAGTGCTGGCCTCCTGCCTGCGCGCTCTCAGGTCCGGTAACAGGAGCAGTTCAATGCTGCAAAGAGAGCGGAGTTACTATTCTGTGTTTGTTTTCACCACACACACACACACACACACACACACAACACCATTCATGCCTCAAACTAAGTTACTTCTCCTCAAATAAACACTCTTGTCTGCTGCTTTGTTCGTATACTTTAGCTTGCCCCTTTTATGGTTCACACACTGTCAATGCAGAAAGGCAGTTCGACGTAGCGCCGTAGTAAATGGAAGATCAATGTGTTAAGAATCACACATGATAGAATGGTCCTTGGGTGAGCTGGTACTTCAGTACAAGTCGTGTCCTGCCAGCCGCGGATTTCAATAGGTAGTGCACGTGGCAAATGATATGCACTGCACTCGAGTCTGAGCGTCGCTGGGTGCCCCCGTGCGCTGTATTAGTTACTGGCTAGGAATGCTACTGCGCTAACAACTCAGCTTCTATGGAGCAGTGGGGACTCGAGGATATGGGCGACGCCCACCGCGTGTGCCCCTGACAACTTGTAAAGCTACTTGGCATTTGTTCCTCAATGCGGCTTAGCTGTACTGTGCGCTACTTCCCCAATGCCTGGCCAAGCTCCCCAGAACTGGCGCTACTTTGCATGCATGTGCAAGGGGCCTGGAGGAAGGTCGGCTGGGGTGTGGCCCCTCGTGCTGCTCACCTTGCCTGGAGCTCCCGGAAACACATCTGCTTCTGTCGGACGTCTGAGCACAAGCCCTGTGCTTCTGCTTGCGCACACATGCGCACGTGTGCACCACCCAACGTGGCCAGGTTTCTGTAGTTCTTGGCCCAGTGTCTGCTGGGAAAGGTAGTCTGGAGGTTCATTTCCCTGCAGAAAGGCCATAAAAGCTATTAATAAGGCTGGAAGTTCCCTGTGTGTGTGTCTTCATGCTGGTTGTCATGCGGCCATGTTTGAGACCTACATCCAAACTCCTCCCACCATCAGTGTGACTTTGACAGCCAAAGGGTGCAGCATACTGTCTACAGCATGAAGGGCATCAAGCACATATACAGGCAAGAAAAGAACATACATCAAAATCAACATCAATAAATGGACATATCAATTATGTACTCACCAAAATTGATTGCAGACATGCCGTGGAGAAAACCTACTTAATCCCCACTAGGGGCGTTAACACAAGTAGTACAGCAGCAGACAGGCCACAGATATGACGAAAGTCCAATGCCTGTGTGTAAATGGTTGTAACACCGAACCATCCTTGCAAGCCCATGGATAGGGGAAGCAGGAGTGGCATATGTGAGTCAGGACCCCAAGCTGCAAACACATACACGAGACAAGCTTGAAGGGCCCAGCTGGAACAGAAAGTGGATGCCTTCAAAAGCCACAAAGAACTACACCGTCACATGAATGCACAATAGACAAGCAATTTTAAACTATATTAGCTAATTAAACTAACTAACTATAAAAATCAAAAATGGCCACATTTGCCCTGGGGGGGTGGGGTCACCCAAGAGGGGGGGTACAGGGTGCACCTCAACACCCACATGTGATGATGTTGAGATTTAAAAGAAAACCTCCATGGGCTCAACGCCTGCACAGCCCGACCTGTGTGGGAGATAACTCATCGTCCTCCTCGCCTTCTGGCTCAAAAGGTTGACGTGGCACAGTACCCTGACCTTGCCTATGCACAGCTTGCCCCTTGTCGGCAGCAAGTCTGCGGGACGGGTGAGCCTGGTTCTGTGCGGCGATGACACAGGTCAGCATGAAGAAACTTGCGTGATACGTGTGCTTCCTCTTGCAAGGTAACACATGTAACACTGAGTTCTTCCTGCATGGCCTGGCTGGACATCTCGTACACCTCCCGGCAAGCATGTAGCTCAGCCGAGATGATATTCTCCAGTTGCTCCAACCTCTCCTCCGTCTGCTTCCTCTGGGTCATCAAGAGCACACCCAGAGTAGCTCGGAGGGAAGCATGGTCTTCCCTCAGGGCTTCCCTGTGTGCCTCTGCGTGAGCAGCAATTGCTTGATGCAGAGACACCATTTCAGCCTGGCGTGCCCTGTCTGAGGCCACCATGCCCAGCCTGAGCGAGCGGGCCATGGACTGTGCCGCCCGCTGCTGGAGATCCACCTGCCTAGCAGGGGGGGTGAGCATGGATTGGGCCACACGCTCCATGCTCTGAGCGATTTTATCAATTGCTTGCCCCGGTTTGGAATTGGCAACCATGGCTTGCTCCCACTCAGTATACCCCGGTGGTGAGCGGCCAACGCGTTGCTGGGCTTGACACCTGTGGAGCCCAAGGAGCCACCGTCCTTGTTGGGTTGGCACCGCCCGCGGCTGCAGGACTACATTCCTCCATTGACAGGATGCCCCAGGCACATCAGCAACTGGTGTGGAGTGTGACCCTACGTCCCGATCCACCACAGGCGAAGGTCCCACCACCATCTGGCCCCTCAGTGCAGGTGTCGCGGACAGAGGAGTGTCCACCTCAGAATCACTCACCGGTGACAAATGGACCCGACGCACATCCAAATCGACATTGTCGTCAGAGTGATCATCCGGTCTAGACTCATTGCCAGCCCTAGACACGATGGTCTGGAACACAAGTGGGTTATCGTGGTCTACCACCCCACGACCCCCACCTGTGCCGGGTTGCTGGTGTGATAGCAACTTTGTGCCTGGCATGACAACACCATCCTCTGGCTCCATTGCGTCATCATCTGAAAAGGGGAAAAAAACAAACAGGAGTGCACATGTCAGAAGCGCATAACCCACACACACAGACATCACATCGACAGCCAACACATGAAGCAGACATGTCACACACAAATGAGAACATGGCATGCATCCAGTGGCATCGATATGCAAATACATCCGAAAAGCATAAATAGATGTGTCTAAACAGCAAAGCCTACACAAGTACAAAAAGTAGTATATCAACTCCATCAGACATCACCTCGGTCAGGCACATGTCACAGGCAGAAAAGACAGATGGCAACAAAGAGATGGCACATACCATAAGCATGTCTGAACTGAAAATTGACCACTGCTGCAAGTGAATCCAAACACACAATGACCCACGTAACATGCATGTACACATGCATCACTAAACCATCATCACCAATATAGCTCCATGCATCTGCAGCTCGGCCCGTACTGGGTGGCATGGCCATGTATAGTCAATGTCCCAAGCAAAGTAAGGGCCTGCAACCAGGCATGAGGGACCATAACGCCTAGTGTGTTCCGAGCTGCAGGACATGAAGCCTCCACAACACCCCTCATGGCCTGATTGAGCGCAAAGTGCTATGAATGTGCCCTATTCCATAATTCCATGTGTAAAATCTCCACGGCCAGGCCCCACCATATTAGCTAAGTGGGCCTGGCCGTACACATACTGCACAACAGTGCACCTTCAAGATTATGCCAGTTGAACATAATGTGAGCAATGCGGAAATTTCACCAGCATTAATGTCAATCAACTACATATTAATCAGTCAAAAAAGAAGCTGCGGAAGGCATGTGTAAATGAACACTTTCACACCCACATATGTGAGTAGCTGTAACGCTCACCTGATTCCCACGGAGGCGCAGGTCTGGCTTCGAGTGCTGGTGCTTCTTCAATGGTGAAGCGCAGGACCCTGAAGATGGACAGGAAGGGCCCCTCTACTCTGGCTTCTCTGGCTTGCAGGAATATTCCCCTGTGCGTGAAAAGGGAGTATTACCTACTGAATGAGTTATGCTCAAGCCTCCCACTCTCCTTCAGCCCTCCACGATACCCTTCCACGATTCCCCGTGAAGTCTCACCTTAGGGTCAAGAAGGATGAGCTCTCCATCCTGCTTCTGATGCAGGGGCGCGTTGAAACCCAGTTACTTCACTGGATTGAGGATTGATGGGAGTTCAGGTAAGCTTGACTATTCAGGTAAGGCGCTGTAAAAGTTCTGCTGCAAGTTCTAAAGTCCAAGCTTAAAAATAATGTTCATTGTCTTGTTGCAGAATGCCGGAGATATGGCGCCGACCCGAAGTGAAACGTGCAGTTCCAGTAAATGACAGGTAAGTTCCGGATGAGCGCTCGGGTAATGTCTTTGCATTCGCTCATTCAATGTCTTTGTCTTTTTTCCCCATAGGGGCCGGGGTCCGGAAAATGCCTGGAAGCGCCAAGACCCGAAATGAAATGGGAATGACCCAACAGGTAAGTCTTAGAAGGAAACTGAGCTTTTCCTATTCCTTTCCTTCTCTCACCTTGTTCTTGTCTTTTTCTCTCTAGGCTCTGGGAAGTGGCTGTGGATCCGGATGATCGCTGCTGAAGATGGAGGAGTCCAGGATAGGTGAGTGAAATGCAGCGCTGCAGCGATCGTAGTGAAATGCTTTTAAAATGAGGTCTTCCTTTTCAGGATCGTTGGTGTGATGTCTCTGTGGTGCTGATTTAGCAGGTAAGGTCTTTTGTCTCCCTTTGCAGGTGACCCAGGATACTGACAGGCGTGGCTGAGGTCCAGATGCAGGAGCCGACACGGTGAGCGTCCAGCTGCGAGGAGCAGAAGAAACGCGAAGCGTGAGTTGCTGATCGGGTGTGGTTTAAATAGCTTTGGAAGAAGTTCCCAGTGTGTATCCTTCCACCGATCAGGTATGTATCCTTCCCTGACCACACCCGGGTGGAAAGTAGTCCCACAGGTAAAGTAGTTCCATTCAGACCTCAAGAGGGCCTGGATGTAGCGCATGGTCTGCATCAGGTAAGTGCACATTAAAACACTTGAACACATGTCTAGCTTTATGAGCCTGGCGCCTAAGGCGCCAGGACAGGGGTCCAACATGAGCCTGGCGCCTAAGGCGCCAGGACTGCATCAAAAGGGCCCCAGCTTGGGCCCGCTGGCACTCCCCTGGGGGAAATGATGCCTGCCTCTGGGGTTGCTGGGTCGGACCTGGCTCCTTGGAGGTAGGCATCATGACAGTACCCCCCCCTCAAGGCCCCTCCCAAGGTTCTTTCCTCCGGGGGTTTTGGCTTGTTCGGAAATCTCCGGTGAAACCTTTGTACTAATCGAGGTGCGTGGACATGGTTACTAGGCTCCCACGATCTCTCCTGAGGTCCATATCCCTTCCAGTCAACAAGATAGAAGAGTTTTGACTTTACCACCTTGGAGTCTAAAATGTCTTTAACTTTGAATTCTAATTCCCCTTCAATTTGAACTGGATCTGGAGGCTTGGACAATCGGGTTCCTGGTTGTACTGGCTTCAAAAGTGACGCATGAAAAACTGGATGAATACGCATGTTGGACGGTTTATCCAGTTTAAAGGCCACTGGGTTGATTATAGCCTTGATGGGGTAAGGTCCTATGAATCTGGGATTGAAGGTTCGCGGGCCCTTGAGGGGTAAATGTTTAGTTGCTAGCCATACCTGGTCTCCTACTTGGTAAGGAGGAGTTTTACTTCGGTGCAAATCAGCGTTTTCTTTATACTTTTTCTTGGCTTGCTGTAAATGACTTGCAGCTTCTTTGAAGGCTCGGGTTATTGTGGAATGCAGATGATTTACTGCGGGCATTTCCAGGGTCAGAGGTGGATCTAGGTCAGAGGTCTGAGGATGGTGACCATACAAAGTATAAAAAGGGGTTTGTCCGGTTCCAGAATGCACTGAGTTGTTGTATGCATATTCTGCGATCCAAAGAATGTCTTTCCAATTCAACTCAGATTGGTGTAACATGCACCGAAGATATTGCTCGAGAGTCTGATTGGTTCTCTCAGTTTGTTCGTCGGTCTGGGGGTGGTGGCTGGTGGATAACCGCACATTTGTGCTAATCGGCAACACTTCTTCCAAAAATGGGAGATAAATTGACTTCCACGATCCGAGACTAATACGGAAGGGAAACCATGTATGCGAACTATATTCTCCAGGAATTCCTCGGCCAAGGTGGAAGCTGAAGGCAAACCTTTTTAAGGGATAAAGTGGGCCATTTTGGAGAATAGGTCCACAATTACAAGGATTGTGTTGTAACCAGCAGAAGGAGGCAGGTCGGTTATAAAGTCCATTGACAGGGTGTGCCATGGTGCCGGTGGAATATCCAAGGTTTGAAGTAGGCCGGCTGGCCTTTTCTTTTGAGCTTTGTTTTGGGCGCAAATTCCGCAAGACAGAACAAAAGACTTTATGTCTTTTCTCCAAGAAGGCCACCAGAAGTGGCGTTTGATTTTTTCCTCCGTTTTAGCGATACCAGGGTGTCCTTCCATTAAAGATTCATGATGATGGGCAATAACAAGTTCTTGCAATTCTTTACTTGGCAGAAACAACCGCTCCTGGAAGTAGGGCAAGTCATCCTTATTGGTGTACTGAGGACCCTTTTGACTCCATTCCAGTAAGGTTGAAGAGTCTAGAAGTTGTTTCACTTGCGTTTGGATGTCCTCAATAGTTTGCAATGAAGTTAAGCCTAAGATTCTTTACTCAGGGATGATGGGCACAGGTTCTAAGTTCGAATTAGGTTCTTCCATGCCAATCCGGGATAAGGCGTCCGCTTTTCCATTCTTGCAGCCAGGGCGATAGGTAATTACAAAATCAAATTCCGCGAAGAATAGAGCCCATCGGAGTTGTCGTGAAGATTGAGCTTTGGCCGTCTTTAAATACTGTAAGTTTCTGTGGTCCGTAATTACGGTGATGGTGTGTCTTGCCCCGAGAAGGTAGTGACGCCAAGCCTTGAAAGCAGATTTGATGGCCAGTAACTCTTTATCGGTAATTGCGTAGTTGATTTCAGGAGGAGAAAATTTTCTGGACCAAAAGGCCACTGGGTGTAGTTGGTTAGTTTTTGGGTCTCTTTGCGACAGAACAGCTCCCATGGCCGAACTGGATGCGTCGGTTTCCACAATGTACGGGAGATCTGGGTGCGGGTGCGGGTGCTTCAATACAGGTGCAGAGGTGAATTTGGTTTTCAGGTCCTGAAAGGCTTGTTCGGCCTCAAGAGTCCATTCGAAGCGTTTGTTTTTCTTTAGGAGAGCTGTGATGGGTTGGACTGTCCGGGAAAATTCCGGGATGAATCTTCGATAGAAATTGGCAAAGCCGAGCATGCTCTGAACTCCCTTCACCGAACTAGGAGATGGCCATTTGAGGATGGCGTCCACCTTTCGCGAGTCCATTTGGACTGCTTGAGGTGTCAGGATGAATCCGAGAAACTCAACTTCAGTGGTATGAAAAACGCATTTTTCGAGTTTTGCAAATAGTCTGTGCTGGCGCAATTTCTCAAGAACTGCCCTAACATGTTTTCTGTGATCCGATTCTGAAGAAGAGTACACCAGGATGTCGTCAATGTAAACAATGACACAGACATCGATAAGTTCCCGAAGAACATCATTCATAAAGTACTGAAAGGCGGCAGGTGCATTGCACAAACCGAAGGGCATCACCTGATATTCAAAGAGCCCAAACTTGGTGCGGAATGCAGTCTTCCATTCGTCGCCTTCTTTTATACGCACCAGGTGATAAGCTCCTCGGAGATCTAACTTGGTGTACACACAAGCGTCTTTCACCTGGTCGATAAGCTCAGGGATCAAGGGCAGAGGATAACGATTCTTAACCGTTATTAGATTTAGGGCGCGATAGTCTATACACGTTCTAAGGTCGCCCTCTTTTTTCGGCACGAAGAACAGAGCTGAAGAGACAGCTCCACTGTCGATGTATGCTTTTATAGCATGCAACTGCTGAGGCTGTTTTGGGTCCACGGGCACCATTGGCATGACAAAATGCGAGGTCAAAGAGTTCGTTTTCAAGCTCGGCAAGCGGACCCCTACGCTTGTCGGGCTAGGTCGTTTCCCGAATCAGGTGTCAATAGTTCGTTATCAGTAGCTCCAACCACCTTCTTAGGTGGTTTAACTGGACAATTTCGAAGAAAGTGACCGGAAGTCCCGCAATACAGACAAAGTTGCATTTGCCGCCTTCTCTCTCGTTCTTTCTGCGTTAATGGTCATTTAACACCACCGATTTGCATAGGTTCGGATACGTCGGTAATCTTGGAGTTAGCGTGGGTTTTGATCGGTATTCGGGTTTCGTGCTTGAACCGATCTGCTTTTCTGTTTTGAAGTATGTGATCAAGTTGAACCACCAAGTCAATGTAGTCTGCGCAGACCTGGGGTGGGTTTACTTTCTGAGGTAAGATAGTATAAAGGCTACCTTGGTCTGGTCGGTAGGGAAGGCTCCGGGTCTGCGTGTAAACGACATTGGTTCATAAAGACGCATATTTCTTGGGATCCCCGCAAAACGTTCAGGCGGGGCCAAAGGCATGTGTCCAGGTAGATTGATTTGTACCGGGTTATTCAAACCCATTGATGTGGAAATGTCTCCGGAATTAGGTAAAGGAGTGTGCCCTGCCTGGGCCTGTAATAACCTTTTGGCTAGGTCATCTGTTCTTTCCTTGGATAGGATCAGTTCTCTTTTGAGAGCGTTAGTCTCCTGGCGGGCTGAGTGCACCTCTGCCCGCAATTCCCCCAAAAGCTGGGCCAGCTGGTCAGTCTCAGAAGTCTCCATAGCGCCCGGGTGGGAAATTGTGGGTAGGCTTCGCGTTCTGTAACGCTCACCTGATTCCCACGGAGGCACAGGTCTGGCTTCGAGTGCTGGTGCTTCTTCAATGGTGAAGCGCAGGACCCTGAAGATGGACAGGAAGAGCCCCTCTACTCTGGCTTCTCTGGCTTGCAGGAATATTCCCCTGTGCGTGAAAAGGGAGTATTACCTACTGAATGAGTTATGCTCAAGCCTCCCACTCTCCTCCAGCCCTCCACGATACCCTTCCACGATTCCCCGTGAAGTCTCACCTTAGGGTCAAGAAGGATGAGCTCTCCATCCTGCTTCTGATGCAGGGGCGCGTTGAAACCCAGTTACTTCACTGGATTGAGGATTGATGGGAGTTCAGGTAAGATTGACTATTCAGGTAAGGCGTTGTAAAAGTTCTGCTGCAAGTTCTAAAGTCCAAGCTTAAAAATAATGTTCATTGTCTTGTTGCAGAATGCCGGAGATATGGCGCCGACCCGAAGTGAAACGTGCAGTTCCAGTAAATGACAGGTAAGTTCCGGATGAGCGCTCGGGTAATGTCTTTGCATTCGCTCGTTCAATGTCTTTGTCTTTTTTCCCCATAGGGGCCGGGGTCCGGAAAATTCCTGGAAGCGCCAAGACCCGAAATGAAATGGGAATGACCCAACAGGTAAGTCTTAGAAGGAAACTGAGCTTTTCCTATTCCTTTCCTTCTCTCACCTTGTTCTTGTCTTTTTCTCTCTAGGCTCTGGGAAGTGGCTGTGGATCCGGATGATCGCTGCTGAAGATGGAGGAGTCCAGGATAGGTGAGTGAAATGCAGCGCTGCAGCGATCGTAGCGAAATGCTTTTAAAATGATGTCTTCCTTTTCAGGATCGTTGGTGTGATGTCTCCGTGGTGCTGATTTAGCAGGTAAGGTCTTTTGTCTCCCTTTGCAGGTGACCCAGGATACTGACAGGCGTGGCTGAGGTCCAGATGCAGGAGCTGACACGGTGAGCATCCAGCTGCGAGGAGCAGAACAACGCGAAGCGCGAGTTGCTGATCGGGTGTGGTTTAAATAGCTTTGGAAGAAGTTCCCAGTGTGTATCCTTCCACCGATCAGGTATGTATCCTTCCCCGACCACACCCGGGTGGAAAGTAGTCCCACAGGTAAAGTAGTTCCATTCAGGCCTCAAGAGGGCCTGGATGTAGCAGCATGGTCTGCATCAGGTAAGTGCACATTAAAACACTTGAACACATGTCTAGCTTTATGAGCCTGGCGCCAGGACAGGGGTCCAACATGAGCCTGGCGCCTAGGGCGCCAGGACTGCGTCCAAAGGGCCCCGCCTTGGGCCCGCTGGTACTCCCCTGGGGGAAATGATGCCTGCCTCTGGGGTTGCTGGGTCGGACCTGGCTCCTTGGCGGTAGGCATCATGACAGTAGCCACAATGTTGCACTACACAACGTTGCAGCTGCTTGCATATGTACATGTGAAAGCGTTCAAATACACCCCTTTCCCCATAAACCTGTATTGTGAATATGAACAGCATCCAATACAGCAAAGCAAGCAGCTACAACGCTGCTTGCTTTGATGTATGTGGAAGTGTACACATACACACGTGAAGTCAGCTCCACAGTAATTACAACCCGAATGGCAGACTACATTCAATCTGCACCCTATCCCAGTTGGTATAGGCCGCAGAGTGACCAATGAACTTTTCTAAACCACCACTAGGGAGTTCCAATACTGAGTACATGTGTCACAGGATGCACCTGTGCCCGTGGCATTCATGACAGAGAAGGGTTGAAAATCTGACCATAAATGCCAGGTCACTTTGACATTGCATCAGTGAGTAGGCATGTATAACGGTGTAACACGGCTCAGAAGTGGGTTGATGCAGTGCAGAACATGTGTACGTTACCCACTATCTACATGAACTAGTACATTATGATTATGATCAATAAACGTGAAAGCAGTGTAAGGGCAAGTTCAGGCATCACGTGCAATGTGCGTGCAATGGGTTGTATGGCTACACGCAAACCCCCCCCCTCCCCCCAAGTGAAAATGCAGGGAGGCATTGCATGGCAGCAAAAGGGTGACCAGAGACCTGTGTATTGGCAGACAGTGTTGACTAGCATCAATTGCATCATTTGAGTCAACTGACAACACAGCAGATGGTAATGGGACAGTAAGCAGGACACATGATGAACCCTCAGTAGTACACCCATGTGTGCAGAAGCAACTACACCAGTTGAACGGAGTCAGTGGACCAGAACAGACTGTGACACCCTAAACATGTGCGTGATGCAGGACTGAGCCAGAGTGGGCATGGAATGGATGATCAAATGCCATGAAATGTCGGTCATCCTGGACACGTACTACAATAATCATCCGGTCAATGACTCATAGGGGCATGCATGGAATGCACATGGAGTATAAATGGGCATTCATGTCCCTGCAGAGCATCTGCCATCTGCACAGTCCGAGTGAGACACCCTGCATCAAGTACAAATGATGTACCCCACTGTATGTGTCTGGCAGGTTAGCAGGGGGAAGTGTGCATGTACACAGGAGCCTTGAACAGGCCATTGCCCCAGTAGTCCAACAAGATACCCACCAGTGCCATGGTGAAATTGGGGTGCAGGGGGGAGGAGGGACAAGGGAGTATGCCTACGTGGAGTACCCGCATGCAGGCAGAACACACATGCACGTCAGTCATGCGATGACATAGTCCCAGTGCTCAGAGGAAAGACACCCCAGGCTACATGCAGCAGGCCCAGTGAGCTGGAACATGGACCGGAGGGGCAGCCGGGTGACTAGCATGTGAGTAGGGTGCAAGTGTGGTGATGAGGACAGTCCCCGTCTGCTCTACATGTCCAGCATGCTGCACAGCAGGCACGCATCAGTGAATCATTGCATTACTCGCACATGAGGACCATGCACACATGACATGTAGTGGCAGTCATGCACAACACATCACACAAGCAAAACACACATGGTCTGTACAAACACGCAACAACACTCACTGGACGGGGCATCTAAGTCCAGCATCTCTCCCACTCCTTCGACCAATTCTGCCGGCATGAACTCCGCAACGACTTCCTCGTGCGAAGTGAGGTCTTCCTCCTGAGCTGGTGACCCACCGCCATTCAACCCAGTCACGGCATAACTGGAAACACGCTTCGCCTTAGCACTGCATTGGAGGTCATCCCAACGCTTTTTGCACTCTTGAGCTGTGCACACCTCATGTCCGAATGTACTCACACAATCCGCAACTTGCTTCCAGTGGGATATACGATGGGCAGCCGTAGTGTGACAATTCGGCCCCACTAGCATATCACAGTTGTGGTCCTGCACGTAGTCCACAAGGAAGTCCAGTTCCTGCATGCAGAAAGGCTTCTTCCTTGACGTGCCAGAGGCCGGAGCTGTGTCTGGGGTCCCAGCCTCTACTGCAGGTGCAACCTTCCTCCTCTTGGACAGTGGTCCGGACCCTGACTGGCAAATGCCACCCTGATCAGTATGGGTGGATTGAACCAAGGGAGTGGCAGGTGGAGCAATGATGGAAGCCCTGACTTGACCCTGCGCAGCAACATCTGCTGTGCCAAGGGCATTGCCCGGGACTGTCCCGGATGGTAGACTCACAGCCGGGGTGGTGTCGGGTGCATCTGTCCATGCACTTGCCGACACCCAGCTGCTCGGGGCAGCAGATGACAATACTGCCCCAGGGACATGTGCCTCGGTGAGGGCAGCACTGTGTGCACGTATCCTGTGCCTCCTGAAAATCATCCAGGGACTCTTCATGTGCCAACGCAGCTTGCGCTGGCCGACCCTGAGCCTGGGTGGTGGTGTCCACAGCTGCACCTGCAGCTACCACTACCCTTGGGCCCGTGGCAGTCGACGAAACGGACTGCCAGGTCACATGGGCGCCAGTGCCAGATGCAAGAGCGGCATCTCCCGTAACCACTGGGGGTGGTGGCATGACTGCACCAACATGTGGCACAACATCGTGTCGAACTGGTGCACCCCTGCCTCTTCCCCCTCTGCTGCCACCTTGGAGTCCCCCTACTCCCTGGTCATCATGGCCACCTCCTTGACCACGCCCGCCACGTGGAGTACACCCAGCTGAGGCACCCCTCACCTTTTGTGGCCTTCCAACCATGGCACAGATGGAGTAGTGCCAATGGGAGGTGTACATGACAATTGTCCTGGGCCATTGGGTGAAGGGGGTGGGATACAAGATGTTAACAGCACCCCTGTGCACCTGCAAGGCTGTATATGACCCCAGTGATAAATTGACGGGTCACCCAATGCTCAGGCACCCCAAAACTGCAGTAAAACCGTGCACGCAACCCCCGGTACCCCATGTGTGTGGAATTAACCTCCCGCAGTACGCGGTGGCACCCAGGGACACGAAAAACATGTACGCATGGGACATGCAGGCTACTATGACCTCGAAAACGGGTACGCAATACACAGGGGCACCCGCAGTGATAATGAAAAACACGCATAGCCAATACCCCTGCCAAAAGAAGAGATACATCCTTGATCGGCTGTGAAGTTGTGATGGCGCGCAAAACAACACAAAGTAGCAACATACGCGTCGGTCTCCATGAAAGGCACGTACAGCGAATTGCCGGCCCCGCTCACCTTTAACCCGTGCTGAGGGAAACGCCCGCGCTCGTCACTTTACTTACCGGCTTAGGCCCTTTCCTCGAATTACAGGCATTAACACACGGATGTGTTTTTTCACGTGCTGATTCACTATGCACCCGTCACGAGGGAAACGCCCATGTGCATTACGTCACAGACGCGCTAAGGGCCTTTCCTAGAATTACACACTGACGTGCTATTTTTTCATGTGCCAATTCACTCCGTATCAAGCTGGCCACGCGACAATACACGGAAGACCACGCTCCTGCCGAGAAGGCCATTTTCCTGCCCCCCCAGAGCCCCGAGCCCGCTCTCACCTGCCATCTGCTGCTGCCTGCTGGCCACATGCCCTGCTATTTGGTGCCTGCACGTCAGCCATCTGCAGGGGTACAGTTGCTGTGACCACACCTTCTGGAACAGAAGACTCCCGACCGAAGTTCCATCGCTCCACAGCCCAGAACCAGGACCCAGTTGCCCACCTGCCTTGGGGGTTGCCATGTCAGGGGAAACCCCATCGGAGACCACTGGCAACCCCAGCCAGAGAGGCAGAGGGCTATCCTGGTGAGCAAGTCCTGGTGCATTATGATGCCCTCTTTGGAAGGCCATGCGCCGACAATGAAGGACGGAAGAGGATCTGGGAGGACATCGTGGCTGCCATCAACGTGGAGGGGGTGGCAGCCCGTGACTTGCAATACGTCCGGAAGCGCTGGGAGGACTTCAGGTCCAGGACCCTCAGCAAGGCCCGGCGCCTCTTGGAGGCAGCGCATGCAGAGGGGTTCCGGGTTCACCTTACCAACATCCAGATGAGGGTCCTGGAATGTACATGCCCAACGCTCCACCTCCAGGTCCTTCAGAGGCAGACCTGTCTGGAGTCGAGCGGTAAGTGTCCATGTGTACTGATTGGACGCAGTGCATGTTGAGGTGTGCCAGGAGTGTGCAGGTTGGACATATGTCTTGAAAGGCCCATGTATGGATGTGTATGTACAGGGACATGAGCCTGCGAGTCCAGTCATGTGTGAAAGAAATGGGGGGTGGGAGGCACAACTAAATGTCAAAGGTACGTGTTCATCCGAAATTGTTAATGGTATATGGAATGTAAAGATGATATGTGTAATTAAGTAGGAAAAAGCCATAGGTGCAGCTGGGAACATTGAGGCCACACGGGATCCAAAATAAGGAGACACAAAACACACACTGGATGTTCCCGACCAGTAACCCAAAGCTGCACTCCCGACGGGATAAAATCCCAGGTGTAATATCTCAACTAAAGAGGGTTGATCAGCTCCTCCATGGAGTCAATCATCCCTGATAGTTGAAGGGGTTAAATTGTAATCTTATGACAAGCACTGTATCTATATACTTTCAAAGTGTTCAAAATGACATAACTATTAAGGTATAACATATTTCAATATTCCTGTCTGCCTGCTGTGATGTAGTAAGTAAAAGAACCAAACTGACTCGAGACAGGTTAAACAGGTAAAAGACAATTGTTTATATAACCAATTCACTTGAAATCGTACTGTTAACCCCACAGTGTGATATGTAAATTGTAAGAATTGTCAGAAGACAGTATTTCAAACAACAGTAGTACAATTGAGCTGCAAAGACGCTCAGGTAAACCAAAAAGAATATACAAAATTATATCACAATTCCATCATTGATTATAACTCATGAAATTTCAACATAGGGAAACACTCCTAGGGGATGATTGATGCCAACGCGTTTCGGATTAAACTAATCCATCTTCAGGGCAGGATGTGTTTAGCATACACACTGTATTCATGATAAAATCTCTTGGCGAGTCCTAAGAATAATTGGAATATACCAATTAGTAATCCGTGGGTGTAACGGAGAGTGATTCAAGTCAAAAGGTTAATAAAAACAACCACTAACCTAAGTGGTCCGAAAGCCAGGACTCATGGGGTTTAGTCATGTCTGGAGAGAGTCTCCTAGAGGCCAGACAGCAATGGAGTGGAAGTGGGATGCAACCCCTTTTCAAGCATCTGAAACAAGAGGAAATCCTCAGTTACGGCAGATTGGGCAAATCCGCTATATGCTAATATTAGGGCCAAAATGTAGCGTTTACATACGGGCAGAAGTATAATGGTGAAGCAAAGTCACATACAGTCAGATGATGTAATCGTAATTCAAAGCACGTGTAACAAGTGTAAGGATCAGTAATGAGAAATTACGATTGCGCTCTATGCGGCCAAATAGAATTAAAAGGCATTGTTCCGCTATCAACAAGTGATGCTATTGTAGTGTAGGCTTGGTCCCACCCCCAAAGGGGTAGTCAGAGCATTGCCAGTGGTTGAGATTCATTCTAAACTTTCTAGCCACCACTGCTTTGTTTTTGATTTGTCACCCCGAGTGGGACGGGTATGCCCAGACGTGGGTCCCGTGCCTGCTGGGCCTAGAGACCCAAGCTACTCCTCACTGATGAGCCCCAACAAGGCTGAAACATGTCTGGGGATGCTTGTGGTCTCGTGCAGAAGGGATGTGACCTAGCAGTTCGGGCTGGACTACCCCTTTGGGGGTGGGACCAAGCCTGATTTGCATATGGTCTTTCCCCTTTTGTAATGGCTTGGCAGGCGAAGAACGATGGTGTGGTGGGTTGCCCAGAGCGATGCCAGAGGTTAAGATTCATTCTAAACCTTCCAGCCATCACTTTTGTTTCGCTATTTGTTCAAAATGGGGCACAGTGTGCTTAACAGAAAATA
Source organism: Ambystoma mexicanum (assembly GCF_040938575.1). NCBI lineage: Eukaryota > Metazoa > Chordata > Amphibia > Caudata > Ambystomatidae > Ambystoma > Ambystoma mexicanum. Next base: position 1,122,748,203 of record NC_090937.1, on the reverse strand, counting down.
TACCGAGAATTTAAAAAGCAAGAGGGGGGGCACCATAGTTCAAAATAAATTATTGGGTGCCCCCCCCCCTGCATGGTAAATGGGACCCAACATAGGCAAACAAGGACATGCCTTGTACCTATCAAGGACTGGGTCACAAAGGTAAAGGACGTGTGTATGAGTTATTTGAAACAAATCAATGTGAGTCAGCATAAGGCCATTCCAATATATTGATGTATGGATCATATTTTACCATAGGTAAATACCTTACTGTTGGCCCATCAGCCATTCACATTCTAGGTAATCTGCCTTATTGAGCATATTAGACGTATTTATATGCATAGTACACCTCTACAAGTATTCACCAGAGTCCTGATTCGTCCAGCGTTAGGTATACAACATCATAAGAAGCACATAAGGTCAAATTCAAATTTCATACCCTTAGGGCTGAGACAGTCAAACAAGTCAATCCATATAATTTCTCTCTGGAGCAATTTCTTGTGGATATCACCCTTTCTAGGTCCAACCTTCACTTGTTCTAAAATCAAACATTTCAACTGAGCAATCGAGTGCCTAGATTCCATAAAATGTACAGATGCCGGTGACCTGAGGCTTTTCGTCCTTATGTTGGACTTATGCTCTGTCCATCTCAGTTTGGCCTTTCTCATGGTAATATCCACATAGTAAAACCCACATGGACATTTTAGGGCATACACCACATTAGTGGAATCACAAGTGCAAGAGTGTTTGAGTCAGATTGGCTTTCCTGTGTGTGGGTGTGAGATGGTATTGCCAGGTAAGATGCTGCTACAATGCTGGCAATTGAAACATGGTTGTGTCCCTTTGCATGTTTTGGACGTGGGTTGGTCTTTCAAAGTTTCAGCTCTAATAAGGCTACTTCTTAGGGCCTTACTGTTTCTGTAGGCGAAGGTTGGAAGTTGTTGAAAAAGCGGTTGTGTTTGGGGGTCCATCTGAAGCATTAGCCAGTTTTTTTGGATGATATTCCTGATTTTCTTGCTTTGAGCAGAGAATGTTGTCACAAACCATACGGTCATCTTTCGGTTGATTTTTCAAAGTTAACAGAGTGCCTCTCTCTCTATGGTGGATACTTTTTCTTCAATCCCAGTAATTTATGGCTGGGTTATATCCTTTTTCCTTAAATTTTTGACGTAATGTGGCAGCTTGTCTTGCATAGACTGGTTTTAATTTTGCTATAGAATTCTGTTTTCAAATGTTTACGTTTTTTTATTTTCACAATTGCAGTTATAAACTCTTGACATCATTATGTCATCATATATTTCTGCCATTTGTATGCAGGGCGTGTTTGTCCTCCGTACCTATTCAAACATAAAAAGACACAACCAGGTTTTTATAAAACAGATGATTTGTATTCATATTTAAAACATGTATTTTTATTCACATTAAATAACTCGAGTTATCACTTGTTGCACAACAATCTTCTCAGATGTATCATCAATCATACACAGCCTGTCTCTCACCGCATCGATAAGGAGATATAAATAATAGAGAGACATTAGACAAATTCATAAAGTTTCTTGTTAAACAACCATTCGCCTTTAACACATCGAAAACGTTGTTGCAGGTTGGCCACGTTTACTCGCAACGAGGACCCGGCCGGCAACCTTAAATTGCAGTGACCTCATTTGTGATGCTTTTGCCAGTAGTTGTCCATTAGTGGGTGATGCATAAAAGATTGTTACATTTCCTTCTGTATATCGTTGTCGGTGCTTCCAGATATCACAGCAGCCTTGAACATCTAGTATTCAGCCGCTCTTTAAGTAGTTCCAGCAATAACCGCTATACACATCCAACAGCTGGCTTCACATTAATTTGATCACTTTTCAGCAGATGTTCATTTTTAATTTCCTTCAAATAATCACAAATACGTATGAAAACATCTACAGTCTCAGGCCTCATAGGTCAGTTTACAGGGTTGCATACCCATTGCTCTACCATACTGTCTTTGGTAGACTTTATTACTCCATTTACAAACAGTCTTCTCAATAATGCTTTTAACACACATCGGGCAGCCCCGTCTAAATTGCTTCTTTTTCAAAAGGGGGTTATTCGCCGTTTGTATAGCCCACAATGTTTTAGATACACATCGCTCTGCCCCATGCCCAGCCCTTAGCGTCAATTGCATAATTTCTACATGGCGTTTAGAGCTCAGCATGTGACATATTTTAGGCAGCAAATTATCCACGTACGTTTTTCCAAACATTCGTGAGCATCCTGTCGGGGGTCATCAATTTTGTGCCCCGAGCACCATCTGTGAAAGTGTTGTTTTAAACATGATTTCACAACAATGGTCTTAACAACTTCGATAGTCATGATATCGATCCAGGTCACAGCCGCTATAACCGTATCATTTTTTTATGCCATCAGTTTCTACTAGTGAAACACAGGCCTTACCCAGGACATTTTTAGAAGCCCCCGAGTTTTCAATTTGGTTTGAACAGCAAACGCAGTAAATATTGATGGTCTCTGCTACATCCTGGTTGTCCTCAATGCCGTCCACTTTATCGGTTAAAGGCTGGAAACAAAACAAATATGCACAGTTTTAACTAGGGCTACTTATTACACCCTACAAAATAAAAGCAATCGCTTTAAAAACATACTTACCAGATAGCATGCAGTCCGATTTCCTGGGCACTTGGCCCCCTGTTTTTTCTGATGGGGCAGTAGGGCATAATCCATTTATGGCGTTGTTTCCATGGCTCCATGAAAAACCAGAGATTTATATCCACTGTCTTCAGCACCCGCATCAAAAACTGATGGTTGCACCATAATCGCTCAATCACTATTCCAGGTTGCCATCCCCAGATTAGCCATTGTTATGGGCACATACTCCTTAATGTTTTGTATGCAATCGCCAACAGACTCCCTCATAGCCGTAACAGTAAACAGAAAGTGTAGCCATGTTTTCAAAGAGCTCCCCGGTCTCACGCTCCATCAGCATGTCCTGATCAATCTCCAGATCCTCATACACCATTAAATCCACAGGGGGTCCTGGAGGCGTTTTCCCCTCGTCGTAGCTATAGCTGATCATAGTCGCCATTTTCTGAATAGCCCATGGTGAACTCAAAAAAGTGAAGTGTTTTCCACCCCTTCACAAAAACCTATATATCCGGGTTCAAAAGCCAACCCTTGTGTCACGCTAGCCCCTTCAATCAAATTTTATATTAAAATAATATAAAGTTTATGGAAAATGTATTCAGGGCTTATCAAATGTATTCCATCTTTATATAAAAATAATATAAAGTTTATATAAAATTATTCAAGGACTCAAAATAATTTTGATATCATTTTTTTAATTTTTAATATAAAAAGGCAATATAATTTTGATATAAAAATGGGATGACATTTTTATATAAAATGTGTGTAACATGTTTATATAAAAACAGTTAAATTTTTTTTATATATGTTCACATTTTTTAAAATGTTGATATCAGTAAATACATTTGATATCAAAAACTTGTAATTTTGATATTAAAGAAATCAGAATTATATAAAAATATCCGATATCAAAATTTTGATATAAAATAAATATTTTAACATTTTTATATTAAATTGTGTTTGATATCAACCCACATTTTTTATAGGTTTTTTTTATAAATAGATGAATATAAAGTTTATATAAAAATATTCAAAAGCTTATCAAAGACCAGCTTTATATAACATCATACCATCATACCATCATGGCCACCCACTCCTGCATCATCAAAGCGTTACCAACACCTCACACTCGCCAGATAACTCCTCACAACTCACTATGCCCTTGACCAAGCAACAGCACATACGCACACTCCCATATTAAAAACAAACTTTATATTAAAATCATTTTAATATAAACTTTATATCAAACTGATTGATATAATTTGATATGAAAAGGGTATCATTTTTAACTTCCCATAAAAAAAAACATTTGATAACATATCTTTTTGATAAACTTTTTTATATTAAAATTCATATCAAAAGCCTATCAAAAGGGGGCGGGACTAAAGACACAAAGGAGGTGCTCCCACCTGTCAAAATGTACTTGAAGAGGAAAGCGAGCCGACATCTACCACTCAGCAGATTTCAGCATTCGCCTCCAGCGCCCTCATTTTTTTGACCCGCATCCCTCCCTCTCATTCAGGGGTCCAACGAGACCAACATTTCCAGGGGGGTGGGGACAGGGGTATGTGAGGTGAGGCTAATTGATGAGTGAAGGGCTAACTTCAGCGACTGTGGTCGAGGGGCTAACTTGTGTGGGGGTATCCAACTTTTGTATACATTCTAATGCGATTGTTCTGGTGCGGTGTCAATGTTGCAAGTAGTTATCTCTTTCTTTCAGTCTGAAACCACACACTAGAAATACTGTGAGAATTAGCTGTCTCCTGCTCCCCGCCCCCACTCTTCCAAGCATTCCCCTGATATGCAAGTACTAACACCGCATCAGCATTTCAATTACATAAAAATGTATCCCTAAGAATGCAGGTGCCAACAATGCCATGCTTTACATTAGTAATTGGCAACTGTGCAGCGGCAGGCACTGTTTGTGGTCCGTGTCCTTTCCTGCAGTCCATTTGGGTCAAGTCAACATAATGCCGAATTTCGGATAGGCTAAAGCCCAATCTGGCCAATGGCCTTTGCACCACTACCCTCACCCGTTCGCTCCTTACACGTCCACCTCTTCCCACGTTCACCATTCTCCTGCTTCCCATTCCCGTCACTAGCACTAGGCCTTATCAATGTGGGCCGATACATTTATAAACACAGTATACAGCAACATTAAAACAAATCTTACAGATACGCCTTCACTTAAATGACATTAGGGCTCCAAGCAAGAGCCAGGCTGATGAGGCTCCACTGCTGGTGAAATTGCAGCACTCATTCTGGCTGGTGTGGCGGGCTTAGCCACTGTCAATTGGTCAGCTGATGAGCCACAGCAGATATTTTAAGTGGATCCCGGCAGTCAGCTCTTCTAGTAGCAGCAGCATTGGCAGCCAGTCATAGCCTTCTACACCTTAAGCTAGGGAGGGAGAAAAGTATAATATGTCTTCACATGAGAAATATGAGGAAGGGGAAGGCACCCCAGAGGCTGTATAAACCCTTCATGAATGGGCTATTTTGCTTCCTTTGGGCGGCAACTATTCCATCTCTGAAGCCCTACGGGCCTCATTACAAGTTTGGCAGTACTTTACAAATGTGTGGCCAAGACTACTGAAATGCTGAAACATCTTCAGTTTCTGCAAGTGGTTGTAATTACTCATCCAGTCAATAGTTCTAACTTTCTTAACTAGGCTTTGCTTCATGGTCCAAAAGTCTTTGGTCCAATCTGAAGCCCAGCCTATGCTGCTACATACACCCTCATTAATGGCCTGGAATTCTTTTGCAGATTCCCCCGCTCTTGTGCTCATAGAGCTACCTAAGAGATGTTAAAGGAGGCATAGCAGGACTTTTAACATTTTAAGCTTAAGTAGCGCACTCTTACAGATAGCCTGGCTAACCATCGAGGCAAGCCCGCGTTCTAACTCGAGGGCAGCCATGGTCATGCTGCCGGTGAGTCCTAATATACTCCTCCAAAATGTGTAAAATGTGTGGAATTTGTAAAATATCAGCACTCTAAAAATGTCTCCAACATTAGTGGAGACATTTCTTAAATACCATGGTAAATTTTAATCAATTGTAATTCCCATGTCTTAATTAGATTAATTAGGATGCATCGTTTGCATTTTTTAGTTGCAATTTTGCAGTAATTCCACCTTTCCCATTTCTTCCAACATCGGTTTATGACTATCAGTAATAGAGATGAAGAGACATACGAAAAAGACAGAGCAAACAGGAGCCAAAGAGATATGAAAGCAAGATGTCGAAGAAAGAAAAAAGTGTAATTAAAGGAATAAAAGAAAATATATTCAGAAACAGTTGTGCAGACTAAAGAGAAATTTAAGTCAATATACAGATAAGACAATAGGCTATAAAACAAGGAAATGATGATAAAGAAAACATATATGTCTATTATTCATTTTAGAGTATAGGCTTTTATGTAAATAGTTGAAAAAAGCTTTGACTGTTAAGTACTATTGCCCTCATCATGATTCGTTTTATAGAATTGGATATGCTTTGTGTTAGTCTTTTTGAAATAATATGTTGCATGTTTTGTAATTATGCAGAATTACCACCCGGTGGACTGACCAGCTCTCTCCTGGTCCTACCCCGACTTCTCCCATGCTGGATTAAGATCTGTGGTGGTCTGGTCAAGAAATCCACACCCCAGCCCCTCGCTTCCCTGAGAGTGGTGGTATTGGGAGAGAAATGTTTTGTGTGCTGTTTAATTTAACTGTAATTGTTTACTCTTTTCAATTAAGATTTATATGACATCGATTTCAGTTTAATTGCAATTTGAAAGCTACTTAGGGTTGATGTAAGTCCCACGTTGTGACAGAATGCAAATCTGTGAGGGCAGGAAGCCTGAACGTTTTTGATTTATAAGACTAAAACGATGCAGGCAATTCTGTTTCTGAAAGGAAGGGCTGCTAATTTGACACCACTTTCTTAATAATCCATGCCAAAAACATAGTGCACTCGTGAGCCATTGCTGGGACAGTCTCTCGACTTTGCTCAGTGACTGTCCTGCAGTGGCAACATGGCAGGTTCAAATGCCACATGTGCATGCCTGGATACAGCTGCTGGAACACAAAGTTGCAACAGGCAGAGGTGGTTTTTTAGTGAGGCAATAGACTAGATGAGGAACCTAGTCACACAACCGCTCTCCGTTTGTACCCGGTCTGGGTAATTTTGTTTGAAAAAACAGTTCTAAATAGTGTTGGTTTTATTCATCCTAATCAAGGAATTGTTCATAAGAAGTAAGTTCCAAAACTTTGTGTAATGTATATATTTCTTTATGAAAAAAATCAAAAGAATGATCACTAATCAAATCTTAGTGAGGACGCAGCTGACATATTTCATTATGCAAGTAGACTTAAAATGCCAATGCATTTCGGAGTGTAAACTCCTTCATCAGGGCAAGTCTGTGTTATTGGGAAACAGTAACATCAACAAAAACATAAGAAAATTTATATAAAACAAGAGATACAAAAGGAAATGTAATGGTGACACAATGATCATAAAGCACATAAAAGAATAATGGTTACATACCCCAATAGAAGAATTCAAGTCAAGGTGTAATATGTAAAAAACAATAGAAAAAATGGAAATCAGTACAAAATTATGGTGGCAACCATTCAATTATTGTCATGTGCTCGTGAGGAAAAGAAATTTACCTCGCTTAAAGAATGGAGTCAGGCGCGGTGAAAAAGAAAGAAACAATATCAGACGTATGTTTTCACAAAGAACACGATCGGGTGCTGGAAGGGATCCAGTATACGATCTGTAAAAGCGAAACCAACTTTAGTGGGTGCGGTTAAAGGAGGTAAGTAAACGGAGTAGAATGAGCCACAAGAAGCTCGATTACCTGAGTTCACAGAATGGTGTCGGCGGTGAACGCAGCGAGCTGTTGTGCATCGCTGACTGAAACCGTTGTTAGGGAAATGGTGAATGAAATCGACACATGACCGCAACACGCTGGGCGAACCCGCGCGATGCGGCATGTAATTCAAGAGGCAGCAAACTGCCGTTAGGGACATCAATGATGCAAAAAAAGAAATTAAGGAGGCTGTGGGGGCTGAATCATAAATACTAAGAAGAAAAAATGTAAAAATTGTGCATGACATAGAAAAAATACTATTATCATATACAAGAAAAGGCCACATTATAAGACAAACAAAACCTATATATGAGAAATGTAATCAAAATCCATCATATCAACAAAGTGTTGCACAGAACTGTAACTCCTTGAGATAAACTCCTTGAGATAAAAGGAATATCAAAGCATTCATAAAAAGTGTTCTTGCGAACGCTAGAAAATGCCTAAGATGTCTAAACTGATAGATGTATACAATAACATGATGAACATTAAGGAAAGCATAGGAAATGTATAGAACCGATCTGCGAGTGGTGGTGCCGGGTGGCCCCACCTTGGGTCCCAGTCGGATGACCAGGAGTAGCAGACTGGTTGTGGTAAACCATAATATATCTCATTTGCAAAATAAAACAAGCAGCTGGAACACTAATCATAACCATGTGTGTCTACGCTTATTGACATATATAACAAGCACTCAGGGCAGCGTGGGCAAACATGCAGCAAGACTGAAAACGGTGGTGAGGAGAAGTACCACCCTGGGACCCAGTCATGTGACCAGGAAAAGCAGACTTGATATGATAGACAGTGTTATACCTTATTAAGAGAGTGAGGAGACACATCAACATAAAAACCTGTGCATACCAATGTTAACAAATGCACTGCAAGTTGAAACATTAAATATAGCAATGATAGTTAATCTCATCGTTAAGACCATTGGGATACAAACTCCCAAGTTTATCAATCCAAAATGTTTCTCTTTGGTTAAGGCGAAGACTCAAATCCTCATGTGGATTAACCTTGGTCAGTACTTCCAAAATCAAGAACCTGATTTGTGTCAAACTATGCCGTTTCTCATTCCAGTGTCTGGCCACTGCTGAATTTGGATTCGAATTCCGGATGCACGAGCGATGCTCATTCCATCGTACTTTAGCAGCTCTCATGGATTGGCCAACATAGTATTTCCCGCATGGGCACTTAATTCCATATATTATGTTCACACTATCACAAGTACCGAAAGACTTCAGAGGAATCTTGTTGCCTGTACGGGGATGGTACAAAATGTTTCCTTTGATCACCATATTACAGTTAGCACAGTGTAAGCAGGGGTATGTGCCTGTCCGTTGGGTGCTTGGTTCTTTTAAAGGAGGTCTGGTACGGACAAAGTCATCACGAAGATTCCTACTTCTCTGATAGGCAAATACTGGTATTTGGTCAAATAGTTTCTGAACTCTCACATCGTCCTTGAAAATGCCCCAATGTTTCTTAATGGAATTCTTGATTTTATTGCTTTGAATCGAATATTTTGAAACATAGACCGGTGATTTGAGTTCCCTTTTGGATTTAGTAACATTGGTCAACAAGGTCTCACGATTTAAAGCATTCACTTTCTCAGATGCTAAATGTACTTCTGCTTGCTTGTAGCCACGTGCCAGGAATTTGTCCTTCATTTCAATTTGTTGGGCTAGACATTCTTCTGGGTCACTCACAATCTTTTTGACTCTCAACAGTTGACTATATGGGAGATTTCTCAAGAGACTAGGCTGATGGAAACTGAGACGGTGTAACAAATTGTTACGGTCGGTAGTTTTGCGGAATAGAGTAGTACTGTAGCCGCTGTTTTTCTTTTCTATTACAACATCAAGGAATGTGATCCTATCTTTGGATATCTCACTCGTGAACTGGATACGCGGATCAATGTTGTTGAGGTATTCGAAGAAATTATTGAATGTGGATTCGGAACCTGTCCAGATTCCAAAAATGTCATCGATGTACCGTGACCATAAGTGAATGTTACAGTTCCATTCTTGGTTCTTCAATACGTGTTCTGTTTCAAATTTATACATGAAGCAATTTGCATATGATGGTGCCATAGTGGCGCCCATCGATGTACCGGATATTTGAAGAAAGAACTTATTCTGATATTGAAAATATGAATTCTCTGCGATGAATTGAAGAAGAGCAATGATGAATTCTTTCTGAGCACGGACCTCAGGTGTTTCTAATAAAAGCCATTCAACAGATTCAATGCCTAGATCATGCGGTATGGATGTATATAGGCTCTTAACATCGATGGTAAACATCAAGTGTTCGTATTGGAAAATAGAGTTATTGAGTTTTTGCAGGAAGTGTGTTGTGTCCCTGATATAGGTGGAGGTTTTTTGTATGAGTGGCTGAAGAAAAAAGTCGATGTACACTCCCAATGGTTGATTAATGCTGTCCATACCAGCAACTATCGGTCTTCCTGGTGGTTTAGCCTGATCTTTGTGAATCTTTGGTAAAGTGTAAAAATTAGGAATCCTGGGATGCTTGTTATTAAGAAATTTGCGAGTGTGTTCGTTTATCCAATCCAGTTCCATTGCCCTGTCAAGTAAAATTTCCAAATTCTGTTTGATTGATACTGTAGGATCATAGTCAAGGGGTGCATAAATTGTCTGGTCCTGTAATTGTCGGATACATTCTGCATCATAATCAGAGGTATTCATGATTACCAAGGCTCCTCCTTTATCTGCTGGACGAATAGTTATATCTTTGTCACAGTAAAGGTCTCTGATGGTTTTCATCTCATGGGGTTTCATATTTTTATGGGGTGGAGCTTTGTAGCTGATGCGTTCCAGATCTCTGGTGACCATTTTCTGGAAAATATCAATGGATGGTACCGATATTGGTGGTATGAATCCACTCTTTACTCTGAACTCCTGAAAATCAGGGGCGTCAGAAATGCTTTCCTGAGTTTCAAGTTCTTCGAAGAACACCTTAAGTTTCAATTTCCTTACGAATTTGTAAAGAGGTGGTTTTTTAACCATCTGCTCCTCTGGGCGATATTCGTATACTTGTGTACCCCAGCAGCCTGGTGCCATATGTTAAGGATTTCAATCAGGCGACACACACCTTGGTCTCAGCCTAGGATGTAGCGCTCAATTGATATGCCCTTCTCTTTATTTTAAGAAAATACAATTTGAGATGGTACACAACTCATATCACACCCCCTTTTTCAAATACCTCAGGTCACAATGGACCGTGAACCAGGCCGGTTGGTGAAAAGGCAATATTTATTTATTTTTAAAATTCAAAAATACAATTTTTATTATGCGCAGCAATCACCAATGGGGTGATATTTACAATGAAAATGGAAGTAATGCACTTGGTTAACCTTCTCCTAAAACATATATAAAGCACACGTGAATAGGAGCACTTTTGGGATTAGGATAGATGGCACCCAAGTTAAGGTTTCCACCTGCAATGTTCCCTCAACCCACGAATAATCAAATTGAGTGGATAGAAAGAAGCAGCAGGTAGTCAGGAATAAGAGGCAGAAAACAGAATCTGATATTCCCCCACAGAGTAAGAGGCAAAGACTTTAAACCCTTAGCAAAGGACTAAAATAACACTAATTTTACAAATAATGTATTAATGTGTTGTTAAATTATAATATACATATGTTTTATCACAATAGCAGGTCTGTTATATCACTGGCAATCACAAGGCAATGAATCGGAAAAAAGGCATACAAATCGAAAACAAGTGGAAAGTTTAAAGAATCTGCAGCCAAATGACACGTTGGAAAACGTGCAAATTTCTCAATTCCCGCTTTAAATTACCCAAACGTTTTTTAATAAAAATGGGTTGAATATTCTGATTTGGAGTGCGCTGTTTGGGGTGGGGAATAGATATAGATCGCAGGGACAATATGAAGGTGAAAATAGGTCTCTAGCTGGTGAATGGAGAGGTATCTGGAAGGTAGAGTGAGGTTCAATTTTAGGAAAATAGAGCAGTTAAAAAGAGAAACTCGGTTTTTAAAAGTGAAAAGGCAAATTTTACTTAAACTAGATTTATTGGCTAAGAAAAGAGGAACGCCACCCAGGAATATCAAAGTTACACTGCAGTTGTAACCCTTCACGCAGTGTACCCCTTTTTCTTGAGGGAAAACTAATTTTAATCAAAATATCGCTAATGACTTATGATATATGCAGAACAAAAGCAAAATAGGACAGTGGCGCTAACACTTAGAACGTCAAGGACAGGGTCCACAGAGAATTCTAACACTTTCAACAAGTTACCAGAGTGTAAATAGGACTACTTAGAGAGTGGGATAAGGGCAAAGGCTTCTATGGGGTGTGGATTATACTCAAAGTGCACTTTTTAGTTTTGGGATTTTTGGACAGTCAACAGGTTTTGATCACCACACAGCGGCATGCCTGGCAAAAGTCAGCTGGGCAAGGTCTGGTCACCGGGTAGTGAACAGCTGGGCAATTCAGATCACTGGATGGCACAGGGACCGCTGGATGCAATTAGTGGGCAGCAAGCTGGTCTGATTACAGGAGGCAAAAGGTACCACAGCTTTCCCCTTTTTAATGGGAGATTAGTGGGTTGATTCTGGATCACTGGCCTTGCTGGGATAGGAATCAGCTATGCTTGGGTTTTGCAGTGGGCCATGGAGTAGGGTCAGCAATGCTTTGGCCTTGTAGTTGGATTCAGCAAGATGAATGGAGCAGATCAGGAACGCTGCGTAGGAACTTTGGGAAGAGTGTGTGTGGTGAGCTCGGTCAACCACTCTTATTTATAGAGCATGGTGACATCACAGAATTATTGCTGGGCAGAACAGAGCTAGGCCTACCTCCAAGAAGCGGACAGGACAATCAATGTTGGTTGCCTCCTCAAGGATTCCCAGTTTATGAGGTTGCATTTTATGAGGTAAAAAGCCATCAGACAGCCCTTTTTGCCAAAAATCAGTCATGACCTAATTCACACAGTTATACATTTGTGGCACTATAACCAATCGCATGGGCAAATTACATATTGTAGGTAGAGCATACCAGTCCAATCCTCACGGTTGTGGGACCTTGTTTCGCCCTTCTACCAGTTTTTCACGCTTTCCAGTGAGAATTATATTACTTAAAATTCTAGAACATTATTCATGGGCGTGTATTATCATTAGGCATGTAAGTATTAACATTCGCAATGGCATCATGGATACTTTCCTTATAATACCCAATTCTCTGCCACTTCTATTACTCATGTGTCAGGGAATTCTATGACATCTTAAATGAAAGCCCATATATTCATATTTAAACTGTTAACTTTTCACATTTTTCCAAAGTCCTGTGGCAAAGATAAAAGTCTTACAAGTTTTATTTATAAAATAGTCTTTGGAAACAAATGTCAGTATTGTTCCTCATATATGGGCACAGCTTCCAGGCCATCTCCCGAAGTCTAGGGTTTGTCATGGAGTTTCTTTAAAACTTCTTGTCGAAGTCACCGGGAGGTATGATTTTTCTTTTCGCACATCCGTGTCCTTGCAGTTCCATTGTAAAATGGTGGAGCACAGACAACAGGCTGTCCAACCTAGTAATTATCACTTGTGTATTCGAAGATTTACTGTGGGGGGTCCTTCTGTTGCTAGCATCCTCCCAGCAGACCTGTTTGGGTGGTCCCCCCCCGCATGTAGCCACTGCAGTTTGATTTATTTTATTTATTTTACTCTGAATTAAAAGAAAACCGGCTGAATAGAACCATCTTATCCATGTATTGTCACAGCACAATCCCCTTTCACATTGTTAGATAAGGGCAGGGCCTTATCCAATATGCCCTTTTAAAACTTTTGTAAAAGTACATTTAACGTGTGATTGAAAGTTGCATTTTTCTTGCAAACCCGTTTTTTCTATCTAGATTCCGACATTGTTTTGCAGCCATAGTTAGTTTCTTGTACACAACAGTATGTACAAGGCAAAGGTCTCCTGGAATTGACAAGTGCACAGAAATTTTCTTTTCAAGCAGTGATTTTTTGACATTTTGAGCACAATTTAAGCATTTCCCGTGTAGCTGAAGGAAAGCTTCTGTTGATTTTCTCAGGTTTGGCTGGCCCAGCCTGTCATTCAGGAATAATGATCTTTTTTGATGGAGCACAATGTGAATATGGCTGGGCGTGACAGGGTCTTTTTGATAAAAACAGTTTGGTGAAAACAGGTAAAATAGCATCAGAGCAGCATCATTTTAGAGGTGACATTCCCTTTTTCAATGGGAATTTTGGGCTTGCAGCAAAGCAGCACTGCTTTTCCACTCATTTTCTTTTGCATATGTAAGAACACACTGGCAGGCTTCCTCGGTATGCCCCTTGTTCCATCCTGCACAATATGTGCTTGGCAAGATGGTGCAGCTATCTTTTTGTTGCTGCATAACGCAGTTTTGGTGCCATGGTGCCCACAGGCGCCAGCGCAGCCATTTTCCTGGTGGCTGTAGATGCACAGCTTGGTGATGTGGGGAAGTACTGCTGAGTTGGGTCAAATTATCCCCCACACATTAATATCTAAATATATACCATGTCTGGTTAGGGCAGATTGGCTACCGAGAATACACAGTTATGCAGCCACCAGTTTTAGATGTCAAATTAAGGCCACCTTGGTGAGGTGACTCATTTGTGACAGGGCTGGGTGTGTATGAGCCATCTGGCCTAGGTGTACCCACAACAACCATGTTGGACGCTGCCGAGGAAGTTTCTTCTTCGATCCCCCAGAGGAGTGTCAACACCTTCCTCCAGCAAACAGAAACCATTGCTTCGAGGTCCCTGGGAACAGGTGCTTTAAAGACAGTCCTGCTTGGACCGTGAACCAGGCTTGTGTTTTCCCCTGCAGAAACGGGACAGCAGAGTTTTTATTAGTAATGTGCATTTTAGTAGTTTCATTAAAGAACCTGTTTTTATAAACCCTTGTTTGGACATTTTTATCTTGGTAACTCTGTACTGTTTGTGTTGCTTCTGTGCCAGCCCACACCCCTCCCGAATAGAACAACTTTCCCCCAGTCCACTTTACTGAGCTTATGGCCCTTTAGAACGTGCATATGTAACGGATGGGATTACACAAGAATAATTCCAAGTATTTTTTTTTATTTTGTTTAGCCTACAAAAATAAGCTTTTCACAAAACAATGATATTCACGACAGAGAACAAAAAACAAAAAAAAATGGTAATTTCTTACAATACAAACACAAAAGCATTTCCTACAGGAAAGAGCAATGGAGGTCTTCACCGAATCATGTGCGACCTCTAGCCTCATTAAATGTGGGGTCCCACACGGTTCTTGCATTGCTCCCAACCTCTTCATGAGGCCTCGTTCAAAATCCTGGACGCCCTGGAAATCTCATACACGAACTATGCAGATGACACCCAGGTGCTCATCCCTCTCTCAGGTGATTATTTGTCTGACTGGAACACCCTCAACTCCATCTACTCAACGATCCAATACAGCTCCTTCACCGTTGATAACTTTTCATAAAAATACAGCAATATGTTCAGTTCATACGATAAAAAATCAAAGATTAGAATTCAGCTTATTTCCCTAAGAAAACACATAAAAAGGCATTCGGCTCCAAAACTGGTTTCACCACATTACCCCACATGAGCCTGACCCAAAACATCTCAGACAGTAGCACGGAACCCAGGTAACGTAGCCTCGATTCCACAAACGCAGGACAAACCAGGATAAGGTGTTTAAGTATTTCCACTAGATTGGCCTTGCAAAACCTACAGTCAGTGTTAATTACCGACTTGTCCCACTATGACCTCCTCTCCAAAGTAGCAAATTGATTGAGCGAAGTGCAAGTATACGCCCCGAATCTTTCGACAGGGAAACAAAGACACATACATCAGCAGCTCAGATCGCTTCCTTCTGAATTTTGCATATTGAAGGGCCAAGTTGCCCAATAGATCTAAGATTTCTTCCCAGTACGCTATGAACAGGGTTCGCTTTCCCACCCCTTGCGTCACCTTCAGCTCCTCTGGGAGGACCCAATCTGACACAGAATATCACACATAGTAGACTTAAACTGACTCACAGTGGGGGCTGATTGAAGGGAAGACACCTCGCCCAATGATTGATATAGGGAACTGTTCGGAGAGTTAAGCATTTGGGCATATTCTGCCAATTTCCTCCACAATGCTCTTGCCACCACAGAAGTGAGTCCTAGCTCATGTCTAAGAACTGCATTGGGCACATTATATTCAGGCCCAAAGTTCTTTTCCAAAGCAACCCCTGTAGTGTATCAAGCCCCCATATCAACGGGGACAATACCAAGACCATGAAAGACTACAGGTTCAACATTCTTGAGATAGAACCTAATCAGGGGTAACAAGGAATAGCGACATAGTCGTGAAAATATTTGCTTCATTTTAGCCAATAGAGCTGAGAATCCCCCTCTGAAAAGAGTTGTCCAGGCCCCCATGGAAATGTTTTTTTACGAGATTAAATCCTAAGTATCTCATAGATGACACCCTTTCCAGATTTTGGTCTCCTACCAAAATCTCTTGGATGTTTTTTGGTGGAGAAGATAACCTTGGATTTTTGCCTGTTGATTTTTAAGTTGTTTTGGAAAGCATACAAATTCCTTGAAGATAACAATCTTCTTGGTCTTTGGCAGTCCGGGTTCAGGCCACGACATGGCACCGAAACGGCCCTGCTTGACCACAAAAACCAAATGGATGACCTCAGAGATGCAGACAAACCTGCGCTCTTTCTCCTGGATTTATCCGCTGCCTTTGATCTGGTGAATCACACGACCCTCTGCCATCACCCCTCCACCGCAGCTAATTTCTCCCCGAGGGCCTGTGCCTGGATAACTTTCCTACAGGAAAGAGCAATGAAGGTGTTCTCCGAATCATGTGCCACCCCTAGCCTCATTAAATGTGGGGTCCCTAAGAAAACACATTTGCTCCCAACCTCTACAACTTTTTCATGAGGCCTCCGTTCAAAATCCTGGATGACCTGGGCATCTCATACACAAACTATGCAGATGACACCCAGGTGCTCATCCCTCTCTCGGGTGATTATTTGTCTGACTGAAACACCCTCAACTCCATCTACTCAACGATCCAATCCTGGATGAAAGAAAACTTGTTATGCCTCAACAGCAAGAAGACCGAACTTCTGTAAATTGGATCCCCGGCCACCTTGGGTAAATTGGACAAGCAATACAGCTCCTTCACCGTTGATAACATCCCCATCCCTGTCTCCCAAGCGGTGAAGACCCAGGGCGTATATTTGGAACCTAACCAGACTATGAATAGGCAGGTTAATGCCATAGCATCCGCCTCAGCATACCATTCCAAACTGCTTAATGCAGTTAAACCCTTCTTATCCCAACAGAACTGCCTCACCATTGCTAGGACAATAATTGGGTCAAGACTGGACTACTGTAATGCGCTCTTTGTAGGGACCTCCTGGAAGAATCTTGCTAAACTACAACTAGTACAAAATAAAGCTGTCAGGGCTGCCACAGGTATCTCACAAAGGGATCACATCTCTGAGCTCAGGAGGCAGGTCCACTGGCTTCCCAGTAAGGAAAGTATTGTTTTCAAAGCCCTCGCCCTAACGCACAAGTGTGTCCATGACTTGGCACCCCCTTACCTGGTCCAACGGATCTCCAAACCCATTCCATCTAGGCCAGCCAGAATAGCATATTCCAACAGAATCACTGTACCCAAAACCCGCAGAGTTTGTGCGGGTGGTACCAGTTTCCCAAATATGGCCGCAACCTACTGGAACGCCCACCCTTCTCATATCAGGTTAATAGACTCTCATGCAGCTTTCCGGAAAGCCATCAAAACCGGGCTCTTTCTATGACATTGCACCTGTTCTACCTGTATATATCTCTGTATATGTAACTAAGTAACCTGTACCAAGCTTATTTTTGTTGGGCCACATTCCTGTAACCCTGAATTAAGCTTTCTTACGCTCCTGTAATAGCGCCTCGATGCCTGTGGGCTGTAGTGCACTCTACAAATAAATAAAAAAATAATAATAATGGTGGAATAGGGTCAGTTTCCTATGGAGAACAATCAGAGTCTTATCGAAAAGGATAACGTTATCTGCAAAGGCCAGCCAGTTTAAAGTTACTGTTCCCATTGGAGTCCAAATAACCAGACAGACTCAAGAAGATGGCAAATTTCAGTTTTATCAACAATTATCTAAAACAGGGATGTGACAACGATCAACAGAGGTACGCTCAGTCTCTCAATGATCTCCACAAAAAATACAATTCTTATACCCAATTATGCATCAGAGTGACATCATACTACGTGGCAATAGTGAAAAACCTATCAAGGGTCAGGATTGGTTAAGGGAAACAGCTAAATATATACTTATATAGGAGCTAGGATTGTTATTGGCTGTCCTTAATCAGGTGGACAACTTATGCCTATCTCTTAAAACATGAGATTTTAGCAACATTAGATACAGTTTCTCATTGATCTTACAAGCTATATAGTCCTTTGTTATACAGACTAATACAATTGGTTGCCACGCTTGTGCCATATCTGGAACATTAGTTTCATTTTGCCGCACGTAAGCCCAGACCCAGGTGCAGGGAGATAGGACATGAAGCTACCTCACCACCCAATTAGCCTAGCATCACCCAGGTCTTCTGCAATGAAATTGTCTTTGTACTTGGCCTTGTAGAGTATTCTCATCTTTGGGAATGCACAGGAGGGAGGGCACTCGCCATCGTTTCTGGAACTCCAAGTTCAAGCTTTATTTCCATCCTTGGCTCACGTGACAGCAGACCACGATTTGGTCTGTTTTGTAGTTTTTAAATGCGCTAAATGAATTAAAACGTGGCCTCCCTTGTGTTCTTTCGTGCACTTTAACGCGGGAAGATTCCTCCTCTGCACACTCCTTCAGAGCAGATAGTGGACCTCGCTTTCTACGATCTTGACTTCAGACCAGACAGCCTCGCCATGCAGCTCCATGAGCCTGCTATTCGCCCTTCATGATTTCTGGCTTATGATACCAATGTCCAGTTTCTGTACAATGGCGGCTTCTCCTGCATTCTATTAACTCCTCATAGCTAGCCTCTATTATGACTTGATCTACCTTGTGTTTCAGCGTCTGTACATTTATTGAACTTCTGTTTTCTGCAGCACTTTGTTAACGTACAATCTTCTTGTCCACGTTGATTAGTTCACTCAATTCTTTACTTCAACATTTGTACTTTAGGATCAATACATTGTCATTCAGTATCTCAGGACGTCGTGCACACTTTCTTATGACATCAGTTCATGTGCTTAGCTCTTTCTCATATTCCTTCAGGAGTTCCTCCTGTAGGTTGTCATCACTTCGGGGGTACATTCGATAGGGTATCTTCTTCCAAATACTTCCTGCAGTATCGGTACAATAGCCGGTGTCAGGCAAGGCACAGTCTTATGTCTCCAATACAGAGCAGGTAATGGGGGGGGGGGGTGTGGGATCTCCTGCAGATGTATACAGTTGCTACTCTACATTACCAAAGGAACAAATGAGGTATGTTTACAGGGCTGTGCCTGTATTGCCTTCATGATTGGGGATCACTGATGGTTAAGTATTCATGTGGCGCGGAGTAGGTACTTTAGCCACTACTGAGCTCTGTCACCTTAGAGAGCTGTAGTCATTTTGTCAAAAACATGTGCTCTCTTGTATTGCTTCTAATCAATAGATAATTTGATTTCTTTAGTCATGGGAGACAGGTGTCACAGTCTTCCTACAGTTGCCTTGAGAAAAAGGCATCTTATCCGATAAACCACGCTGTTGCTTTATTTCACATTTCAACTGACGTGATAAATAATAACCAGTGCGACTCATTTGAGGAAGAGATTTTTGTTGTCCCGTTACTAGATGCAAGCGTGGAGAACCAAAACCAAAGTAATAGAACACCTGAGCCATCAGTCGGGAGGGTATACAGCAGCAGCTTGTGGGGTTAACATCTGATTTGGAGCAGTGGTCGGAAGTAAGAGGGAACGGACTGGCATACTCAGAGTCTTCCAGTAGGGGCAGTGAACTACCGTCAGGCCTGACCTGCCAGTAGTTCAGGTCCCTACCGGCAGAGAATTCACTGAATCACTGGCACTGTTAACAGTTCTGCCAGTGATTCCTATCCAATGGAGTCATTTGGGACTCCATGGGAATGGGAACTTACGGTCACCCTGCCACCCATAATATCCTGGTAATACCGGGATATCGGGCGGTGGAAACAGCGAAGACATAATGACCCCCAAAGGCTCCCTATGCTCTGTGGCATGCGACAAAGTGTGTGTGTGTGTGTGTGTGTGTGTGTGTGTGTGTGCGTGCGTGCGTGCGTGTCAACACAATGGAAGTGTACTGGATCAAGTGAGATTGCAGTGCTACAATAGATATTAAGCCACCACACTTCTCTGTATTAATAGGCATGGTAAAGCCCTTGACAATTTCATCACAAACTGCATTAAGATTCATGCATTGTCAAGGCTCAATTAACAGGATGTACCTCAATACACCTCAAGCAGTGCTGGTACAAATGCAAAAGAAATCCTGGGCTTGTAATCCCAGAAATATTCCACACTCCAGGGGATTGGGGAGAAAAGCACTAGTCGACAAGAAACTGTAGCTAGTTACTGATGGCATCTCTCGCACACAGGGAAAATGACTTGAGAACTGAGGGGCAAGTGCTGCTCCATAGATATACTTGCTCAATTATCTCAGGAGCCATGGCACACAATAAGCCTTGACTGGCTTATTCAGAGTCTATCTGGTGCCACCAGTTAGCAATGCAAAGTGTGCAGATCCAGTATGTGCCTGGAGCGATTTCCATTGATAAAAAATGCATCCATTCGAAATGTAAATTTAATTTGGAACTTCTGAGCTGTAGGATTTCTCTTAACAAGATTTACATAAATCAATCTCAGGTGCAAACAATGTAGCAATGTTCACAGCCTATAAAAAAAAGAAGGCTAGGCCAGGCTTTGGTCACTTCCACAGAGGTTTAATAGTAAACTATTCTACGTTGGTATCTAAATGGGGAACGTTGTAAGTATGTGCCCTGTGAGTGGGGCAGACACTGACGAGTTGGCAATTGAAAGGTTAAAGGAAGACATTTGCTCAGCACCATTGTTACATGACCCCCATTCTTTCCCAAATGGTATCTCTAGAGATAAATGTCTGAAAGCCGGCATTGTCCAAAGAACAGAATGGAGTATGTCCCCTGTGGCTCATTTCTCCCAAAGGTCAAATACACCGGATTATTATCTTGACAAGGAACCTTTAGCAATGAAGGCAGTGTGAAGTCATTGGAAACAGTATTCAGATGAAAACACAATTGAAGGCAATCACTGAGCTTGCTATCATGTAAGATCAGCAGCAGATGGACATTATTTTACACGTTTTAATTTAGGACCTACATACTAGCCTGGAAGTATGAATAGTAAAGCAGATACTTTATATAAACCAGATTTGCCTATTTTTCATTGCAAATGGCACGCAATCGTCGATTAGTGTAAAGAGGATAAATATGTTCCATTGCCTTTGAAGAATCAATGTCTAGAGATGTACAAACCAAATGAACAGCAGAGGCCTGCGGGGATGGGGGCGAACCCGCCCACCCCATCACAACTGTTACACTGCATTTGGTTACGGGCTGTTTTACCACGTTTCCACTGCATTATTTTGGGCTGTAGATAGGGGAAGGGTGCCCAGGCATGGGAGGGGGTGGGGGGGCCAAGGGGTCATGATGGCTTGCTAGCAGGTCATCCGGGAAGACAAAAGACTGTTGGGGTTCCTTAATTAAATGCAGATTCTGCCATCCAATTGATTTGTTTCAGGACCACTCCAATATGACTAGATTTTTATATGTAAAGGTTTTTATCCATTATTTTCAAAAGTGACACACATGCATAGGGAAACTGGAGTGTGTATGTATACATGTGTGATGCTAGAAATGCCTTTTAGAAGGATAAGGCATCCTTGCCCTTGTCCTACGACTTCTCTGTGTATGTTTTCGGTATGTTTTCAGCCTCTGAGGTCCAGCCTGGACCTCTGCTTCATTTTTCATTTTGGTGAACAACACCCACGGGATACCCTTATGGCACCCATTGGTAGTGGGATACCCTTGTACACCTTGTGTTAGTTTTTGTGCACCTTTGTCTTGCCCACAGAGCAGACTCTGGGCTGGTGACAGCGGCACTGTGTGTCCTCCATTTGTGGGACACCCAGAGCCTGCCATAGGAATCAATCCTGGGAAGCCGTGACTTTGTCCCGCTCCCTGACTGGCTGTTTGGCGAAAGTACCATATATGGCTCTGGGGCTGCCTCCTGCCAGACTAGCTGGATCCTTCCGAGGGACTGTATGTTGTAGGTACATCCTTGGGGTGGGACCTGTATGAATGGAATATGGGGTGTACCTACATGAACGGAATATGAAGCTATTGCACATTCTGTGTTGTGGGCGTTTGGTTTTGGTTTGTTGTTTGTTTATTCACTTTTTATGCGCACCAGACCCGTGGGTTACAGGGCGCAGCGATAGGAAAAATGCAAACCTTACAAGTTACAGAATAAAACAGTTGTGTGGAACAATGCCTGGGCCAGCCCTGACTGGAACTGAGTGATTGCAGTGTAGTGCTCTAAAAAGGCTGAGTGCTTACTCCAATCCACATTCTGCGTTTTGGGTGTCGGTTTGGGGTGAATGGCCTGAATGTCTGTGAGCCTGACTGGCAGCCTGCTACCATGAATGCACTCATGTATGATTGGCTAACTGCGCCTGGCTCAGCATGAGTGAAGGAGGAACAAATGTGTTTAAATAGGGGCCCCTCACTGACCAATTTGTTCGGAAGCTGAAACCTGAAGCTTGGAATCCTGGGCCCAGTCAGAGGAAGGAGTCTGTCGCTGCATTTCTTCAAGGAATCTGACTGCTGAGCTGACCCAAGTGCGGAATCAAGAGAAGACCTGGATAGGTGACCTCTTCCCGAGCTACAAGGGACCATCATGCACCTGCTGCTCTTCTTCCGAAATACCCTGGAAGCCAGTCCTGTGTGCCTTCCGTCCGTAGAAGGAGTCTTCATGAGTGCAGGAGAGGAGTGCCTTAACATCTTGATCTAAAGAAGACCAGTTGTGTCACCCAGGGTCCGGAAGAGTGTTCGTGACCACTGGAAGCCAGACTGATGCATATCACCCAGACGAGGGGATACCCTGGCATAGTGCTGCTTAACACCGAAGCTGCAAATCTTCCATTTGATTGAAGAATCCTTCAAGGGACATCCCTGATATGACATCTGACCACCTTTTCAGGTCAAAGAAGATAAAGGGTTGCTGTGTGCAGTGGAGTGTCTGCCAGTGGGTATCTGGCCACCACCAAAATCTGAAGAAGACGTCCCACAGGTCCAGACTTGGTGAAGGTCCGCAGTCCAGTCCAGTGGTCAAGTCCAGGTTGACAGAAGCCATCTAGAGTTCCATGCTGTGGCTGCAGCACAGAAGAACCAAAAGTCCGAAAACTGAAATCCTGAAACCCAACACATGCTTCTGCCACTGCATTGCCACATCGAGTCATCCAAGGTCCTCCAGTGCCTTATCTTCTTCAGCCAAGTCTAGTCACGATCCACAGCAGGTTTCGCCTTCATGGGACACCCACAGCCGGAGTAACGACCTATCAAAGGAGACCACTGCGAAGACCGAATGTGCTACCTTTCTGACACTGCTTGGTTACTCCTTTTATCGCGACTCCTTCCAAAGAGGGTTCATCTTCAAGGTGTCCCATCAAGTTAAGCCAAGAAACTCCATCTCTTCACCTCCCAAGACACCAAAGGTACTGTGACGAGGAATATCATCTTCCAACCTCAGGATCATCCAGGTGTACTCCGGAGACCCCCGGCCGCCCCATAGAGCCGAGCTCCAAAGTACTTTAAGATGAGATAGCTGCACCCTTGAGATGGATGGAGGTGCAGATTTGTTACTCCAACACCAATCAATAAGGACAACTCAATGGTTTGGCAAACAGAGTCTGTTTAAGGAAATTGTCTGGTCGCTCTCAATTTGTGTATTTGATTCTTATTTAGCTTGCCATTTGCCTACGCCTCCTTATCTTGGCCTTTCAGAGACAGGATATTCTGTTCTTAAGTTTCAATTATATGTAGCTACTGTTCGTTCCTTCTATTAACCCTTGGTTGCTCATCCATAGCTACCATATAGAGAACCTTGGCTGGGGTGCTATGTGCCTCTACCCCAACCATGTAGCGGGAAAAAATACAGACATCCCCCCTCCAGTCTTTAGAATACATATCTATTATTATTTTTAAAAATACGTGGTGTACTGCAGCTACCACCCAAAGGTATCTTGGAGCTGTAAGCGAGATAGCCCAGCGAAATCGCTAGGAAAAGAAGAAAAAGCTGCAATCCGTAGACAAGACAATAAGCCAAACATCTATTGAGGCTAAAGAAATGTTTTAAGAGCTTTGAAAAACCTGGAATAATCATCCATTAATCTTAGTGCTAGGGAATTCAAAAGGTGCTAAATATCTAGACGTTAACCTTGTTGTATGTTCTTAAAGTACTTTCCTTAGCGTTTGGTCTCAGCTCATGCTGCACATTCACGGGTCAAGGAGCAGGCCTCAAACACACAATTAATTTTGTACACATGAAGATGAACTTTAATGTTATTGAAATGTTTTGGTGATGTTGTTTCTTTTCTTCCTTACTTTAGTTTCCCTGTATGTGCCTCCGATTTGTATGCATTGTGAATCTTCATATGTATTGTTTCTACTAACACAAGAGTTTAGTAGCTCTTTAATTGTTAGCTATTTATTCCATGTTTAACACTAATCAAAACTCTGATAAGGTAGCAATCATTATTTTACTATCCACAATTACCAGATTAAAAATATTATACTTCTATGGTGCATTATGCAGCATTGCCTAAGTATGTATCGTTAGGTGTATTAACAACAACACTCCAATATAATGCTTTGGTTAGATGAATATATTCTTTAATAAATTAAGGAGTTTATGATAGGTCTCTCGATCACCGATAACAACTTGTTACCAACATTATAAACAACCCCTTGTAGGGACTTTTTATCAAAATTATTTGTATATACGATATTAATAGTGATGTCATCAATGACATTTGTGATGTTATCTTGGATTTCCTGGGTGTTAATCTTAGCAGTCCACGGTGGTGGTGTGAGTTACATATGCAGCAGTTCACTAAAAAGCGTTGCCCAAGACTCCATTGCAAATTACTTCCCAATGCAGTTCCAATGGAATTTCAGCACATGCGAGTAGTGTAGCAAAGGCAGAAGTTCTTAATGTATTGAACTATGTAAAAAAATGTTCAATATGTTTTCCAAATGATCACTCAATACATTGAAATAGTCTGTGAAAAGGTAACATAATGAACGGTTTTGAGGAAAACTTTCTTTGATATTTTACTACACAAGTTGCCTTCGTGGCACAATGTACTGTGGATTATACAATTATAACTTTAGATTACTTTGTGTATTGCTAATTTAGGGATACACTAATAGTTTGGTGCAATGTGAGCCTCCTCGAAAAACATACATTCCGTTGTTTACACATAGGTAATTTTGTTAAATGTGTTGATTACCATCTCTGTGTTTACGTAGACCGCACTGATGGAAGTACAGGCCTTCACTATGGAGGAAACCACAGACACGTCAAACATCTAAATGGTGAGGTCAAGTGACTTGCAAATAAACTTACTTTATTGCTTTTGATGTGCTCCAATTCATAATACTAATGTACATTTTCTATTTAACAATGGTATTAATGTATGTATATATTTCGAAAAAACGCAATTTTACATCTCCCACTATTCCAGAAACATTAAAAACACACTCACCTAATTTTTTGATGCCAATTTTTCATATGTGACTATACAAAACATAAGTTTAAGTTCAACTTAAAAAATATTGATTATTTTTATATACAATTTTAGCATTTGAAACAAAGATCAAGTTCAAGTCCCTCTGCAAAGTCCACAAGGCTTTCTGGGGCTGAGGCCCTTACTATCTACAACGCTCTCTTCCCAAACACTCTCCTTCTAGAGCTCTCTGCTTGCCCTCCTCCAACTCTCTGTGCGTGAGCCGTTTCTCCAAACACAGATTTGGGGGTAGATCCTTATCCTCTGCAGGTGCCTTTCTCTGGAACAGCCTACCTACCTCCCTCCATCTTGAGCAGGACCTCCTTAAATTCCAGAAAATCCTCAAGACCTACCTCTTCTCTTCTTCTTTCTCTCTTCCTCTCCCCTGCTAACTTCCTTTCTCTTCGCTTCTTTCCCTCCTTACTTCTCTGCCCCAACCTGCTCAGTTAGCTGACTGGTCGCCTGGTGCACCTCCAGAGCCTCACAGGTCTATTTTTTGGCATCTCTGTCAATGGCCCCAAAGGTTGGTGCAGTTGGCAAAACCACACATTTTCTACTGAGGGTTCTTTGGAAAGTCTTGCCCTTCCTCTTCATCCTGTGGTCGTCGCCTCACTTATCTTTAGTAGGCTATACTATTGTAATGCTCTTTATTTGGCCCAACCTGCGGGCCTAATTCATCGTCTTCAGTTGCTACGAAATCTGGCCGCCCTGGTAGCCACAGACACACCTTATGGCTCCTATATCAGCCCTGTACTGCATCATCTACATTGGCTCTCGGTGAAACAAAGAATAGCCTTTAAATCCCTCTGCCTCATCCACCGGGCTTACCATCAGTTGGGGGATGATTTTCTCTGGGACAAGTTTCAACCTTATGTTTCTTGCCGATCCCTGCGATCTGGTAATGATTGCCTGGTTCAGGTCCCCAAATTTCACCATCAGTGAACGGGTGGCCGGGCCTTCTCGGTAGCTCCAATTTAACTGTGGAAAAGTCTCTCCCTTCAACTCTGTCTGACCGAGAATCACTTGCTTTTTCGTCGCCTGTTAAAAACAGCTTTTTGTCTAGAGTTGGTGGCAGCTTTCTGCTGCGCTGTGCACATCCCTGCGCTAAGATGTCCTCGGGGCGAACGTTCACGCTTAAAGTAATAACATAACAGGCTCCCCCACCAGTCCTGGGCTCCCCCGCCAGTCCTGCACTTGCCTCAGGCCTCTGCACTTTGCCCGGCACTACTGCAATACGCTCCATGAGAGGGGCAACTACTCTGCACTTAACCCAAGCCCCTGCTGGACTGGGCGCACTTCCTCTTCTGCACACTTGCACGACCTGGACCTTGAGTATCCGAGGCCATGCAAGTCTGTCGGTCCGGTCCTCTCTCCGTCATCTTTACCTAGCTTGGTCATGCTTGAAATACTCATGCATAGGCGCATTGGATGACCAACTACCAAGCAATCTGAAATTTCGCCAGGATAGTACTGTAGTTTCTTGATCTGTATGCTCCTCTCTGCCCACCCCTTGTTCCCCCACTCTTTGTCAAGCACTTCAATAGTAGATATGCCTCTGGCCTAGTATGGTGGCTATTGTTGTTGGATCATTCGGAATATTCAAGGCTTAAGAATGATGAATGTATACCCTTGTTGCCTTCCCGCTTTGAAGAACTTCACTTGTGTATAAGCGCTTTATAAACAATTACAAATGTTCACGCGTAATAATGCCACTTGTGTGGCATCCAGGCACTCGGGCGGATCTGTTATTCATGGAGGGTGGGTGGTTAGTAGGGTTGAGCAGGAAAAGAGAAAGAGAGCAGACTGTAGTGCTGTTGAGATAGTTTGAGAGTTGTATGGAGAGACGTGCGTTTATTGGTATGGATTGTTCGTGAAATTATTGGAAATCCACCCAAGTGCATCCCAACACAGAAATGTGTCTAAGTGGCATGTTGGCTTCTATGTAAATATCATCCATGTTTTGCGTGTACATTTTATTTCGATTTTGCTTTTACATCTTTATTATTACAATTACTTTGGGCTGGAACTTCAACAATATACTATTCTTATACTGCAACCAGTCTGGAGGATGAGGGATGACAACTGAGAATGAATTGAATTATATTAATAATTTGCAATGCTGTCAGTAAATTGCAAAGCATTAGATCAACAACCTTGACGTATTTCTCGCAGAAACAAATGCCACAATGAAAGAAAAACTTCAGAAAAACGTACTTTGATAATGAATTACAGACACTTTCACCAACTATATAAATGGAGTATGTTTTTGTTCATAAATTTTAGCTGCTTGTTGAAAAGAAAAAAAAATCAACGCATCATTTAATGATTAGGTCTTGCAGGAGGATCACACACCAACTTCCAACAACATCTCTGAAGGTTATGAGGTACACCATCACATTTTCTTTAAATGTTACATTTACAGTGATCGACTTTATGTTTATAATTATGTCAAGATTGTAATCAGACGATTACCTTATCTTTTTAGAAATGTTTAATATTGTAAGGTTGACAATCATTAAATCAACTGGCTCAATAATCTAATAATTTTTGTTGAATTTGTTATGTAGAAGGATTGCACTACTGAAGCGGTCGAAATTGAAGAGACCAATGAACCAACGGTACACATAAGATATTTATAAATCTCATGTTAGCATCATGTATAACCTTCATGTAATCATTTATATGTTCTAATATTTTCCAGAGTGAAATTTCGATTTGGTTATATTTGTACATTTGTCTATATGAATCTTGAAGTGGAAGAGCAAATTGAATGGTTGATACAATTTCAAAAAGCTTGGTCTTGTGGTCGGCAAATCAAAATTAACTGGTCGAAAATAAATTCAGAAAACACGGGTAAATAACAAAACTTTTTGTTTTTAAATAGGTTGTTTATGAAGTATTGTATTGATTTGAATTTTTTAAGTTGCAATTCATATATTATGTAAGTGTACAGAAGATTTTGCATGTTTTTTTCCATCCATTAGAGACCTAGGACGAAGAGGAAGCATGAAGACGAAGACTGCACAAACTAATGAGGTGGCTTGCCAAACCAATGTCACATCGGAGCAGCTACATTTTGAACTTCAGCATGGTCAAGTCAAGATTCAAAGCCGTGATGCAGATGTACATTGCCCGGAGTTTGAATGAGATGTCACCAGTGATCCATGGAAAGTAAACATGGATCATTGTTCTGGCAAACACAGTCTCCAAGAAGAAACAGAAATAACAGACGGTTTTTCCGAATTGCTTGCAGAAACACTCACATAATTCACACCCTCTAATAAATTAGAATCCAAGAAAGAGAAAATGTCTCCTCTTTCCCCAATGACAATGATTACGTACGGTTACTTATACAGCAGTACATGAAATTGCACTTTTCTGCTACTAACCCACAAATGTATTTTTTGGTTTCATGTGTATGCTATATCATTTATGTTACATAGGTTTCTACCTATTTTTAAATGTTTGTTGAGTTAAAATTAAACTTTATTTTATGATATTTCTATGTTTTTGTGATCCCTGTGCTAGTATCTACAACCCTAGCCACACTGTAGTATAGGTGCTCCTCCTGGGTGTCTATGGAAAAGGAGTAGCCGTTGACTCTATATACTGTTTTTGATAGTCCTCTTTCCCCAATACATTAAGAAAATCCAGAAATGTCACATACATAACAAACTCAAGCATCTTTGCAAGTGATCGACTATTGTGCTCGTGATCTGGACTTCACTCTCAGAGTGTTGAGGACTTATCCACCACCATCGAATCGTTAACCACTGTACTGCACGACGATTGTCTGTTATGGGATCCAAAATAAATTGTATTTGACTGCTGCCTGATTGAGATTATGAAAATGATAAGATGTGATCATAAATTACATCAGAGGATTTGTGGGGAGCCATTGGTGAACTTTACTTGTGTAATTAAAGTCACAAACCTGAAGATGAACGGTGGTAGCTGTGTATGCAACCATAACACATTTTCATGGTCTTCTCAACTTCTACTTGGAAAATTGCCTGCTGGAAATGTACTTTGTTCATTTGCTTTGTTATTTAGCAGATCAACGTTCAGTAAGATTTCGAGTTTCTGTACATTTGTGGGACTGGAGTTCCTTGCAAAAACCCAATATTACAGTGATCATAAGAAATTCTTGTTCCTGGCTATTAGCCAGGCATGGACACTCAAACAGCTATTTTTGGACAATGCTTTCGATGCAAAAAGGCTCAGGCTGGTGGTTGATGGACAGTGTGACAGTGCAGGTTTTTCTTTTTCTGCTAAATACTGCACTTAAAACTTTCAAGACATGCAACCCCAAAGGTTCAGTCATCGTGTCAAGTGTCTGAATGTACATCTTCGGTCACCATGGGAAAATATGGATTCATTAAATCCATTGTACTTCTGCAGTCCAGATGAATGCAAATAGGGTTGATAGCCACTGACGGGCACATGGGAATAGCCACGGCCATGCAAGAGCAGTTCCCACACATACAGCATCAGTATGATGTATGGCACGTTGCAAAATCAATTTCTAAAATTTTGTACTGCTGTTGGTAAAAAAAGGCTACAGAAAAGATATTAAATTGGTCACATTCTATCAGCAACCATCTTTGGTGGAGTTCAAAAACTTGTGATAGATCTCTATATATGCAGTTCAAAAAATGGCATTCATTTATGCACCATTGTTCAAAAATAAACTCTGGGGAAGAAAACAAACATTTCCATGAATGTGCACATGGACCACTGACCAAGGAGCAAGACCGTAAGAAAAGGTGGTTGGTGCCAGGCTCCCCTCCTCGCCCAGCACTCAAGAAGATTGTGTATGACAAAATGCTTTCAGGAGACATGAGGGTACTCACTGAATTCTGCCACACTGGAAATTTGGAGGTGCACCATAATATGGGCCTAAAGAACAGGTCTAAAAGGTTGCATTTTTGCCATAGACAGTATGGATGCCAGAACAGGACTGGCTGTACTTGCACATGATGAGAAGGTTGGCAGAGAACAATCAAAAATTGCAGGAACTTGGTGAAGCTCTGTTACAACAAGGAGTTAACCAAATGAAGCAAACGGTGGATTGCAAAACCAATCGTCCAGGATTTTGAATGTGCTGGCCATACAATGCATGGAATAGCTTCAGATTTTGTTCCCAGGGCCCAGTCTATGCCACAGAGCGTTGCAAAAGAGGTTTGCCCTCCCAAACTCTACCTTGTTGAAATGAGGTGTCTCTCTTCACAATGGTTTTAAAAATAAAAAAAGGCAGTTTGAACCTTTTACACAGTGTTTGGAAAATGTTTTAAATTGTACGAAGTTGCACAGAGTGGGAAGTCAGGTTTCTCTCCTCTGCTAGTTCCTCCCGTTGGAACAGCCTCCCTGCCCCCCTCAGACTTCAGCAGGACCCTCCTTAAATTCCATAAACTGCTTAAAACTCAGCTCTTCTCTACCTCTTCCGCTTAAGGGCTGATAACCCTGCTACCGCTGTGACCGGTTGCATGATACTATGAATCGTACAGGATCCCAGGCCCTTCTTCCAAGTCAATACAAGCACCCTGTCCATGTCCCCCATTGCAGTGCCCTGTGGGTCCTTGCTTGGTGGCTCCACATCAAACCCTTAGGTCACCTGTACTTGCACTTAGCCTGAGGTTCTCCTTCTTAGCTCCCCTTAGCACTTCCCTCCTCCAGCACTTGTCCACTCCTCTACTCCTCCTTCCATCTCCTGCACTTCTCATTGCACTTATTTATTTTATTTATTTATTTGATTTTGTATAGTGCCGGGCGGCCCAGGGGCATCGTAGCGCTTGTTACAGAAGGCTTTTTATTTAGAATTACATTCTTTTCTTATTTTCTTTAGTTACATACAACTTGGTTACAGGCTTGCATGCAGGAGTGGAAGTTTAACATAGGTTACAGTGGTACATTGACATGGTGTGACATGAATTCAGTGCAATATGCAAAGTATTTAAATAGTTTGGTTTTGAGCAATTTTCTGAAAACAGTATAGGATTGTTCGTTTCTTAGAGCTGTGGTGAGGTCGTTCCAATTCTTTGGTGCTAAGTACTGGAAGCTGGTGCCCCCTCGCTTTGGCTCTTTTGAAGGAGGGGACGTAAATCTGATTGGTGAGGTGAGATCTGGTGGGTCTGGTGGATGTGTGGGGGTAATCTTTTCGGATATGTACGGGGAGCATTGAGTGAGAGGCACTTGTGAGTGCTTGCTAGTGTTTTGAAAAGTATACACTCTGACTGGGAGCCAGTGAGCGTTTTTTCTTGCATGTCCAAATACAACAAGGCCTAGTAGGACCACTACTGAATATTTACTTTTTTTGCCATTGTTATTATTTCCCCTGTTCCCATTCCAGCCTTGTGGCACTTTGAAACACTTCTGTTGTATAAAGCTCCTTACAAATGCTCAATAAAATAAAAATATGAATGGGGGTGCAAACCGTCTTTTAAGATACAGAGTCTAACTTTGCTGGCAAGTAGGAATCTTGCTAAGTGGCTGCAGATTGCAACAGAGCAAAGGTTTATGTGACACCTGATGTCCTCCTCTTCCCCTCATTTCCAGTGTTATGCTGATGACACACAGATTTCCTTCAAGCGTCCCTCAACTACCGCCTCTTCTTCCTCTCTCATTCCCAAATGTCTGATCGCTATTCAGGCTTGGTGCACAGCCAATGATCTTGGTAAGACAGACTGAGATCCTTAGGATTGGCACGCCTGCACCCAGTTTCCCTCCAGCTCCCTGGACGCCCTATTTGGGTCCTCTACCCTCACAATCTAGAGAGGTAAAAATCTTGGGATAATCTAAGACTCCTCTCCCTCATTCACCCCTCACATCCCGGACCTTTTTAAGAAGGCACACTTTCAACTTCGCCTCCTTAGAAGCATTCTCCCTTTCCTCACCTTCCCCTAGAGGCACAATGTCTTCAGAGCTCTGGTCCTCTCCAGGCTGGACTACTGCAACAGCTCTTCCTCATTCTGCCTCTTTCCTCCCTTCGCCCCCTTCAACTGATCCAGAATAGGGCTGCAAGACGTCTACATGGCCTGAAGGCCAGGGGCCACATCTCTCCTGCTTTAAAATCTCCCCACTGGCTCCCGGTGGTCGCCAACAGCCACTGTGACTGGTGGCCTAGTCCTTCATGGGTCTTACAGACTACCAGGCCCTCGGCCCAGTTGACACCAGCACCCACAATCAGCACTGCCCTCTGGTCCCCCCACTGACTGCCTGGTGCTAGGCTTACACCCCTTGAGACACCGTCACCCAGGCACTCAGCTAGTAGCCTCCTCCCCTGGCACCTGCCCATACCTTAGTCCCCCACCCTCCACACCCTCTCTACCTCTCTCCTTCACTTCTAACTGCACCTACACGCTCCAGATGTGACAAAGCCTAGCAGGACTGCTATTGTTTATTTATTGTTATTGTTTAGTTCCTCCCCTTGTTTCACTACCCACTTTATGTATTGTGGTACTCATCAAATCGATGCAGAAATGAAGAGGATTGCTTTAACAGATGTACACATAAACCAGTAAGCCTTTCAAAACTAAACTCAGACTAGGCATTCAGGAATTGAAGTGATGCAAGTTTTATTTTAGTTTTAAAGTTGCTCATTGAATGTGTGGCCCCGAGTGCAACAGTCTACGTATCATGGTGCGAAATGGCTCCTTTGTCCACCCCTTCACCCCCTTTGTGCCCCCTTCCCGGTTTGCCAATGTTGCCTCTATATATTAACCCACTGCTTTTCATCCTTCTATATACATAATCTGTATTCCATGCTATAACCACTTCTATACGTCAAGTTTGTGAGTTTATAAACCGCAGTGAAGGTGGGTAGAGATTAGCTACTTAGCAAACAGCAATACATACTTATCAGGTATTGGGAATTAGGTGATTTATTGTTGAAATAGGTTGCATAGTCCTAACGGTAATATTATTTGAGCAATGAACATAATGGCCGAATGCGTTGGCGTCCCAGTAATGGCACTCTCAGTTAAAAGTTGTATCCATGCTCATCTCAATTTTGATAAAACACCCCCTTCTCTTGTTTTCAACATTCGTTCGAAACACACCTTGTTCCCAAAATCAATTACAACACCCTGATGCCTGAACATTTCTTAAAATGCACAAGATAACCAGACATCTCTGTGCATTGCACTCCTGGTGTTCACATCACAGAATTGTTTCACACAAGCATCTTGTAAACAAAATGTGCAAGTGTGCACGCATTACACTGTTTCAGGCTTATGTGATGCAGGTATTTACTGTGGAGAGTACACTCAATGAGGGGCTTTGGAATGCAAATGGCCCTTCCCCAGTGAGCTATGGCTTGTCAGGGAAAGGTGTCATTAGCACTCTTGATTTCACACTTGTGTCTGCCCCAGCCCAATAATAAAAGATAAACATCACAGAACCAGACTTGTTGAATGACCTGGGGCCGGTGAAGGCCAGCATTGGCTTTTAGGATCACAGTACTCCAAAGCCCTGGTTAGTGCCAACCTACAGTATGGCAAAAAATAAAACAATAAAACATTTGTTCTGTTGTCAAGGGGGCAGATCTCAGCGTTTCCAGAAAGCACACGTTTTTGTGTTTTTGGGCACGAGGATGTGTATTGGGGTCAAGGTGCAAAAGCCTGTTTTCCTGATGTATATTCGAATTCTGTTTTTTGCCATAAAAGGTTGCCCCACTTTCACCAAAAAAACTGCCCCACACTATAATTTTGTTTTCTTTTTTCGGCTATTGCCCGATTGCCATACTGGGCAGTCCGAGCATGTCTGCACCTTGACTAGGCGCATCTGTGAAAGAATCTGTTAATGTTGTGTCACCAGGCACATCGTAACCATTAAAATGGTAGTAAATATTTTGCTATGAGGAACACTTGAAATATTTCATTGTGTTTCACTGCACAGCTTGCTATGAAGATTGATAATTTTTGTGCCATGTGCACCCTCAGAAGTGAAACTTGCTGTGGCTCACTTGATAAAGGGTTTCATTGTTATTTGGCCTTGAAAATACCACACTAACTATTTGAAGGACGAATCTACTGCACTAACAATTTGAAGGACACAATGTGTCGAATATCCCAAAAATATTGATCAGATTCACTGTATTGAAAGTGGACATTGGAAAGTTAGGCTTCCATTACTGAGATCTGTCTTTCGAAGCGGTTGGTCATCCGTCACATAGAGATAATGGAAACTCAATGCACAGTGCAATCAAAGTTTTAATTAATATTTAGGCAAGTGTGCTGTATGCTACATGATTAACCCTTTAAGTGCCATGGGTATTTCTCCCCAGTGCCAGAGCCTTTTTTGGTGATTTTGGTATGTGGCCATTTAATGGCTTGTAACTTTTTCGTTACATGAGATCTCTTTTCCCACATGTAGGCGGTTGTAACGCCACCCAGGAATCCCAGGTTGCTGTAGGGGGGTGAGAGAAAATAAGGAAAATGTGCGAAAAATTTGGGTTTTTTCAAAAAATGCCAATAAAATGATGTACAAAGAAGCCTGTGGTTTTTTCCTTGTAAGAGCTAGGAACAAATGGTTTGCTGTGCTGAGTTCCCCAAAGTGTTGGCTTTCAGGAACAGGTTGAGTGGAAATGGAAAAAAATTATTTTGATGGGGTTATCAACCGTTTGGTGAGAGGTAGGCGATTTTTGCCATTTTTGCCAATTGGACATGCATGGACGGAATGGAAGAAAAGGGCAGGAAAGCCAAATTGGAGGACAGAAAGGCATATATTTCTGAAAAGTAGACACAATTCCAAGTTTAGGAAGGGGTGATTTGCATAGGTCAGCCAACAACTAAGTAGGGGAAACTGCCATCGAATGGGGGAAAAGCGGGAAAATGACTGAAAAAAAAGGTATGTGTTGGACATGGTTGGCTTGGTACGGCAATGGCTTCTATGAATTTTGAGAAAAGCAATGCTCCGCTACATTCCCCCGACTCTTGCAGTTAGGAGAGCATACCATTTTTGTAGTGTTTGTACAAAACAAGCAATACCACAAGCCAAACACTGAGCCATGGTACACAGGAGTTTTACGCTCACGGCCTGACCAGACGCACTTAGCATGTGTAAATTGGGAAAACCAATGTGGTGAGGAACGGCAGCCATACATTTTTTGAAAGAGCACAGGCAGACCTTTTCAAGGGTAGGTGACTTGTGCAGGTTACAAAAGTGTATGGTGGCTAAAGCAGCGACTAAATGTAGGTCACATTTGGGAAAAGAAAGGGTTGCGAGACAAAGGGCTCCAGAAAATGGGTCAAAACGTTATGAAAACCACACAAACACAACACATGGCCTACCGTCCCGCGTTCCCACAGGTGTCCCGATGAAAACGGTACCTCACATGTGTGGGTGCACCTACCTGGCCACCAAGGGGAAAGCCTAAAACACAAGTAACCCCAAGTCTGTTTTCACACCGGAAATGTCACACTCACATCATACAGATATGGGCCTCGGGTGTCCAAGCCACCGAGGAAAACTGGGAACCCCATGCATTTCCGAAAAGAGGACACCCGTGGGAATCCGCAAAGGTATGATATGCCCAAATTGCCCCAGATTTTATTACCCAGACACCCCCGCAAAGTCCGAAATGTGGGAAAAAATACGCATTTTCCTCACATTTCGCTCGACTCACCCATCGAAACACGCCCCCAACAACACATGGCCTACCGTCCCGCGTTCCCACAGGTGTCCCGATGAAAACGGTACCTCACATGTGTGGGTGCACCTAACTGGCCGCCAAGGGGAAAGCCTAAAACACAAGTAACCCCAAGTCTGTTTTCAGAGGGAAATCTCAGACATTCTGCCGACCGGCACAATGTACAGATATGGGCCTCGGGTGTCCAAGCCACCGAGGAAAATAGGGAACCCCATGCATTTCCGAAAAGAGGACACCCGTGGGAATCTGCAGAGGTATGATATGCCCAAATTGCCCCAGAATTTATTACCCAGACACCCCTGCAAAGTCCGAAATGTGGGGAAAAAAACGCTTTTTCCGCACATTTCGCTCGACGCACCCATCGAAACACGCCCCCAACAACACATGGCCTACCGTCACGCGTTCCCACAGGTGTCCCGATGAAAACGGTACCTCACATGTGTGGGTGGACCTACCTGGCCGCCAAGGGGAAAGCCTAAAACACAAGTAACCCCAAGTCTGTTTTCAGAGGGAAATCTCAGACATTCTGCCGACCGGCACAATGTACAGATATGGGCCTCGGGTGTCCAAGCCACCGAGGAAAACAGGGAACCCCATGCATTTCCGGAAAGAGGACACCCGTGGGAATCCGCAGAGGTATGATATGCCCAAATCGCCCCAGAATTTATTACCCAGACACCCCTGCAAAGTCCGAAATGTGGGAAAAAAACGCTTTTTCCTCACATTTCGCTCGACGCACCCATCGAAACACGCCCCCAACAACACATGGCCTACCGTCACGCGTTCCCACAGGTGTCCCAATGAAAACGGTACCTCACATGTGTGAGTGCACCTACCTGGCCGCCAAGGGGAAAGCCTAAAACACAAGTAACCCCAAGTCTGTTTTCACACCGGAAATGTCACACTCTCACATCATACAGATATGGGCCTCCGGTGTCCAAGCCACCAAGGAAAACAGGGAACCCCATGCATTTCCGAAAAGATGACACCCGTGGGAATCCGCAGAGGTGTGATTTGCGCACATCGCCCCAGATTTTTTTACCCAGACACCCCTGCAAAGTCCGAAATGTGGGGGGAAAAACGCTTTTTCCGCACATTTCGCTCGACGCACCCATCGAAACATGCCCCCAACAACACATGGCCTACCGTCCCGCGTTCCCACAGGTGTCCCGATGAAAACGGTACCTCACATGCGTGGGTGCACCTACCTGGCCGGCAAGGGGCAAGCCGAAAACGCAAGCAACCCCCAGTCTGTTTGCAGAGGGGAATCTCAGCCATTCTGCCGACCGGCACAACATACAGATATGGGCCTCGGGTGTCCAAGCCACCAAGGAAAACAGGGAGCCCCATGCATTTCCGAAAAGAGGACACCCGTGGGAATCCGCAGAGGTGTGATTTGCGCACATCGCCCCAGATTTTTTTACCCAGACACCCCTGCAAAGTCCGAAATGTGGGGGGAAAAACGCTTTTTCCGCACATTTCGCTCGACGCACCCATCGAAACACGCCCCCAACAACACATGGCCTACCGTCCCGCGTTCCCACAGGTGTCCCGATGAAAACGGTACCTCACATGCGTGGGTGCACCTACCTGGCCGGCAAGGGGCAAGCCGAAAACGCAAGCAACCCCCAGTCTGTTTGCAGAGGGGAATCTCAGCCATTCTGCCGACCGGCACAATGTACAGATATGGGCCTCGGGTGTCCAAGCCACCGAGGAAAACAGGGAACCCCATGCATTTCCGGAAAGAGGACACCCGTGGGAATCCGCAGAGGTATGATATGCCCAAATCGCCCCAGAATTTATTACCCAGACACCCCTGCAAAGTCTGAAATGTGGGAAAAAAACGCTTTTTCCTCACATTTCGCTCGACGCACCCATCGAAACACGCCCCCAACAACACATGGCCTACTGTCACGCGTTCCCACAGGTGTCCCAATGAAAACGGTACCTCACATGTGTGGGTGCACCTACCTGGCCGCCAAGGGGAAAGCCTAAAACACAAGTAACCCCAAGTCTGTTTTCACACCGGAAATGTCACACTCTCACATCATACAGATATGGGCCTCCGGTGTCCAAGCCACCAAGGAAAACAGGGAACCCCATGCATTTCCGAAAAGATGACACCCGTGGGAATTCGCAGAGGTATGATATGCCCATATCGCCCCAGAATGTATTACCCAGACACCCCCGCAAAGTCCGAAATGTGGGAAAAAATACGCATTTTCCTCACATTTCGCTCGACGCACCCATCGAAACACGCCCCCAACAACACATGGCCTACCGTCCCGCGTTCCCACAGGGGTCCTGATGAAAACGGTACCTCACATGCGTGGGGGCACCTACCTGGCCGGCAAGGGGCAAGCCGAAAACGCAAGCAACCCCCAGTCTGTTTGCAGAGGGGAATCTCAGCCATTCTGCCGACCGGCACAACATACAGATATGGGCCTCGGGTGTCCAAGCCACCAAGGAAAACAGGGAGCCCCATGCATTTCCGAAAAGAGGACACCTGTGGGAATCCGCAGAGGTGTGATTTGCGCACATCGCCCCAGATTTTTTTACCCAGACACCCCTGCAAAGTCCGAAATGTGGGGGGGAAAAACGCTTTTTCCGCACATTTCGCTCGACGCACCCATCGAAACACGCCCCCAACAACACATGGCCTACCGTCCCGCGTTCCCACAGGTGTCCCGATGAAAACGGTACCTCACATGCGTGGGTGCACCTACCTGGCCGGCAAGGGGCAAGCCGAAAACCCAAGCAACCCCCAGTCTGTTTGCAGAGGGGAATCTCAGCCATTCTGCCGACCGGCACAACATACAGATATGGGCCTCGGGTGTCCAAGCCACCAAGGAAAACAGGGAGCCCCATGCATTTCCGAAAAGAGGACACCCGTGGGAATCCGCAGAGGTGTGATTTGCGCACATCGCCCCAGA
This sequence comes from Ambystoma mexicanum, assembly GCF_040938575.1. Classification (NCBI taxonomy): domain Eukaryota; kingdom Metazoa; phylum Chordata; class Amphibia; order Caudata; family Ambystomatidae; genus Ambystoma; species Ambystoma mexicanum. Next base: position 1,122,709,293 of record NC_090937.1, on the reverse strand, counting down.
TTTTTTTACCCAGACACCCCTGCAAAGTCCGAAATGTGGGGGAAAAAACGCTTTTTCTGCACATTTCGCTCGACGCACCCATCGAAACACGCCCCCAACAACACATGGCCTACCGTCCCGCGTTCCCACAGGTGTCCCGATGAAAACGGTACCTCACATGCGTGGGTGCACCTACCTGGCCGGCAAGGGGCAAGCCGAAAACGCAAGCAACCCCCAGTCTGTTTGCAGAGGGGAATCTCAGCCATTCTGCCGACCGGCACAACATACAGATATGGGCCTCGGGTGTCCAAGCCACCAAGGAAAACAGGGAGCCCCATGCATTTCCGAAAAGAGGACACCCGTGGGAATCCGCAGAGGTGTGATTTGCGCACATCGCCCCAGATTTTTTTACCCAGACACCCCTGCAAATTCCGAAATGTGGGGGAAGAAACGCTTTTTCCGCACATTTCGCTCGACGCACCCATCGAAACACGCCCCCAACAACACATGGCCTACCGTCCCGCGTTCCCACAGGTGTCCCAATGAAAACGGTACCTCACATGCGTGGGTGCACCTACCTGGCCGGCAAGGGGCAAGCCGAAAACGCAAGCAACCCCCAGTCTGTTTGCAGAGGGGAATCTCAGCCATTCTGCCGACCTGCACAACATACAGATATGGGCCTCGGGTGTCCAAGCCACCAAGCAAAACAGGGAGCCCCATGCATTTCTGAAAAGAGGACACCCGTGGGAATCCGCAGAGGTGTGATTTGCGCACATCGCCCCAGATTTTTTTACCCAGACACCCCTGCAAAGTCCGAAATGTGGGGGAAAAAAACGCTTTTTCTGCACATTTTGCTCGACGCACCCATCGAAACACGCCCCCAACAACACATGGCCTACCGTCCCGCGTTCCCACAGGTGTCCCGATGAAAACGGTACCTCACATGCGTGGGTGCACCTACCTGGCCGGCAAGGGGCAAGCCGAAAACGCAAGCAACCCCCAGTCGGTTTGCAGAGGGGAATCTCAGCCATTCTGCCGACCGGCACAACATACAGATATGGGCCTCGGGTGTCCAAGCCACCAAGGAAAACAGGGAGCCCCATGCATTTCCGAAAAGAGGACACCCGTGGGAATCCGCAGAGGTGTGATTTGCGCACATCGCCCCAGATTTTTTTACCCAGACACCCCTGCAAAGTCCGAAATGTGGGGGAAGAAACGCTTTTTCCGCACATTTCGCTCGACGCACCCATCGAAACACGCCCCCAACAACACATGGCCTACCGTCCCGCGTTCCCACAGGTGTCCCGATGAAAACGGTACCTCACATGCGTGGGTGCACCTACCTGGCCGGCAAGGGGCAAGCCGAAAACGCAAGCAACCCCCAGTCTGTTTGCAGAGGGGAATCTCAGCCATTCTGCCGACCGGCACAACATACAGATATGGGCCTCGGGTGTCCAAGCCACCAAGGAAAACAGGGAGCCCCATGCATTTCCGAAAAGAGGACACCCGTGGGAATCCGCAGAGGTGTGATTTGCGCACATCGCCCCAGATTTTTTTACCCAGACACCCCTGCAAAGTCCGAAATGTGGGGGAAAAAACGCTTTTTCCGCACATTTCGCTCGACGCACCCATCGAAACACGCCCCCAACAACACATGGCCTACCGTCCCGCGTTCCCACAGGTGTCCCGATGAAAACGGTACCTCACATGCGTGGGTGCACCTACCTGGCCGGCAAGGGGCAAGCTGAAAACACAAGCAACCCCCAGTCTGTTTGCAGAGGGGAATCTCAGCCATTCTGCCGGCCGGCACAACATACAGATATGGGCCTCGGGTGTCCAAGCCACCAAGGAAAACAGGGAGCCCCATGCATTTCCGAAAAGAGGACACCCGTGGGAATCCGCAGAGGTGTGATTTGCGCACATCGCCCCAGATTTTTTTACCCAGACACCCCTGCAAAGTCCGAAATGTGGGGGAAGAAACGCTTTTTCCGCACATTTCGCTCGACGCACCCATCGAAACACGCCCCCAACAACACATGGCCTACCGTCCCGCGTTCCCACAGGTGTCCCAATGAAAACGGTACCTCACATGCGTGGGTGCACCTACCTGGCCAGCAAGGGGCAAGCCGAAAACGCAAGCAACCCCCAGTCTGTTTGCAGAGGGGAATCTCAGCCATTCTGCCGACCTGCACAACATACAGATATGGGCCTCGGGTGTCCAAGCCACCAAGGAAAACAGGGAGCCCCATGCATTTCCGAAAAGAGGACACCCGTGGGAATCCGCAGAGGTGTGATTTGCGCACATCGCCCCAGATTTTTTTACCCAGACACCCCTGCAAAGTCCGAAATGTGGGGGAAAAAACGCTTTTTCTGCACATTTCGCTCGACGCACCCATCGAAACACGCCCCCAACAACACATGGCCTACCGTCCCGCGTTCCCACAGGTGTCCCGATGAAAACGGTACCTCACATGCGTGGGTGCACCTACCTGGCCGGCAAGGGGCAAGCCGAAAACGCAAGCAACCCCCAGTCTGTTTGCAGAGGGGAATCTCAGCCATTCTGCCGACCGGCACAACATACAGATATGGGCCTCGGGTGTCCAAGCCACCAAGGAAAACAGGGAGCCCCATGCATTTCCGAAAAGAGGACACCCGTGGGAATCCGCAGAGGTGTGATTTGCGCACATCGCCCCAGATTTTTTTACCCAGACACCCCTGCAAAGTCCGAAATGTGGGGGAAAAAACGCTTTTTCCGCACATTTCGCTCGACGCACCCATCGAAACACGCCCCCAACAACACATGGCCTACCGTCCTGCGTTCCCACAGGTGTCCCGATGAAAACGGTACCTCACATGCGTGGGTGCACCTACCTGGCCGGCAAGGGGCAAGCTGAAATCGCAAGCAACCCCGAGTCTGTTTGCAGAGGGGAATCTCAGCCATTCTGCCGGCCGGCACAACATACAGATATGGGCCTCGGGTGTCCAAGCCACCAAGGAAAACAGGGAGCCCCATGCATTTCCGAAAAGAGGACACCCGTGGGAATCCGCAGAGGTGTGATTTGCGCACATCGCCCCAGATTTTTTTACCCAGACACCCCTGCAAAGTCCGAAATGTGGGGGAAGAAACGCTTTTTCCGCACATTTCGCTCGACGCACCCATCGAAACACGCCCCCAACACCACATGGCCTTCCGTCCCGCGTTCCCACAGGTGTCCCGATGAAAACGGTACCTCACATGCGTGGGTGCACCTACCTGGCCGGCAAGGGGCAAGCCGAAAACGCAAGCAACCCCCATTCTGTTTGCAGAGGGGAATCTCAGCCATTCTGCCGACCAGCACAACATACAGATATGGGCCTCGGGTGTCCAAGCCACCAAGGAAAACAGGGAGCCCCATGCATTTCCGAAAAGAGGACACCCCTGGGAATCCGCAGAGGTGTGATTTGCGCACATCGCCCCAGATTTTTTTACCCAGACACCCCTGCAAAGTCCGAAATGTGGGGGAAAAAACGCTTTTTCCGCACATTTCGCTCGACGCACCCATCGAAACACGCCCCCAACAACACATGGCCTACCGTCCCGCGTTCCCACAGGTGTCCCGATGAAAACGGTACCTCACATGCGTGGGTGCACCTACCTGGCCGGCAAGGGGCAAGCCGAAAACGCAAGCAACCCCCAGTCTGTTTGCAGAGGGGAATCTCAGCCATTCTGCCGACCGGCACAACATACAGATATGGGCCTCGGGTGTCCAAGCCACCAAGGAAAACAGGGAGCCCCATGCATTTCCGAAAAGAGGACACCCGTGGGAATCCGCAGAGGTGTGATTTGCGCACATCGCCCCAGGTTTTTTTACCCAGACACCCCTGCAAAGTCCGAAATGTGGGGGAAGAAACGCTTTTTCCGCACATTTCGCTCGACGCACCCATCGAAACACGCCCCCAACAACACATGGCCTACCGTCCCGCGTTCCCACAGGTGTCCCGATGAAAACGGTACCTCACATGCGTGGGTGCACCTACCTGGCCGGCAAGGGGCAAGCCGAAAACGCAAGCAACCCCCAGTCTGTTTGCAGAGGGGAATCTCAGCCATTCTGCCGACCGGCACAACATACAGATATGGGCCTCGGGTGTCCAAGCCACCAAGGAAAACAGGGAGCCCCATGCATTTCCGAAAAGAGGAAACCCGTGGGAATCCGCAGAGGTGTGATTTGCGCACATCGCCCCAGATTTTTTTACCCAGACACCCCTGCAAAGTCCGAAATGTGGGGGAAGAAACGCTTTTTCCGCACATTTTGCTCGACGCACCCATCGAAACACGCCCCCAACAACACATGGCCTACCGTCCCGCGTTCCCACAGGTGTCCCGATGAAAACGGTACCTCACATGCGTGGGTGCACCTACCTGGCCGGCAAGGGGCAAGCCGAAAACGCAAGCAACCCCCAGTCTGTTTGCAGAGGGGAATCTCAGCCATTCTGCCGACCGGCACAACATACAGATATGGGCCTCGGGTGTCCAAGCCACCAAGGAAAACAGGGAGCCCCATGCATTTCCGAAAAGAGGACACCCGTGGGAATCTGCAGAGGTGTGATTTGCGCACATCGCCCCAGATTTTTTTACCCAGACACCCCTGCAAAGTCCGAAATGTGGGGGAAGAAACGCTTTTTCCGCACATTTCGCTCGACGCACCCATCGAAACACGCCCCCAACAACACATGGCCTACCGTCCCGCGTTCCCACAGGTGTCCCGATGAAAACGGTACCTCACATGCGTGGGTGCACCTACCTGGCCGGCAAGGGGCAAGCCGAAAACGCAAGCAACCCCCAGTCTGTTTGCAGAGGGGAATCTCAGCCATTCTGCCGACCGGCACAACATACAGATATGGGCCTCGGGTGTCCAAGCCACCAAGGAAAACAGGGAGCCCCATGCATTTCCGAAAAGAGGACACCCGTGGGAATCCGCAGAGGTGTGATTTGCGCACATCGCCCCAGATTTTTTTACCCAGACACCCCTGCAAAGTCCGAAATGTGGGGGAAAAAACGCTTTTTCTGCACATTTCGCTCGACGCACCCATCGAAACATGCCCCCAACAACACATGGCCTACCGTCCCGCGTTCCCACAGGTGTCCCGATGAAAACGGTACCTCACATGCGTGGGTGCACCTACCTGGCCGGCAAGGGGCAAGCCGAAAACGCAAGCAACCCCCAGTCTGTTTGCAGAGGGGAATCTCAGCCATTCTGCCGACCGGCACAACATACAGATATGGGCCTCGGGTGTCCAAGCCACCAAGGAAAACAGGGAGCCCCATGCATTTCCGAAAAGAGGACACCCGTGGGAATCCGCAGAGGTGTGATTTGCGCACATCGCCCCAGATTTTTTTACCCAGACACCCCTGCAAAGTCCGAAATGTGGGGGAAGAAACGCTTTTTCCGCACATTTCGCTCGACGCACCCATCGAAACACGCCCCCAACAACACATGGCCTACCGTCCCGCGTTCCCACAGGTGTCCCGATGAAAACGGTACCTCACATGCGTGGGTGCACCTACCTGGCCGGCAAGGGGCAAGCCGAAAACGCAAGCAACCCCCAGTCTGTTTGCACAGGGGAATCTCAGCCATTCTGCCGACCGGCACAACATACAGATATGGGCCTCGGGTGCCCAAGCCACCAAGGAAAACAGGGAGCCCCATGCATTTCCGAAAAGAGGACACCCGTGGGAATCCGCAGAGGTGTGATTTGCGGACATCGCCCCAGATTTTTTTACCCAGACACCCCTGCAAAGTCCGAAATGTGGGGGAAAAAACGCTTTTTCCGCACATTTTGCTCGACGCACCCATCGAAACACGCCCCCAACAACACATGGCCTACCGTCCCGCGTTCCCACAGGTGTCCCGATGAAAACGGTACCTCACATGCGTGGGTGCACCTACCTGGCCGGCAAGGGGCAACCCGAAAACGCAAGCAACCCCCAGTCTGTTTGCAGAGGGAAATCTCAGCCATTCTGCCGACCGGCACAACATACAGATATGGGCCTCGGGTGTCCAAGCCACCAAGGAAAACAGGGAGCCCCATGCATTTCCGAAAAGAGGACACCCGTGGGAATCCGCAGAGGTGTGATTTGCGCACAACGCCCCAGATTTTTTTACCCAGACACCCCTGCAAAGTCCGAAATGTGCCCCTCTGCGGATTCCCATGGGTGTCCTCTTTTCGGAAATGCATGGGGCTCCCTGTTTTCCTTGGTGGCACAGAGGTCTGCCTTGCGCAAATTGCCCCAGTTTTTATTAGCCACAATCCCCGACAAAGTGTGATATTTGGTGGGGAAAAAACACAATGTTCACTTTGTCTGGGGTTCTGGGTAATAAATTCTGGCCCGCTTCGCACAAATCAGACCTCTGTGCTTTCCCACGGGTGTCCTCTTTTGGGAAATGCATGGGGTTCCCCGTTTTCCTTGCTGGCTTGGACACCCTAGGCCCAAATCTGTAGGTTGCCCACATGAACAAATTGTGCTGTGGCAAAAGGCTTGGGGTTACCAGCGGGTTACCCTTTTCCTTTTGCGCCCCCGGTAGGTGCACCCACACATGCGAGGTACCTTTTTTGTCGGGACACCTGTGGGAACACAAGAAGGTATGACATCTGCTGTTGGCGACGTGTTTCGGTGAGTGGACACAGGGAAATGTCTCTGAAATTGGCCGGAAATGAAGACAATTCTCAGACATTTCGCTCTGGCCACCCACCGAAACACACCGCCAACAACACGTGGCCTACCTTCCCGTGTCCCCACACGTGTCCCGATGAAAACGGTACCTCACATGTGTGGGTGCACCTACCGGGGGCGCAAAAGGAAAAGGGTAACCGACTGGGAACCCCAAGCCATTCGCCACTGCCCATTTTGTTCATGTGGGCAACCTACAGATTTGGGCCTAGGGTGTCGCAGCCAGCAAGGGAAACAGGGAACCCCATGCATTTCCCAAAAGAGGACACCCGTGGGAATCCACAGAGGTCTGCCTTGCGCAAATTGCCCCAGTTTTTATTAGCCACAATCCCCGACAAAGTGTGATATTTGGTGGGGAAAAAACACAATGTTCACTTTGTCTGGGGTTCTGGGTAATAAATTCTGGCCCGCTTCGCGCAAATCAGACCTCTGTGCTTTCCCACGGGTGTCCTCTTTTGGGAAATGCATGGGGATCGCCGTTTTCCTTGCTGGCTTGGACACCCTAGGCCCAAATCTGTAGGTTGCCCACATGAACAAATTGTGCTGTGGCGAAAGGCTTGGGGTTACCAGCGGGTTACCCTTTTCCTTTTGCGCCCCTGGTAGGTGCACCCACACATGCGAGGTACCTTTTTCGTCGGGACACCTGTGGGAACACAAGAAGGTTTGACATCTGCTGTTGGCGACGTGTTTCGGTGAGTGGACACAGGGAAATGTCTCTGAAATTGGCCGGAAATGAAGACAATTCTCAGACATTTCGCTCTGGCCACCCACCGAAACACACCGCCAACAACACGTGGCCTACCTTCCCGTGTCCCCACACGTGTCCCGATGAAAACGATACCTCACATGTGTGGGTGCACCTACCGGGGGCGCAAAAGGAAAAGGGTAACCGACTGGGAACCCCAAGCCATTCGCCACTGCCCATTTTGTTCATGTGGGCAACCTACAGATTTGGGCCTAGGGTGTCGCAGCCAGCAAGGGAAACAGGGAACCCCATGCATTTCCCAAAAGAGGACACCCGTGGGAATCCACAGAGGTCTGACTTACGCAAATCGGCCCAGAATGTAATACCCAGAACCACCAGCAAAGACCCACATGGGAGAAGGGTGCCCAAGGCCAGGGATTTTACCGCAGACTTTGCTGGAGCCCTGGCTGCCCTGCGTTACAGCTTCTCCCCACCAAGGAGTCTCGGCAGTGTGCCAATACCTCCCCGAAGGGAAAAGCTGTAATGCAGCCCAGCCGCAACTCCAGGACAGTTGGAGGTGATCTGCCCAGACGGGCCATTCCCACCCACACCACCAACAACAATCCAGCCCCAGTCTCACCCACCCCACTGACAGTGGGCCCTAACCATAGAATAATAAAAAACAGTACTCACATAACGTTGCAGCTGCTCGGGTAGAAAAAGCTGTAAACAAAACAAAGAACATGTGTTACCTACGGTCACACCAGCAAAATGTAGCCCTCCCCGGGGGCAGATAGGGGGGGGGGTTGTCCTGCACTCCTCCCTGGGCTCAGGCGTCCGTTCCTAGGAGCAGATATCTGGTCCCAGGAAGGGCTGCATGACTTGGCACCCACTCCATTGCGGGTGGGGGGGAGGGGGTCAACGCCCCATCCCATTAGAAAATTCCCTGACCCATTGGGGTGCCCCACCGCCCCCCCTAAAAAGAGTTCCACCATTTTCATTTTTTTCCTTTGGTAACCCAACTCCCCTTGGTGCAGAGGGTCACATTGGTGTGCCAATCTGGCGCCGGGGTGCCCAAACCTTACTGCCCCACCCACTGGGGGGGCCTGTCCCACCATTTTTGGGGGCCCTCTCCCCCCTCACCCCAAATGGCTGGGGGACACACCTCATGCAGGCCTCCCTGGGCCTCCTCCAAACGGCTGCGTGAGGTACACCCCACCTCCATTTGGGGTGAGGGGGGAGAGGGCCACCCCAAAAGGTGGGGCAGGACCCCCAATAGATGGGGCAGTAGGGTTTGGGCACCCTGGGGGCAGATAGCCACACTAATGTGGCCATCTGCACCAAGCAAAGTTGGGTAAACAAAAAACAAAATGCAAATTCACAGGCTGCTTTTTAGGGGGGGCTGAGGGCCACCCTAAATTGGCAGCGCATGATGTACCGCAACGGGGGGTGGCCCTCAATCCCCCCCCCACCCCAAATGGAGGGCCCCACCTCATGCAACCCTCCCTGGGGGCAGATATCTGCTCCTAGGAAGGGGCATCTGACCCCAGGGAGGGATGCATGAGGTGAGGCCCCCCTATCTGCGCCCAGGGAGGGTTGCATGAGGTGGGGCCCTCCATTTGGGTTGGGGGGGGTTGAGGGCCACCCCCCGTTGCGGTACATCATGCGCTGCCAATTTAGGGTGGCCCTCAGCCCCCCCTAAAAAGCAGCCTGTGGTTTTGTATATTTTTTTTTGTTTACCCAACTTTGCTTGGTGCAGATGGGCCCATTAGTGTGGCTATCTGCCCCCAGGGTGCCCAAACCCTACTGCCCCATCTATTGGGGGTCCTGCCCCACCTTTTGGGGTGCCCCCCCACCCCACCCCCAATGGCTGGGGGACACACCTCATGCAGGCCTCCCTGGGCCTCCTCCAAACGGCTGCGTGAGGTACACCCCACCTCCATTTGGGGTGAGGGGGGAGAGGGCCACCCCAAAAGGTGGGGCAGGATCCCCAATAGATGGGGCAGTAGGGTTTGGGCACCCTGGGTGCAGATAGCCACACTAATGTGGCCATCTGCACCAAGCAAAGTTGGGTAAACAAAAAAAAATATACAAAACCACAGGCTGCTTTTTAGGGGGGGGCTGAGGGCCACCCTAAATTGGCAGCGCATGATGTACCGCAACGGGGGGTGGCCCTCAACCCCCCCACCCCAAATGGAGGGCCCCACCTCATGCATCCCTCCCTGGGGTCAGATGCCCCTTCCTAGGAATCTGCCCCCAGGGAGGGTTACAAGGGGTGCCCCCTTTCTACTTTGGTTGGGGGGGCACCCCCCCCATGGGGGGACCCCCCCCCTTTCATTCAGTAAAAAATCCATGGTGGCTAGTGGCCCCCACCCCTTCCCCCAACCCTGTTTCCCATCATTTCATTTTTATTTTTTATTTTACATTCCCTTGGGGCAGATGGTCAGCCATCTGCCCCAGGGTTCACATGCACGTGCCCCCATGCTTTGGGGTCGGGAGGGGGGAGAGGGCTGCTTACTTGAAGCAGCCCCCTCCCCCCCCCACCTCACAAAGAGATCCATGGTGGTCTAGTGGGTTGCTGGTCACGGATCGAGCGCTCTGCGCCGATCCGTGACCAGCAATGCCTCATATGTGGTGTCCTTGGAAAGGGGAGAAAGCCCCCTTTCCAGGGACACCACTTTCTGCTCAATCCCTGGTGGCCTAGTGGGCCCCAGGACCCCAAACCCCCTACCACCTCCCCCCATCCCTCGGATTATTATTTTTTTTCTTTTATATATTTCCCTGGGGGCAGATGGTCAGCCATCTGCCCCCAGGGTTCATTTTCATGTGTCCCCATGCTTTGGGGGCCGGGGGGGGAGAGGGCTGCTTACCTGAAGCAGCCCCCCTCACCCCCAACTCACAAACAGATCCATGGTGGTTCAGTGGGTTGCTGGTCACGGATCAGCGCTCTGCGCTGATCCGTGACCAGCAATGCGGCATATGAGTGGTGTCCCTGGAAAGGGGAGAAAGTCCCCTTTCCAGGGACACCACTTTTAGGTCAATCCCTGGTGGCCCAGTGGGCCCCAGGGCCCAAAACCCCCTCCCACCTCCCTCCTTCCCTCGACATTTTTTTTTTTTTCCCCCACCCCTGGGGGCAGTGATCATCTGCCCCCAGGGGTCCCTGGCGCTGTGGCCCCATGCTTTGGGGCCACGGGGGAAGGGGGCTGCTTACCTAGTAAGCCGCCCCCCCTCCCCCACGCGTCACAAAAGGATCTTCGTTTGATCCGTGACGTTGCTGCCCGCGGATCGAGGCGCCCTGCGCCCGATCCGCGGGCAGCAAAGCCACACAATGGGTATCGTTGGAAAGGGGAAGATCTCCCCTTTCCAACGATACCCGCCTCGATCTCCGGCTTGAAATACAGCCGGAGATCGAGGCGGAACAAGAAGGGCACTCACCTTCTCTCTCCAACGCAGCAGCCGAAAATGGCTGCTGCGGTGGAATTACTTTCCGTTTCACGCCGACGTGCGTCACGCACGTCGGCGTGAAACTGAAGGAAATCCAACCCCCGGGCAGTGAGGGGGGACCTCCCCCTCACATAGCCCGGGGGTTGGATTACAGTTTTGAGCGATCCCTGCTTCAGGGATCGCTCAAAACAAGGTGCCGAAAAGGACGAGCTATCTCGTCCTTGGCACTGCGTGTGCACTTCCAAGGACGAGATACCTCGTCCTTGGCACTTAAAGGGTTAACGATGGATAAATGCTCAATTTGACACAAAGAATAGATATCGTACATGCTAATTATAACTTGAATTCATAGTTCACATGTGTATGTGTGTGTATATATCAAAAAGTAGGTACTGAAATATTTTTATTCTCGATTATACACAGTTACATTGTACCGATGTGCACCCGTCATGGGGTGGCTGTTCCAGTTGACGGATTCTTCAACTGAAATTGGACAATACTAGTGAACAATGGATCTGTGATAACCATTATCTGGGATGATCGCCAGACACCAATCTGGCCTTTTCGTGGTTGCAGTAACAAGGAGCAAAATGGCAGCCTATTGATTCTGGAAACGTGTAAATGTTAAGAGTGTTGCATTTGAAACTTAAACCACTCAGTTCTTCTCACTAATGGATTGCAATGACCATCGATCAAACATCAGTGATGGAAAATAAGAACTTTCTGTGAAGAATGCAAAGACTGGGACTAATTGATCATTGAACGGAATTGGCATTATAAGATGTTGTTGTGGACATAATCTCTTTTCAGCATTCTGACAAAAATGAAAGTACTTGCTACCATTCCGATTATCATAGTTTTCTTCAAAATATACATTGTTTACCCTTTTTGTGAAATGAAAGAAAGGTTATGTGTACTGTAGGGATGTGTGCGTTTATGTTCCTTGTTCTGCATTAGATATGGCCTGGTTGATGACAGGCTACGTTTGGCCACACTGCCCACAAACATCATTAAAAGATTGGTGTCAGCTTTAGGGGGGGGGGATGATCTGTATTACTGCACCAAGGGCACTTGAACCTAGGGCGATAGTTCAACAGATGAGATTTCGACAAGATGGCAGTGCCCAGGCAGTCGTTTTCACATTTATAAAAGTGAGGAAAACTAAGGTAAGATGCATAGGACATTTTTTAAAGATCGATGTATGATCGAAAATACATGCCCTATCGATTGGGACAATACAATTTCTAACTGCATTGGACTTTGAGTAAAATGAATAATTGTAAAAATGTTATGCATGTTACTGTAAATCAAAAAGCGTGATAGATTTTATTTTTCAACACCAGCTGGCCCTTCTAACAAAAGGAGATGAGATTGATCTGGACCACAGACCTACTCAGGATAAGTCCTTGCCCTCAAATGCTTACAAAACTATCACAATTAATAGGAAGGGCATTCGAACAATAATTTGTAAAAAAGAAATAAAGATGGTCACAGAAGAGAACATCTCAAAGCAAAACTGGTTATGGTTGCCTAACATCTTGCCACCAATCTTATTAAAACGACTCTAATGCATTCAAATACTTTCACGGACCCCAATGGGTCAGACATGTTATTGGGATTCAGCAGAATTAAATGAGATATGTGAAAGCAACATGTTTTTAATTCAAGAATGTTGGCTCACTACCCCTTAAAAATGGACTGAATGTCTTTGACAATGACCCTTGCTGTTAAGATCCTTGGAGGTCAACCTAAAGTTGGTTTCTTAATTGGTACTAGAGCCCCAGAATTTTACAAAGATTGATTTCTACTTTTCCAACAAAAATACCCTAAATGGAGAAACACACATTAAATTAAGTGGGAAATTGCAAACTAGTTAATCATAAATATCTATGACCCGCCCGGTGGATCTGAAGTGGAAGGAATAGTGTTGTGTTTGAGGAAGTTGCCGATACAAGGAAATAATGTATACTGGTGAAAATTACTCGTGGTGATTTTAATGCCCACTGTAGTGGGTTTGATGATGCCAAATTCGCCACTGATACACAAGTAAAAATTCCTATGGCAATCAAGAAGCAGACCACAGGCAATAAACAGGGAAAAAAGTGGCTTGCTTTCATGATGAAATTTGAATTCATCATGCTAAACGGGAGAACCAAAGGAGTTTCATCAGGAAGCCGCACTTGGTCCTTGGGCTCTAAGCAAGCTACTCCAGATAATGTTTGCGTTCATAAATCCGGCTACAACATAGTTGACTTAATGGTCGTAGAAAAAAAATACTAAAAACAGTAGTGATCACTGTATTTGAACATTAACTTTGAACATAGGACCCATGCTTAATAATAATAATAGAGAATTAGGAACCAAATAAATTCAAAGGGGAATCTTAATGTTTGACCTAAAGCAATCTTAATAGTATTACCAATGACACAAAAACCTGGGTAATCTGCATGAATACAAACCTTACAACTGCCCCCAGTGCGATGGAAAAATGAATTAAGCACATTATGCACTTATGATACCAAGGTAAAAGACACCTGGTGTAGGTGTGAAATTGGGCGCATAAGGCGCCACCCCGTGAACCCAAACAGATTTGAATAATTTAGGAAATTGGGACCCAATGTAATATTTGGCTTAAACATTATAAAAGGTCGACTTAGTGATTTTAAAAGTTACTGAGCCCCAATGATACTAAAAAATATTAGCACTTATTCAACACCCAAACATAAGAGATCATTCTCTCCAGTAAATCCTATTAGTGAATCAGTTTTGAAAAGGTTGATAAGCAAATGTTTGGACCACAGTGAAAACACTAACGACATAAAAATGCTGTTATAGAGCAGGTAAATATTTCAAACTTGAAATTGAGGAGGATATCATCTTTCAAATAATAAACCAATAAAAAAAAAAATGCAGTGATCCCAGACCGTACGGCCTAGCAAACATGCTTTTCTTCTGGAGAAAAGTGCTAACTAAGCAATGCAGATGCAAGCCTAGGAGAAGAAGATGTTATCAACGAACTAAGCAGTATCACTCAAACAGTTTAATGAATCTCGTATTTAACATCGTTATTGTTGGTTGGAAGTCTGAGGTGCTCGTCGACCCACGAAAAAGAGAAAGATTACCTGAATGACCAGCAGACAACAATCTGTGAGGACATCAACAACCAGTAACGACTGAAGGCATTATGTGAAGATTCCGGAGTGATGGCAGTGTTGTGGCCAGGAAGGAATTCATGCAAGTTTGCCAACTGGTACTGCAACATCAAAACAGCAAGATGCTCTTTTAACACATATGGACCAGTACATGGGAACATGGGCCCAACATATCAGATACCTCCTGGTTCTGGGCAAGTTGCAGATGGAACTGGGTGATACATCGGGATGTCTGCGAAACCCAAGCCCTAGGAGACTTTATGTGGTGTGTGATCCAGAGATGAAACAGACTTTGGATCAGGATCAGAAGTGACTTGGCATTGTGGCTCAAAGGTCCAACACAGCTCTAATGTATGGAGAAGGTAAAACCATGTTACATATTGACGGGTAAAGGCCGATTCTGTTGGGTGGGAAATGCCAAAAGCCTATCGCCAATGGTTACCCCTACACACTTAGGTGCATCCTAAGAAAAGACGAACTTGATGTGAGCTTTACTTTTTATCATGGCAATTGTCGGGAGGAAAAGCTTGCATGCAAGTTAATTTGCATACCCACTATGCATTGCTCTGTGGCTCCGAACTGGAGGTGAACTTCCAGTAATGGCTGCTGGGTGGCCCTATGGCATGCGTTAGTTAGCTGAAATGGCTTATTATATTTTCACATTTTAGGTGGAAATGTTTCAGGTTTTAATTTGCTGGTGTTTGCTAAACATGCTCCAATTCTCCGACCACAAGGAGCCAAACTACACTGCACTTATTATCCCGAATAAGGGTGAAACATGGATTCAGTTGTTTGCCTTGGGTTGAAAAAGAGAACCATAAAATGGCTACTGGGTGGCACTGTGGAATGCTTGACTTATCTGAAAAGGCATATTCTTCTCAACTGTGACTGAAAGGCACAACATGCTCGCTCCTGCAGAGCAACGATAGAAAGTACACTGAAAATATTAGTTACAGTTCAATTGGTCTACTATTCCCTATCGTTTTGAAAAGAAGTCTGTGAAGAGACTTTAGGAACATTTAAAAAATACACCAATGTGATACAAGCAACATTTAATCATGAAAGCCTTCGAGTTAGCACACCAAACAGTACCCCCCCTTCACCACTCGAGATCTGATGTGTCAGGCAACACACGTGTTTATTTATTTTTGCATTTACTATACAGTACATGTACAACAGGTGAAAAAATATGCATGTTAAATTGTAGACAGACATTAGTATTTGGATCTGATAACGGTTAAGATCCTGGGCGAAAAGCATTGCCTTTAGCGGGTTCAAAAGCCCAATAGGATGTTCTGAACGTAGTGTCAGAGGTAGAGTCACAGTTCTTGGAGGCAATTACTGGGCAACTACCCCTCCACCCTCAAAGATATTGAAATTGGCTAATTCATGTAAATGGCAGTACCGATTAAAATAGTAACTGCCGTTGTATTCACATTTCCACTCGGCCGGTGGGGCTGCTATCGGAAAAGCCTGAACTCTTTACACATCAACAACAAATGGAGGTATCCTATGCTTCGAGATAATGTAAACATTATGTTCACTGATGCTAACCGTGATGATTACGAAAATTATAACATATTCATTGAAATGCAAAGGACCATGCAAATTTGATGATTCTTAATGAGAATGTTCTTATATGAATTTATGCCAATGACACAGTAACATTAATAAAGGTTCCAATAAACGTTGTATAGTTAGGAGTAGGGAATAAAGGTTTCATGGGATATTTATGAAGTTGTGCTTAGAGCAGAAACGGAATGAACTGTAGAAACCAACAGCATTTTTGTTTTCATGAGCCACGGACAGAGCAAAACCACAACCATAACGGGGAGATGATGGAGTGACCGTAGACATCTTTGAGGAGGTGCTACAATGAGAGGTTTGATTGGTTAGCACACACACATGAAGACCCAAAAGGCCATGCAAGCATGATGGTACTACATGTCCTACATTGTCCCATGATGTTGTGTTTAGCCACACGAGAAATGGAACGGGGAATCACAAGGCACTAGGTACCTGGTCAGGTCTTATTGCGTGTACTGGAAAGATCTGATGGAGGCATTGGTCTATGTCACATGTACAGGCTAAGCGGAATTGTGCAGGTCTTAAATGATGCTGTAAAACCATAACTTTTAAGGTGTGAGGATGCTTCATTAGCAAGTCTATTGTTAATGTAGCCGACTAAATGTGTCATACTGACTTTTCTGTATAAGGCTTATTGTGTAAATCTTTATTAAATCTCTGAGGTTTTTCTGCTCTACGGCCACTTTTTGGGACAGGGATACTATGCCAGTTAACCTCCCTATTCTTGTGAAGCTGTATAGAATTAAATGTGGTCCTTACCTTTCCTGCCAGAGGTTGCTGATAGATTACTTGTGATGGATTTGTGATTCTACACCTACTACTACAATCATTTAGTCCTGTCCAACTCCCTCACAGCGTCTGCAAACTTTTTTCCAGCTTTCGCTTCCTCTTACTTCACTGTTGCTAATTGTGTTCTTCACAGCAGAAGGTCCTGTGACCCCGGATTCGTCACTATGAAACATCTAGGGTGGTGATTCATTGCCGTAGAAAAACAAACTAACATAATATATTGCAAAATGGTACATTGTAGAAGTCAGAAGAAGGGGAGTTATTGAGGTACAGGAAACTGCACAGATTCAGAAAACATCAACTCGAGTTTCCTATTTTAGAGGTTGGATCCTTTGCTAGAAATTAACTACCGATACATTTTTTCCTATGGATTCTTCACCCACAGATTCCTCATCTTGATGCAACATCCCCCTCAGCACCAGCAACTCAGAAGAATTCAATAGGGGGTGTAATGTGGCTTGGTGTTGTCTCTTCAACTCCTGCATGCTTCCACCGTGCCACTCCGACTGCAGAAATGATGTCAGTAGTGCATATATGTCACTACGCCCAATACCTCAGTTCCCCCCCCATCTTCCCACCTGTGATCAGCAGTTGACGGAAGAATTCACACACACAGATTTGAAAAAACAAGAGAGAGAACCAATGAAACTCCCCATTCACAATCATTTGTGTTCATCATTATGAGTGTGATGGCCAAACAACCAATTACATGTCTCAATTCCTGTTTCAGGGGGACCAGAAGCCTTCCCCTGCAACCATCCACTAGCTGTCGGCCCACCATGAGAGGTTTCTGGTCACTGCCCTCGATATCCAGAGGACATCCAACATTTCACCAAAATATTGCAATCACTTACTCCTCAGAAGCCACTGATGGGTTTGCATCTGCAGCCTGGAATCTGTACCAGGGGAAATTCAGGAGGCCATGAGATCCAAGAGGTGGAGCGAGGTGGATCCTGGCAAGCTGCTGGAGTTCTGGAACAGTGTGATCATCTGACAGATGCCTTCGACTCTCTACTCGGGGGGGGGGGGCACAAGGCGGCGGCTATCCCCGCCTGAGAGCCCAGGACTGCTCTCATAAACTGGAGCCTCTGCATCAGTGTAATAGGAGACTTTTGGAAATTCAGGGAGAAGCCCAATCTGTGTAGCAGATGTCCGAGGTTTATTTATTAAATTTGCACTTTTTATATAGTGCTCTTGTCCAAAGCGCTTCACAAAAAAGGAGACAGTACATTACAGTGTAAAAATGAAGGCAGAAACAGATATGAACCAAGGATTAGGTTCCAGAGACAATACTCAGGAAAGAGCTTTAGTAAATAGATTTTAAGAAATGTTTTGCATTATATAGAACAAGAACAAATATCAAGAGGTGAGGAATTCCACAGCTTAGGAGCAAGAAATGAAAATGGGAGACAACAACAGGAGGATGAGGTAAAGAAAGAAGAAATAGAGACAGAAAGTAGATCACAGGTGGAGTGGTAAAGAGAACTCACAGCGCAATGATAGAATGGGGCAAGAGCATGAATATATTTGAAGATTCAGCAGAGACAGTGAAATTCACAGCACTGTTGAACTCAACCACTTAAGATGGGAACAACATAAAGTTATATGTTAAGAAGACGGTAAACAGAAAAGAATCCTAACAGCAGAGTGTAAAAGTGAATGTAAAGGAAAAAAAAAAGCCATAATTTGGTAGCCACAAGTAAAGTGAGTGTTATCAGGTCAGCAAGGACTCTGGCACTGGTAGCCCTGGGAACCCCACTGGTTGCTCGTCCGGGCTGAGCAAAGGCACCGATGTGCAATTGTGGGTTTGCCCAGTTCACTGGCGTGACGGCCAGCCTACACTCCTCCTTTTTGATAACAAAGAGTAAAGTGGAACACAATTAAATAATTCTTTCTTCTTCTTCTTCCCCCCTCTGAAAACTAAAACACAACTATTGACAACATTGTTAGTCCAGGAAACGACCCTATAGTATGTATAGTATGTTGGCCAGAAACCAATCGCATCATGTAATGAACATCGCAAACACAGAATCATCAATGTAACCAGAGGGCGTCCATTTTGTGAAATATCTGCCATTTGCTTTTTTTCTTTCTGTCAAAATGCTTTGCAAAATGTATTCTATGCTTCTAGCTCATGCACGGTGCGAGGTCACGGCTTGCATGTTGAAAGATCAACCCAGACAAGAATGCCAAACAATACAGAAACACATTGTTTTCCTCCCTCACAAACTCCTTGGAGGCGAGCAGAAACTGAATCTAATCAGCGGTCCAGGTGCCGGACGGTCTTGCAAACGCTGTAGCAATAGGCAGTTAAAACATGAATTATATTCTTTTAGCAGTACTCCTTCGCGGAGACTGGTATTTTCTGCCTCAGAACTGTCTGACCCTTGGTTCATGAATAGAAACACATAGATAACGTGCTAAGGAATGTTTCTCTCATACAAACATGATATCCTTGCTGAACTAAGAGCTTTATGTTCTCAATAACAAAAAAAGCTGTCTCTGCTACTGTTGCTAGAATGAGTATATTTAGACTGAATAGAAACTTGTCATAATGTGTCATGATCACCGAACCCTAGCCTAAAAGATACATTATCGGCGGTTTTAATTGCCTTCAAAGATTACATGTTATGTATATATATTGTTGCTTGAGCGTTGCTCGCTCTCTTGCGTCTCACGAGGTCTGGGTATACAAGTTGCGAGACGTTAGACCCCAGTCGGCCGACTGAGCATACTTTGAAATAAACCAGATTTCTTGGCAAATCGAACCTCGTGTCTGTCGTGTCACTAGTATATGGTTATTGTGCCTTAGTTTCCATATGCGGGGTCTTTATGGCCTAGCAATATCAATGGTGAGCCTCTTACTGTAGCCCTTTTCTCTATGCGTCCAGCAAATAGTCATTTAGACAGAGGGTCTACTTCATGGAATGTGTGAAGGGTACCGCCTACCCCCCCCCCCCTGCTTGACCTGCCATCTCCTGCCACTCCTTTGTCATCTGGTTCTCTGCGGATGCAGTCATCTACTCTTTCCTTGGGCTCTTCGTCGTTTGCATTTCTATGGCATAGCGTCCGCCTGGCCCCCCTCACCAACTGTTTTAAAGAAACACTAGTTCCTTGTCACTGTGGCATTCCCATCTGACACAGTCAACATAGACCCCTTCACTTACACCACGACCATGGGTCAGGGTTCATATGTCAAAGAAAGCTTTCCTTGTGGATGTCTGTTCCTCAGAAGTACTTCATCTATGGGTGCCAAACGAAGTGGTTGTAGGCCCCTACATAGGTTTACGTTTTCATTTCTGGCTTGCCTTTCCCCAGAGACCCTCGCATCATCAAATTTCCGCAAGTGGTATTCTCCCCAAGTCCGGCAACAGCCCCTGAGGACATCTTTTAAACAGCGCCTCTGCGAGAGCCACATCCATTGAGTAGTAGCGTTGCCCCTCGGTATTCCCTCAAGAACCGGTATAGCGCACCTCTCAGACACTGGCCCTGTCCATGAGCAATGCAAAATACTTTGTCGAGAGTTCACATGAACCATTCATCCACCCAGTTTGCCGTGGGCCACACCGGTGATATTTTCCTGTGGTGAATTCCACACTCCAGCATGAACTGTCCAAAACTCTCCCCTTGGAGTGGCGGTCCATTGTCCGAGCAGATTCCCTTCCTTTGGGAAACCATGTGAGGTGAATACCTTTTCTGGCACTAGTACAATGTGGTCAAATACTGTGGTTTCCACAAATTCGACTTCCGAATATCTTATCCAATGATCAATGAACACAATGAAGTGTGTGTCTCGAGACCAGCAGATCCAAAGTCAACATGTATTGTCTCCCATGGGTGGCAACTTCTCGGCATAGACTCACTCCATGGTTCACATTGCACCGAGGCCTCTGCTTGGCATCACACACCCTGCCACAAATCCGTATACATCTTTTCGAATTCGGGAACCACACCTTAAGCCTCAATTGTGCCCTGGCTTTGGCTGCACTCTGATGGCCTTGATGTGCCAAAGCAATGATTTGCTGAATTTTGCACGAGGGAATCACCATCTTCGGACCTCTCAGCAGCAAACAAGAATCAAATTCCTACCGGACCTTCCACAGTTGCTCAAGCATTGTGCGGGCCTCATGAATCTCCTTGCTCAGACCTCTAGTATCCCCTTCCACTCCCCCTTTTGCAACGCTCCTCGGAGGAGGCGGAAACACTCTTCCTCTTCAGACACAGTAGTCAGCTCCTGAATGGACTTTGTATTTGGAGTAGATGATTCAACAAGGACTTGGACCAAATCCTCCACCTCTGTCTCTCTAGTCACGATGCTGCTGTGCCCCCTTATTGGATGCCATGACAGCAGCGTTGTTTGCCCCTGGCATGTACACCAGACACACTGCATACTCCAGCAGGGAAAGCATCCATCTTTCGATCCTGTCGGGCGGTTTCAATGATGAGCCCACCATGATTGGAATAAGGGGTTGCTTATTTTTTTTTTTATTGTTGCTTTTAATTGTTAATTTTACTGGCCTTTATATGGTTTTATGAAATTGAATCTCTTATTTTCTTTATTCACTGTGTAATGAATGTTTTATCTTCTGTAATTAATGAATTTGTAAAGGTTTGATTTAAACCATGTACAATTATATATATATATATATATATATATATATATATATATAAATAAAGGTTTTTGGTCAGCGACTACAGTTACTGGTCTTCCCAGAATGTATAAACGGAAATGTCGACATCCCCAAAGAACCGCCAGAGCCTCTCGCTTAATTTGAGAGTATTGTTGCTCATCTCTGACAGGGCTAGGCTAGCGAATGCCACCGGCTTCACGTTCCCATTTGCATTCTGCTGAGTTAGTACAGCTCTGAGATCACAGGCTTGCAGCGACGACAATTTCTGATGCCAAAGATGGATCAAAGAATTCCATGGCATCATTTTCTGTAAGGGCCTCCTTGACCTTGTCAAATGCAGCCTGTTCCAGTGGGTGCCACGGACACACCATGTCTTTCTTTGTCAGATTACTAAGCGGCTCTGACAGGGTGGCAAGGTTTCTGATGAATCGTCCACAATAAGTCACCATCCCCAGGAAGCTATGTACCTCTGACACTGTCTCTGGAAGTTTTAATGTCATTGACATTCCCTGGGTCTGGCAACACACGACCCTCTTGGAAAACAAACCCAAAGAAGTCAATGCTGGTCTTGAAGAACTCACATTTATCTTTGTGTAGAGTAAACCCTAGTGATGTTATCCTTTCCAGAGTCTTGGCCAGTCACCCCATGTGTTCCACTCCCGAGCTTGCAAACATGAGGATGTCATCACTAATGTTCAGGACACCATCAGGTCTGCCAATACTCCTGTGATGACATTTTGAAACCCTTCTGATGCAGAAGATACCACAAAACAGAGTTGCTTCTAATCCTCTGTGCTTGGTAAATGTGGTGATGTATCTCGACTCAGGATGGAGTATGACCTGATGACCCTTAAGTCGAGTTCAGAGAAGAATATGGCCCACTGAAGCTCCGCAACAAAGTCATCAATAGTGGGCGTTGGGTGGTGTTCCCTTTTAATGGCTTTGTTTGGCAAATGCATATCAACACAAATTCTGATAGAGTCTGGCTGTTTCGGTTTCCTTGCCACCACAATTGGAGACACCCATGTTGTTGGGCCGGCCACCTTTTCAGTGATGTCCAGCTGAACTACCAGATACAGTTCCTTGTCCACTTGCTCCCTCAGATGGAATGGGATGGGATTCTCCTGTGTTTAAGGGCCACTGGGAGAACCGAGTTATTAATGTGGAGCCTGACAGATTCACCCACCAATCTCCCAATACCAAGGCAACAATTGGCAAATCTCTCTAATACTGTCTGGACATCCTCAACATAGATGCTGTAGGCAAAGCTCACAATTTGTTAATGCTTGTGCTGCCGCATAGCTCAGTAAAGTATTGTCACGGATGTCCATAACAAACAAAATCTTGCCTTGATGGAGTTTGTTCCATGCCCAACTTGCGAGACAAACGCCCCCAACATTGGTATGGCCTCATCCCCACTGAACGTGAAGATGTGACCCTTCGTTGTAAACTGGAGGATCAGGCAATGTCTCATAGTTTTTCAACCCCATCACATTCACGGATGCTCCCAACAGAGGGACCTCGGACCCGTTGAGCCTGACCACACATCTCGGCTGCTGTCTCTTTTTTCACACTCAGTTTGCACAAGTTGACTTTTCCTCCTCAGCTTCATCTACCACTTGCACACTCTGGTCCCCTTCCTGATCCATCAGAGCCACATTTTGAGGGCGCCTCTGGACAGGCAGAGCCATTCTGACTGGTAGCATCTGCAACAACACCCGGATGGGTGCACGCCACATGCGTGCAAAATAGTTGGGATTGCCACACCTACTGCATGTCCGGCCCTTGGAGACATGGTGCAGATGGTTCTGAGCCTTTATCTTTTAGTGGACCTGCACTCCTTTGTGCCCCTCTAGCACCTTGTTGACGCCCTATTGCACATACCTCGTCTAGTTTTAATATTCGAATTGACGCATCCATTTTAGACGCACGTATGTCTGCCAGCTAATCTGAGAGCCCCATTTCAGTATGTACGTTAGGGTTAATCCTGGTTCACTCAACACTTGGTGTTGTATTTTTCAGGAGGCGCACCCCTGAATGAGGTGCTGGGTTATCATGCTTTCTTCATTGTCCTAGGCACATGTGGATGCTAGCTGTCTCAACCGGTCATGAAATGTGTCCATCGCCACCTCATCCTTCTGTTTGGCATTACACATGACTAATCTCTCATTGTCCAGATTGACAAGTAGCATGAAGTACTCTCTCAAAGCATTTTTGGCTGTATGTGAGTCATTCAAATTGTACAGTCTTGAATATTTTATGAACTGCCGGTCCTGCTGCATAAATTAAAGTCGACATCTTTGTCTAATCATTCACCTCCCCTGTGGCTCTGAAATACATCACTAGACGTTCATTCCACAGGTTCCATCTTGGGCCCAGGCTCATCGGAGCACTAGATACATCAAACTCCGGCAATGGTGCAAGGGACCATTGTTGACGGGGCAATAGTACATCAACTGGGGCAGCCATAGCAGCTGCTGCGGCATTACCCTGGCCTCCCTGACCTCCCCATCCATGATGTTGGATCAACTGACAGAAACATTGTCACTGAGCGCACAGGCACCACCCCCAACCCTGACACAGAGGGCTGCAACCCAGTGCGATGTGCAGCCACTTATTGGCAGAGGATGGCGGGCACGTCTATATATCGAGCGGCCACACTGCTGGCAGACTCCAACTGGTCACTAAAGTCAGAAATGATGGATCCCTTTTCTTGTATTGCAGGGGCAAATGGAATTGGCAATGACCCACCATGAGAAAAAAACCTCACTCTTATCCAACACACAAAAGAGAAAAACATGCGAGAAAACATTTTTTTTTCTGAAGATGAATGGACTCCATGGGTGCTCCAAAAATTACAAAGAAGAGGTGTAGAGGACAGATGTATACATATGCAGGAGAACCCGCGACCCTACCTCCCCTGTATTGGAGACACGGGACTGTACCCTGTCTGACACGAGCAATCGTACCAATACCGCAAAGAGATATCCATTGAGACAACCATATGAATGTACCCACAAGGTAATGACAGCCTCCAGGAGGAACTCCCTGAAGGAATATGAGAAAAAGCTAAAAAGATGAACTGATGACATAAGAAAAAGTGCACGACATCCCGAGCTACTCAATGAAGACAATGTATGGATTCTAGACGACAAATGATGAAGTCAAAGAATCGAGTGAACTATCAAAGTGGAAAAGAAGATTACTTGTTAAAGTGTTCCAGAAAACAGAAGTTTAATGAATGTGCAGACATTGAAACGCAAGATAGATCAAGTAATCGTATAGGCTAGCTATAAGTAGTGAATAGAATGCAGGCAAAGCTGCCATTGTATAGAAACTGGACATTGGTATCATGAAATAAGCCAGAAACAATGAAAGGGGAATGAAAAATTGTGTCACAGTAGAATTAGAGGTTGGCGAAGCTGCATGGCGAGGCTGTCTGGCCTGAAGTCCAGATCTTAGAAATCGTGGTCAGCTATCTATTCCGAAGAAGAACGAATGTGTGGAGGATCAATCCTCTCACGTTAAGGTGCAAGAAAGAACAAAAAGGATGCCAAGTTTTAATTTGTTTAAAGCATTTAAAATCTACAGGCAGAACAAACAGAATCATGGTCTCTTGTTACGTGAGTCAAGGATAAAATTGAGTTTGAACTTGAGTTCCAGACACGATAGCGAGTACCCTCACTCCTGTGCATTCCCAGGATGAGAATATGCTGCAAGACCATGCACAAAGACAATTTCATGGCAGAAGTCATGGGTAATGAGAGATGCTGGGCTAGTTGAGTGAGTAGGTAGCTTCATGTCCCAATTCACTGCACCTGGGTCTTGGTTTATGTGTTGCTAAATGAACAGA
This sequence comes from Ambystoma mexicanum, assembly GCF_040938575.1. Classification (NCBI taxonomy): domain Eukaryota; kingdom Metazoa; phylum Chordata; class Amphibia; order Caudata; family Ambystomatidae; genus Ambystoma; species Ambystoma mexicanum. The sequence goes on along the minus strand of NC_090937.1, from coordinate 1,122,684,464 downwards.
ATGTTTCAGACACGTCGCAAGCATGCCAAACCAATTGTATTAGTCTGTATAATGAAGGACCTTATAGTTTAAGAAACCAATGAAACATGGTGTATCTGATTTGTCTTAAAATGACATGTATGAAGAGGTAGGCATAAGCTGTCCACCTGATAAGGACAGCCAATAACAATCCTAGCTCCTACATGATTGTATATCGAGAGGTTGCCCTTAACCAATCGCGACCCTTGATAGGTTTTTCACTATTGCCACGTAGTGTGACGTCACTCTGACGCATAATGAAGTACATAAATTGTATTGAGCCTGAGCGTACGTCCGTTGATGTTAGTTGTAACCTCCCTGGTTTAGATACTGGTTAATAAAACAGTAACTTGCCATCTTCTTGAGTTTGTCTGGTTATTTGGACTCAGAATTATTCTGGTGTAATCGCATCCAGTAACAAAAGCACATTCCAAGGGCCGTAAGCTCATGTGGTAGCAGTGCGGATGGTTTCAGATCTAAACTTGTTTGACTTTACAGTTTTGGATGATCAGGCATCCTCTGCCATTAGCTGGAAGATCGTGGAGTTTCCTGTGGAGAGCGGCTGATAGAAATAACCTTTGAAGAAGAACCGATACAGTGGACAGGGCCCTCTTTTGAAGAAATCCCTGCTCGGTTTCCACGGGCGCTCTGCGGAAGGAAAGCGAAGTGGTCGGATTGGTGGAGGACTCGATACCGAAAGCCTGTTGATTAAACGGATACAAGTAGACGAACGGAAATGGCAACATAAACCAGCAGAATCGTGATATTTTTGGTTAATGGGAAATTGTGTAGAACACCCAAGTAATCCTATTTCAAGGGAGATAGACGAAGAAGTCTCAAATTCCAGTCGGAATATTAAGAGAGAAAATACGCACAGTCAGGACTGTGTAAGGTGATGTCTTAAACCCTGCATGGGGTAATATAATTGGAGAAGAGGAGATAATCCTTCTTGCTATAAATGATTATAGGGAAACAGGAAGGTGATCACAAAAGGTATTGGGCCTCATTACACGGTAGGCGGTAACCATGGCGCTATTAGCGCCATGGTTGCCGCCAGTATTTTACCGTGTCTGCCTTGGTGGATGGCGGAATTACCGCCCTACTCCAAGGTGAGCGGGGGCGGTAATTCCCCATTCACCAAGGCTCTTCCCCATTCCCATTTTTGCCCCCATAGGGCATAATGGGAATGGGGAAGGTGTTAATTACGGTACCGCAAATTGCCAGGAGCAATTTTACCATGAGCAAACAGTAGCCTATGTCTCAAAAAGCTGATGAAGGCATATTTAAAACGATTTCAGCATTGATGAATCAGAGAATCCTAGTGCCATCGGCATCCCTGGGCAATACTGCAGTGTATTGGATACAAAAAAATCAAAAGGGGGGGGTATGGAGATTTATCCAGGACTTGCGCCCTCATTTCAGATTATAGAAGCAGAATTTCCATTAGTTCCGAATCCTGTGACAATATTGTGTAGCATCCCAGTTGAAGCTATGTATTTCACGAAGATTGATTTGAAAAAAAGCTTTTTTCTCAATACTGTTGCAAAAAGATTCACAAGACCTTACTTCCTTTAGATTCAGACAAAAGAGACTAAAACATACTCGTTTACCTCAAGGGTACTGTGAGTCCCTGTCAACAGGGTCCTACAGCTGGATTTAGGCAACATTGAACTCAAGATTGTGGTAATTCAGTACGTAGATGACATATTCATCTGCAGTAAAACAGAGGATGAATGTAGACAAGACTGTCCAGTTAATGACTATATTGGCAGACAGGGATGCAAGGTAGATAAGGAGAAATTACAGTATTGCCAGGAAGGGGTGTTGTACATAGACCAGGTAATTTCACATGAAGGAAGAAAAGTGACACCTGAAAGAGCTGAGGCTATCATGAACACACCAAAGCCAAATACAGTCAGACAAATGCAGCAATTTCTAGGCAGGACCTGGGTGTTCGACTGCAGCACATATACTAAACCACATTTGCAAGCACAAGTTGGTAAGGAAAAGATAGAATGGACTGAAGAAATGGAGGAAGGAGCGATCTGTACGGCTCCAGTTTTAGGAATTCCCAATTATAGTGAAGAATTGTATTTGTTTTCCACACCAATGGGTCAGTTATGACAGCAGTACTCACACAAAGAACAACCCTAGGGTATAAACCTTTGGCGTATTACAGTGGGATTCTAGATCCAGTTATGAGAGGACACTTTCCATGCGAACAATCTTTGACTGCTGCCACATTTGCAAATGAGAAGTCCACAAGTATTACCATGGGCTGTTCCATGACTTTATATGAGGAACACGCCTTGTTTGCCATTTCAGTGAAACCCAAAAGGTACATTGACATCACAAAGTGCATCTGCACACGAGGTGATGATCTCTAATCCAGCCATTAAAATACTGGAGGTGTAAAATAGTGAACCCAGCCACGTTTGTAGCTGAACCTGTAGAAGAAAGGGATCATGTGCATGACTGTTCAAATTATGTTGACTTTTATGATGATACACCCCGGGTGAAAGAAAATGCTGTAGCAGGAGGGGAGATTCTCTATTGATGTTGCTTTGAAAATTGACCAAACTAGCGGGGAGAGGCATTCAGACTCTGCAGTTGTAAAACACAGATTAAATGGTGAACTTTCATTCCAGGATGGCCGCCGGCAGTGGAGGTCGCGTCTGAGCGGCGCTCCCGCCGGGCCGCCAACAATAAAGCACAGTAAATAGCGAAATCCGAGAGTTTCCGCATCGGATCCCCACCTGCAACTCCCCAGAAGCAGCGGGCACAAGAGCAGCGTGAATTCCCGCAACGAGAACCCCCTGGGCTGATATCACCGCCGAGAGAAGCAGGGCCCCTCACCCATTGAGGGAAAGTACAGCAGACTCCCGGGAAAGGCTGCCGGGAGGACCGCCCAGAGGGTCAGGAGGCGGCGCATGACCTCCAGACTTTCTCCCTGGGAGAAGCGCCAAGGGGGATAACACACCGACGACCGCAGACACCCCGTGCCCACATTGGCAAAACAACCGCGGGTGCAGAGGGGGCGCCAGGGCTAGTGCGAGGGCACCGCCCTCCCCCTCACATAAGCGGCGTGGATAAGCGGCGTGGAAGAGAAGTGATCTCCAGCTTATGGAGCGGGATAGGCGGCAAGCGGGCCCCCATCGGATCCCCACCGGGGACCCTAGCGCCTGTGGGATGGGCGGAAGATCCCGCCGAGGCCACGTGAGACACACAGGAGATCGGCGAGAAGGAGGGCCACGGAGGAAAGGAGCAGCAGAGACTGAGGTGAGAGCGCGAGCAAGGCTTCCCTCCCTCTACCAACCCCACATAAGAGCACCTCTTCCCGGACACCTGTCCCCGGTCATACGCACGACACAGGCGTGACAGCTGCCCCCCACACCGCCCCCAGCATCTGGCAAACATCACAGCACGGAAGGAGGGAGCGGCTTCAAGGGGGGTTGGAAGCGGACCCCAAAACAACACCGAGCAAGCTGCATAGAGGGAGAGTGACCGGGAGTGACAGAGCACTCTCCACACAGTAAATCAACGCCACGAACAGTCATTCTGCGCCCCCCCACCACATGCAATAGGTGGTTGGAGTGAACCCTCCCTGATCAATCCCATAACCAGAGACGCCACGGGGAGATACTGCAGGCGCCGCACCACAACCCCTCAAGAGACGTTCAGAGTCATAACTGGACTTCCATCATCTGGGAAAATGTCTAGGGCGAAAGGGAAGGGGGGCGCATCTCAAGCGACGACGCAGCCACCCTGACAAGACTCCAATTAACTCCACATGTGGTCGTCGGAGGCCATGGCATCCTCAAGGGACAGATCGTCAGAAGAAGCCACAACGGATCTCACCCCCCCGAACCAGTGCAATCTCTCCCCGTCAAAAGATGACATGCATGCCTGGTTCGTGGAGCTGCAAGACAAGTTCATGTCAACAGTGCAAGACCAATTTACCTCAATGAGGAACGATATGAGACAGGCAGTCCAGGAATTGAAATTAGATGTAGCCAAGCTGGAGGAAAGGACAGACACCATTGAGAGAATAGTGCAAAATGTTGACGACGAAGCTAGACAAAACAGCAAAGCGCAGAACACCTAGTTTGGTTAACCCATAATCTTGAAATCCAGTGTGAAGACTTGTAAAACCGATCCCGCAGATCCAATATCCGCATAAGTATATGCCCGAGTCAGTGCTGGATAAGGACCTCAAGACTGCGGTTCAAGAAGTATTCAGAGATATATTAGAGGAGCAAGAAGCGGCGAACATTGGAATCGACAGGGTACACCGGATGGGGCCGAGAAGAGCGGGCGTCCCAGGAGAAAGACCAAGGGATATACTGGCGGCTCTCTCATTTTACCCGCAGAAGGAGCAGATCCTACGGAGAGGGAGGCAAATGCATCACATTAGGATGAACGGGGCCGACATTCAGTTATATCAGGATCTGGCATCGGCGACACTATTGAAGAGGAGGGAGCTGGTGGCGAAGGAGATAAGATATAAGTGGACTTTCCCTTTTGGCCTTCTGTTCGAGTGGGAGGGCAAACAGAGAAGAGTGACCACCAGCGAGGAAGGACTTTGTATAATGGGCCAGCAAATGGAGGAGATGGACCCGAGGGGAGCCAGAACCAAGGGGGAGCCGCATAAGAGGCTGAGAGGATGGGACACTGTGCGGAAAAAAAAGAAACAGAATGGGGGTGGGCTCTCAGGGCAACCCGCTGGGGAGTAGAAGAAATACTCAGACGGAAATTGTCGGCCCAATCTAAATTGGGGATAGGCGGGAGTAGACTAAGATGAGCAATCTCGGAATATCAGACGTACAGCGGCCTGGCGGGGGTCCAGGAAAGGACTCTATCCAGATCTGAGGATGAAGCAGGGTTTAGGACTCCCCGCAAAGTTTATCCCGAGTCAAGTGAGGGCAAGGAGCGATAGGCGTAACGCCCTACCAACCTTAGGTGCCTGGGCCCTTTTCGGGTTGAAAGTTGAGTTCATGTTAACTGTAGGGGGTTGTTGGGGAGTTTGGGGGGGATATTGGAGGGGGGGAACCCCGGAAGAGAGACGGGATCATAACAAGCGGGAAAGTCAGCAGCAACGATAGACTGAGTAAGATGGGGAGGTTCAGATTCTTCTCACTAAACAGGAGAGGGCTGAATTCACCGGCGAAAAGGAAAAAAAAGTGGAGGCTCTGCTAAGGAGGGAGAAGGCGGATATTCTGTTACTCCAGGAGACACATATAAAAGCCCAGGATAGACAGAAGGTAAACCTCAGAGGGTACACGGGCTGGGCACAGGCGAACGCCGGGGAAAAGAGAGCGGGAGTGAGGATAGCTGCTAAAAAGGGACAGGCGACAACTCCCACAGATTCTCAGGTAGACAGGGAAGGGAGGTACGCATTTACAAATGTCATACTCGGGGGGGGGGGGTATCTCCGGCTAACCCTAGCGACAATATACGCACCAAACACAGGGCAGGATGGCTTCCTCCGAGACACCCTGGAGGAACTAGAGGGGTTTGCGAAAGGTGAGGTAATTTTGGGAGGAGACCTAAACATGGCCTGGCAACCTAGAGTGGATAGGAGTGCGAGAGGTTCTCAAGGTCAGGGGGCCCCATCAAAACAACTCAAACAGAAGATGGAGCAGTTGGCACTAGGAGACGCCTGGAGGGAACTGAAGGGTCAGGCAAGTGGGTTTACGTACTACTTGCATGTGCACAACACAATGTCGAGAATAGATTATTTCTGGGTGTCAGTGGGAATGATAGGGAAGATACAAGGATTGGAAACGGGCTCTATTGCATTGACAGACTATGCCCCGCTGTGGTTGGACATTCAGACTCCCGAAAGGGAAAGAGGCCTCTGGAGGTGGAGGCTGCCGCCGGATATTCTCTCGGACCAGGTGTTGGGACAAGCAATAGGAGACAAAATCAAAGAATTCTTTGAAATGAATGACACTGGAGAAGTACCTCTAGGGACCGTATGGGAAGCCTTCAAGGCAGTGATCCGGGGGCACTTTATAGCATTAAAGGCCACTAAGGATAAGCAGAAGTACGACTGGGAACCAACGCTGGAAAAGAAAATAACAGACATCCAGGGGGAGCTGGCGGTCCACCCCACCAGAAGGCTCAAAAAAGCACTGAAGCATGTACAGGGCGAACTGGATATGCTTCGTAATAAAAAAGGCAGAAAGATCCCACCTATATCTAAAACAAAGAAACTACATTAAGGCTAACAAGGCAGATAAATACCTCGCAAGACAACTCAGAGAAAAACAAAATTCAATGACTATCGTGAACATCAAAGATGCAAATGGAAAAATACAAACACGCACTAAGGACATAGAATTCCTTGAAGGCCTCCCCTATAAAGAACTCTATGCATCAGAGCACCCGGATGAAGAGAAACAAGAAAGATTCCTGCAATCACTCCCATTCCCGAAAATATCAGAGGATGACAAAATAGCACTGGAATCACGGATAACAGAAGAAGAAGTCCGGAGGGCAATAGCAGACCTTCCAAACTCTAAGGCACCAGGCCCAGATGGCTTCACGGCCCCCTTCTATAAAAAATATGCAGACATTCTCAGTCCAGTCCTGACCAGGCTTCTGAACACATTCAAGGACAGTGGAAATGTTACCCCCTCCATGAATGAGGCAAAGGTCCTAGTGTTCCATAAATCAGGTAAAGACCCCACCCTCCCGGGATCATACCGCCCCATTGCCCTGATGAATTTGGACACAAAAATCTACACCAAGGTTTTGGCTGCCAGACTGTCTGCCCTCCTCCCGACCCTAATAAACACAGACCAATTGGGCTTCATACCCAGCAGGCAAACACACGACAACTTAAGAAGAATAATACACCTGGTAGAAAAAACAGGCATTACCCATACACCGGCAATACTACTGTCCTTAGACGTCGAGAAGGCATTTGACCGGGTAGAGTGGTCCATTCTTTTTAAGACACTGCATCACATGGGATTCGGAGAACAATTTATAAATATAGTCAAAGCCAACTACAAATCCCCATCCATTAGAATTGCAATAAATGGGGAAGTCACAGACAGGGTGGAGATCTCAAGAGGAACTAAGCAGGGTTGCCCCCTCTCCTCTCTCCTATATGCCATATTCTTGGAACCCCTCCTTATCAAATTGAGGGAATCAGCAGGGGTAAGGAGGAATAGAGATGGCGGGCAGACACCACAAAGTCATAGCATACGCAGATGACATGCTCCTGGCCCTGGAGGACCCGGTTAGTTCCCTACCACAAACCCTAAAAGAACTTGGTCTTCGGAGAGATATCAGGATTAAAAATAAACAAGATGAAATCCGAGATACTCTTTCTAGCGGGGGACAAGGGGACACTGATAGAAGAGGCGGGTTTCCTAGGTCTAAAAATAGCAGAGGAGGGTATCAAGTACCTAGGGGTGACACACTCACATAAAGTGGATGGGCTATTTGCGAGCAACTACCCACAGCTGCTGGCTAAAGTGAAGAAAGATCTAGATAGGTGGAATCCGCTAAGGGTCTCCCGGTGGGGCAGAATACAATCCGTGAAAATGAACATACTCCCCCGGGTGCTATATTATTTCCATGCCCTCCCAATAGCGGTCCCAAACTCCTTCTTTAAAGCTCTGTCAAAGGCTATCTAGACCTATGTGTGGAACAGGAAACCCCCACGGGTGGCCATAGCCATCCTTACAGCCCCAACCAAGGCAGGCGGAATGGCACTTCCACACTTCAGGAGATATTATCAAGCAGCACAACTCTGGGTCCTGAAAGAATGGCTGGGGGATGACCAAAGATCAATTTGGGTGACACAAGATGGGGCGGTTGCCAGGACCCCCCTGGAGGACCTACTGTGGAAGCATAAACAGCATAGGCATCCGAACCTTCGCATAAGCAAGGTCATGAAAACCACATTAGAAGCCTGGGTTGAACAAACCAAGAGGGGAATAATGGCCACCTCACTGGGCCCCTTCACGCCCATAAATCGAAATCCACAATTCCCACCGGGTCTTGATCGGGTGCATTTGAAAAATGGGAAGCCGCAGGGTGCAGGAAAATAGGGGAAATGATCCAAAACAAAGAAATAAGAACATTTGCGGACTGCAAAGAAATGTGGCACCTCACAGAAGCGGATAGATACAAATATGAACAAATCAAACACTGGATTACCACACCTGAGGTCTTACAGTGTGTCACCAAGGATCTAACACCATTCCAAAAATTCCTAATTTCCAATCCAGGAGACAAGAAACTGGTGTCCACACTATACCAATTTATCAACACAAGAAGAAGAAATCAAATGGACATACATTTAAAGATGGGAAAGCACGCTGGGGGAAGAGATTTCCAGACAGCAATGGACAGAGCTGTGGGAGAGAATCCCAAAACTCACCCGGGCAGTTCAAACCAGAGAAATGTGGCTTAAAATAATTACTCAATGGCATTACACTCCAGAGAGGCTCAAAACAATGTACCCGGCAACGTTGGATCGCTGTTGGAGGGGATGCCGGGTACCTGTTTCATGGAGACACATTTGGTGGGACTGTCAGGGGGTCAAGGGCTTCTGGAGGGAAGTGCAAGCAAAAATATCAAAAATGTTCCCAGAGGCCGACCAAATGGGGGAGCGGGTATGGATGTGCGGCTTTAAGGACTCACAGGCCAAGAAACTACATAAACCACAATGGAGAAGCCTCATGGGTCTAATCATTGTGGCATGGGCAACGATTGCCCAAAACTGGAAAAAAGATCCACCACTAGCATTCACCTGGCTGCAGAAGGTGTGGTCGCAAATGACTATGGAAAAGATTACGCATAACCTGCAGGACCAAAAGAACTTCTTCATGAAGGAATGGGGGCTGGTTTTGGAATACCTGAAGTCGGACTATATGGAACAATGGTGCCCACACAAATTTCTGATATATACAGCACGTAAACTTTCCTGATGCAGATCTGAATGAGGAGTGATTCTTCTGGGGGGGGGGGGGACAGGGTGGTTGCGAGGGTGCTTTTGTGGGTTAAATGTGTTGTTGGTTTATGATATGAAACAATAAAAATATGTTTTAAAAAAGAAATGGTGAATTTGAGGCAGTGGGGAGTGCAAGACTACTGGCTCATTTTTCAGCACAAGCGGCAGAATTGGTAGTGCTTATTGTTGCGCTCGAGAACCACGAAGGTCAGGAAGTAATGCTATACAGCGACTCCGCCTATGTGACATCAACTGTACGCGCAGGGCTGTCATGCTGGAAAAGGAGGGGTAATCTCCACACAGATGGCAATCCAATGCAACATGCATCTTTATTGGACAGGCTCATTAAGACACTACAACTCCCAGTAGCCATAGCGGTTGTAAAATGCACAGCGCATACTAAACGAACAAACTTTATCTCTCGTGGGAAATGAAGCAGCAGATTTGGAAGTGAAAAGGGTTGTGTATTCTTCTGAAATTTTGAGTTTTGATACGGAGAAGCTCAAAGAAGTATTGAATAGAAAGATGCTAGTATGAGAAGGGTTTAATATGCTGTCAATTACACAACTAATAGAGATTCAGGGTGGAGCCCCACAAGAAGAGCAGCAGCTATGGAAACATAGGGGGATGTTCTTTATCCCCCAATGATACATTATGAAACAGGACAGCACGGGAAAGCCAGTGATGTCAGCAGCATTTTTGGAAAGTTGCACTCAAGCAGTTGCCTTACCCTGTGCATATAACCAGAGACAGACCTGCTGCCACCATTGCAGAAGACTGGTTTGTTCCCAATCTATTGGAACACGTTGCACAGTTAATTGTGAATTGCACCATGTGTCAGACATTTAACGCTGGGCCTACACCAAGAAGAATCAGAGGAGTAATACCTCGACCAAATGGTCCATTTCAACATTTGCACATCGATTATGTCGATATGCTGAAGACATGTAATGGATCCCGGAATCTGTTAGTGGTGGTGTCTCCCTTTTCTATGTGGATCGAAGACGGTCCTTGCACACACCCTGATGCCACTTCTGCAGCAAAGTTTCCAGTGCACAAAGTATTTCCTAGATGGGGTGTGTGCGAAGTGTTGAGGTCCGATAATGGGCCACATTTTGTCAATGAGTTATTTGAACAAATAGGACTTCTATTGAGTATAAAACATGTTTTCTTTGGTTTATCATCCACAATTAAACAGGATATGCGAGGGACTCAACTGCCTCCTAAATGAGAGGATAGCCAAGATCAGGTTAACTAAGGGATGGCTATACTGCCTACCCCTAGCCTTATATGCCCTTCGAAATCAGCCAGCTTCAGACCATCATCATTTTATGCCCCATGAGTTAGTGACAGGGCGTTGCATGAGGACACCTCTTACGCCCCTATCTAGAGTCAGGACTGATTCCCAGAGTGTGGCGCAGGCTCTAGGTGATGAAATGCACGATTAGTTGGCATGTATGACTACCAGTGTTCCTTTCATTGCAGATCAAGTCACGCATCGGAGGGAGGGGTTGAGGAACAGGGAGGACGGCCCAGTAACCGAACCAAACAAATTATTGCTGCAACCAAAGTTGTATGTTGGAGACCAAGCGCTTATAAATAATTCTACTCTTAGAAGGCATGAACCGAGATGTAATGGTACTTTTGGTGTTGAGGAAGATTCCCCTACTGCAGTTAAGAGTATCAGGAAGAAGATCATGGTTATATTTGGGCGATGTGAAGATCTACAAAGGCGAGACCCTCCCTGCAGCACCCGCTGACCAAGAACCAAGACAAGAAGAAGAATTGCTGCGTGTGCAGACTCGATCGATGACCAAGAAGGAGGAGGATAAAACAGCGTGTGGTTAGCATACATTTCTTTTTGACTGGAAATCATTGGACACTCCTTACATTTTTTTTTACCAGGAAGTGCATGGACTTGCAGAGAATTCCAGAAGCTAAACATACTTTCTAGAGATTGTATCAGTGCTATGCATAAACGTTGAGCAGATTGTGCAACTACGAATGCAAATTGAGCATGTGAAATAAAATGATTCGTAAAGAATATAATGTGGTTATAGATAGAGCGCAAGTTCAACGAGTATTGGAATGGCACATCAAATGTTTTTCTAGACTTCATTGCTAAATATATATATATATATATACACATACATACTGCCTGTGTAGCTTTCTTTTCTGTACCTTACATTTCAAAGTCTTTATTATCCTAATGGTCCAATTGAAAACACAGCACCAGTGATTTTTCCTAGTAGGAGTACAAATGATGGTAATTTCTTTGACGTATTTGGCCATGTCAAACGACATAAGAGGAATGCAGAAGAAGATAATTAGGGAATAAATACCTATCTTGATAATTATGCTCACTTGGGAAACAACATGTGGTACCAGAAGGGTCAGACTGGGCCTTAAAATTGGCTCGGGCACCAATGAAAAAGTGGCCCACTGTTGGAAAAGGCTATTCATTCCTTTTGTGAAACTGTTTGAATAGTACACAAGGGGGAGTTTTTTGATGAAGTGTGATGCAAATTGTGCATTTTAAAGAATATTTATTCAGCATCACTTGTCAACACTACTAGCCGTAGGGTGAATTAACTCATCAAACTGGCCCAAATTGGCCCGCAAAGTGGCCCACATTTGACCAAAAAAACGGCCCACACCAGCATTTTGTGTTTTTGGCTCGGCCATAGGCCTATTGCCCTATATGCCAGTCCGGGCAAGGGTACCAGCACGTGAGAAAGGTGGGGGAGAGAGCATCTGAAGAGAGCTGCTATGTCTGCTCTCTCATCCCCTATGCTATGGATACAGCAAGAACCTTCATTCCAACAGAGATGTTGGTGCAAGATGCAAAGTGCCTCAGTCATCTAGCAATCTAGCAGCATGTACTACTTGAGGACAGTTTCAAGGGAACTGAGCAACCTTGCGATGGAGATCAAGACAGACGTTTCCATACCAGGATGATTATATCAAGACAACACAAATGGAAAAGGAGCCTGGATGGACAGATACGATGATTGTGTATTCTTCTGCAGGACAAGACAAGGTGATTGTTGAAGAAATGAAGAGGATGAATTGCTCTGACATGATGGAAAGGGCTGGAGGCCTGGAGGCCTGGATGCTGGTATCGTTTACAGCTGCTAATCTATGGACGAGCAAGTACAGCCAAAGGATGGGAAGATTGAATGAAGTCCTGTGGAGCTCATCTGCTGAGGAAGGGAGCAGTGCAAGAGGTAGAGAAGGTGAATGATGAGCGTCTAAAGTCATGGGCCAAACTGCTGACATGGGTGGAAGATGAATGAGGCCCAGTGGCTGTAGTCCCATTGGTTAATGCAACACTGGGATTTATCGGTAAAGAAACGTACAATCTAATGTTTTTGGCTCGTGGCGTAACAGAGAATTTGGGGGCCCCCCTGTGAGCAATGCCGAGGGCACCCCCCCAACTTGGCTACAAATCGCTGGTCACGCCACACTCTGGGCCAGCCCAGATTACCATGCTTGCGCAATATGTACAAACATGCTGCTTTAGGGGTACTCTGCACACTGTACTAGGATAGGAATATATGTATTTTAATGCATTATACAGCACAGTTTCTGAGAAAAATTGGCTAAAAAGCCAGAGTTTGCAATTGTTTTGTAAGGTAAAACCAGTTCTAAAATCCAATACATGCAAGTCACCAACAGTGCACAGGAACATTAATGCTTTAATTAATGTAACACTTTGCTACTTAAAATGCAATGCCACAATGAAAACATGTCCAACTGGCTGTACAACGTAGACCAGTCTAGACGCATAATAACATATTACAGTAAAGCATGCCAGGCCACATTTAGACATACCTAGACTGGTTGCACCAAAATGCCAGTCGAAGCAATAACCATTATCATTGTTGTTTTATCACAGTTGTCCAGAAAAATATACAATGCCACAGTAAGAAATGGCTAGACTGGCTGCACCAAAATGCCAAGTAATTACACTTAGCGGAACTGCTTTATCAGAGATGCCCAGTTACAAAAAGTCAAGTCAAACTAAGAAACGACTAGGCTGGCTGCACCAAAATGCCTCTCTAGCCATTATTATTACATATTATGCCTGCTTAGCCTGCAGATGGTTTAGCATTACGATTTATCACACAATCCCAAAATAAGTGTCAAAGTAACATAACACAAGCCTACGGTCTTAGGGAGGGTAAGTTGGACATTTAGGAGCAGGGAGGCAACACCGCAATGGGGAGGGGAAAAAAGTGCTAACCCAGGGAAGGACTTGGGTGGCTGGGACAGCGGGTAGTGATTGTATAATCTAGGCCGCTGTTCCAGCCACCTGATTGGCAGAGCGAACTTCCCCAGTAAGGAAATGTGGCTTTCATGCCCAGCCTGTCAGGCAAACACGGCCTTTTCCCAAGCCCTGACTCATCAACAACATTTTCAAGAAAGAAAAATCAAATTTTTAAAAATGAATAATTTTTTTTTTTTTTAAAAAGACCTCAGAGTCTCTACTTTCGGCCTGCACTCTTACCAAGAGGAGCATGCAGTGGAAATAGGGATGACACATGAATCCAACAATAAATGTAACATGTGTGACAGTGCACATGTCATTTATATGACTATGTCCGTGTATAGTTTGAGGTATTTTGGCAAGACAGTGAAAAAAGTCAAAGCATGCATGACAACTTTAAGTTGCTTAAAAAAAAAAAAGTGGATACCATCCTTTTGGTTAAACATTGCATGGATTATTACAACTGCACTAGAATACTCAGATATCAAAACGACACAATCAGACTGATATTGATCAAAAACCGGAGACAAGGGGAGGAATATATTTTCCCTCTGCAGAGTCATGTGACAATTTTAAATTAGAGCGGTACAATGTAAAACGTGCATAAATATGCAATGTATCGCTCCAGCAGCGTTATTGGGCTGGCCCACCCCAGTCCTCATTGGTGTGCGACATCCTCGTGCCAGGGGGCCCCCGCTGGTCTCTTCACCCGGACCACTGCTGGCATATGCTTCCCAGGGCTTCCATCTCTTCTGGCCTGCTCAGCCTGGCCCCCAGGCCGGCTGTGTGTCTGCCAGGCCACATGGCTTTGTCTCGCACCTCTGCCCCCACACATACTTGGGTTTCACCGTCTTCCGGCCAGCCCCGCCTCACCCAAGCAAGTCACACTCCCAGGCAGTACTGTACATTAACTTTCGCGGCCAGCCTGTCATCACATTTTACGGTCGACCGCCCCTGCGCCCCTGCCATACGCAGCCCAGGAACATCCACGGCGCAACCCCACAGGGAGCCTGTTGTCCTTCATCTCTCTCTTATTCCGTTATTATTCAATGTGTTTATTTTATTCATGGGGTTCTCATCTAATGGACAGGGTGGGGGGGGTCTGATCATGTTCAAAGGTCCATCCATCTCCAGGGTGAAGCTGGATGGAGCAGTTCATGTCCCTTGCAGAGTACAGGCAAGTCAGTCTAAAACAAACAAACAATCACATACACTCAATAAACTATTTTTTCCACCCTGGTGTCTGTGTCCGCACTCTGCCTTTCATTCCCTCAGGGGCTGAGCAAAATAACCCACCTTACTGGGCTCCAAGTGGGTCAGGGGTTACATACCACCTGCCTAATGAGGTAGCTTCAGCCTTTTCTTACCCACAAAAATCCTGTTACTTGACTTTTTTGTCCACGGGGGTTTGCAATGGGAAGGAAGTTTGACTTGCAGTCGACTGGGTGTGGGGCCAGGTTGGGCTATCGTGCTATGCTTTTAAGAAATATGCCGCTGAATTCACTTAAAAATGATTGTACACAACCCAACCATTTGGCAACGAGGGAGACCACAATAATGAGCTGTTGGCCATGGCGAGAAAAACTAACTAAAGAATTGCATGTGCTATACACCAAGGTAACATTACACACAAGGCACGCAGTGCGTACGTAGGAAAATAGATAGGCTCTCGGTTCCCACGACAATACATAAGAAAACTCACTCATGAACCAATAAGGACATTGTAGTTTCCTATGCAGAAGAAACTAGATTAAACGTCCCTGCTCAAAGGGATAAGATTTCAACATGTTGTATGAATTGAAGGCGAAATATATACCCTGCGTGTGCATTTTGCCTGACAATGCATGGCTCAATGTTGAGGGGTTGTGGGGGGAAGGGGGGTGAATGGTACACTTTAATGCACCTCAGCTTGACTGAACATATAAATGACTGCATAATGTATTTGCAGTAGCGTACCGCTTGGGGGCCCGATGGGGTAGTGGGGGAAAACTTGCCCCCCCCCCAACACGGCTCCAAGGTGCCGATAAAAAAGGCATTTCTGATGTTAGGGAACCCCCAACCGCTGTCTCATCGGGCCCTTGTCGCTCATTCTCCGGCGTCTTGTGCGGAAAGATTCTGACAGTGGTTTGCTTATACCAATGTCCTGTAAATAGGCAGCAGTTTGATGCCTGCATCCGCCCATCCTGTTATTGTCGTTGTTGAAGGGACCTGCTCACCCTTCACATCCGACTCAAGAAGGTACAAAATGCAGATGCAAAAAAGGCATGTCAAGGTAGAATGATGTTGGAGGTGGTTATTGT
The DNA here is from genome assembly GCF_040938575.1 of Ambystoma mexicanum. Lineage (NCBI taxonomy): Eukaryota > Metazoa > Chordata > Amphibia > Caudata > Ambystomatidae > Ambystoma > Ambystoma mexicanum. The sequence continues at coordinate 1,122,668,905 of NC_090937.1, read as the reverse complement.
TACCATGTCTTGACCAACATAACTCACTGTGTACAACCTCTTTCAATTTAGAAATAGAGTTGGTCAAGATTACTTATTATATCCACGAAAAATATTCTCTCTTTCTCCAGTTGTTGTGCCTTTTTAAGCCATGCTAAAGGATGTTAAGCTAAGGGATGCTATGCCAGGTGACACTATTCCATGGTGCAAAGTCAGGAATCATTCCTACCGCACACTGACATCTAAAACACACTCCAACTGTAGTCACTAGTGAAACGGGATTACAGCAAAATGCAGATGAACATGAACCACGGACTAGCAATTGACAAAACCACCATCTGAAATGCTTGCCAACCACCGCCCTTGAAGTGTTGGTATAGTTGCGCCTGGGGCAAACGATGCGGCAAAAAATGCAGGAGTAGCCCTTTCCTATCAAAAATCTCAGCGCTCCGCAAAGGGGACGTTCACTCAGGAATGGCATCGTCCCAATGGACAGGGCATGATTTTTTTTTGTTGCATAGATCGATTGATACAATGCATTTTACCATAGATTTTGTCACATGTACACATGCGAAACTCACGCATTGGAAACCATCTTGTGCTAATCTTATCTGTTGATCCATCACTGTGAGTTCAAGTGCCCCTGCAGTACCAAATCATAACACCCAACCCTCAAGCTGACATCATTAGAATTTTACGCCCCTTGTCTCAAGGCCAGTGTTCATCCCATGTCAATGTCTCCCTTCAGCAAATCAACCGAGGCTGATCGTGCTTAGCTTCACAGGCGGCAGGGTGGAGCCCACCCAGACTGAATATCACAAATAATTTGCCTGCTGCTCATGAAGCTAAGCAGAATCAGCCTGGGTTGGTTTGTGGATGGGAGAGAGCAGGGGAAATACCAAGCTTAGTGATTGCTACAATTTTTAAAATCATAAGCTTTTTGAGTGAACTTCCCCACAGATTAGCCAATGTGTCTGCTGAAACCTGTACCCTGCCCCGGGTAGACCCAGGCTCTAACCAGTCAGCTAGTGGGTCTCTAGAGCCAGCCGTGCTCAAATTAAATTAAAATGTATAAACCCAATCCATGTGCAACAATCACCAAACTTGGTATTCCCTGGTGCTCTTCCATGCACAAGCCAACCGAGAGCGATCCTGCTTAGCTTCACAGGCGGCAGGTAAACGATTAGTGGCATTCAGGGTGCCAAAATGAAATTCAGGTTGTATTCGGCTTTACAGCCTGGATGGGTTCCACCCTGCTGCCTGTGAAGCTAAGCAGGAGCAGCCTTGGTTGGGTTGCTGATGGGAGACATTAACATGTTGCAAGGCCAGGGCATGTCGCAAGGGGCTTGAGCTTCTAATGATGCCAGCTTGAGGGGCAGGTCTTATAATTAACTGCAGCGGGGGTACTTGAACTTAGGGTGATGATCAATGGATAAGATTAGCACAAGATGGCGGTTTCACATATATAAATATGACAAAAATCTAAGGTAAGATGCATTGGAATTTATCCATTGGGACAATAAAATTCCTGAATGAACTTCCCCTTGAAGAGTAACAGAGGATTGTTTTATGTTCAAATCCTGTGCACATTTGCACACCTTAGTCAAACAACGATTTTAAGTAAATGGGTTCATCACACAAGCTCTGGGGATGCGCAGATGTGATCGTTTAAAGAGGTCGCACATTTTGCAGTGTGAGGTGTGAAATAATATTCCTGGCTTTTTGGCTCATAAGTAAGAAAAAAAGGGTACATTTAAAAAATGTTTGTTTGCATGCTCGTTTGTGCGAATACTCATGTGTAGATACTAGAATGAGTGTGTGAGTCTGGAGTAAAAGGCACAGTTTCAAGGCACCGAGGGCTACTTGATGCAGAGCAGCAGTCAGAATCGACTTGGCCACAAGCATGAATGGTGGAGAGCGTGGGCATAGATTGATGAGACATGCCTCTTTGGGCACGAGCAGCGTGGAAAGTGTGTTGTGCAGGGGCCATGGGAGCATGTACTGTTGAGACCAGGCTCGTTACTTTATTTGAGCAAAAAAAAAGGGAGCATGAAAGGGGAGCAGATCTCATTTGGGAAGAAACTGCTCGAGAGAGGAGCAATGCTGGAATTTTGATGAGATAGGCCTCGTGGTATTTCTATGGGGACAGCCAGCCTCAATACCAGTTACAACATGCTCCTGGGTGCTGCTGGTGACCTGGCAGTTACTGGAGTGTTGCCACGTGTGCCCCGTAGGGCGGTGTGCAAAGCAGACATTGGCACCCATTTTTCCTGAAACTGCTGCTGCGAAATACACATTTTTGACCATTTTTTTTTTTTTATGTGTACAGTGAAGGAACAGCCAACATCGTACTGCATTAGTTCAGGTACACTTGCTCGATTGGACGCAGAGTTAACATTTCCATCTCCCACTGTTACACTTTCTGCAACCGCGCTAGACCGTAGCGTTATTGTCGAAGTGACGCATGGAAGCCCAGCTACCTTTTTTGACCACGCGTTGGCAGAACACGATTACTCCCATTCATTTTAAAAGGAAACAACATGGATTTGTTCCCCCTAGTTCGCACCCGTCCCACCCACTTCCGACCCGCTGGATGCTACCGCGTGTTGGTCACGCACAAAACAAATGAAACTTCGCACTGGCAACATAAAACGTAATGCATTTTTATAAAATAACGGCATGTTTTGAAATTCTACCCAGCACCTCCCAGGAAACATGCATGCAACATGCATTTGAAAGACATTACAAGTAAGTAGGAAGCAGTAGTGTATACTCAGTGTTCGGGACAAGAGCTAGTTCCTCGGCTGCTGCCGCTTGCACAACGTAGCCGTCAATCATTTAAGCGCACTAATTAATATTAATTGTCTGCACAGGCAGCCACGGTGTTGATTATTTGCACTATCCCATTAGTTTAGAATCGCCGAGTACCCACAAACTCACTAAAATGGGCTCTTAGTGGGAAGGGGCGGTTCGCGTGTTTGTTACTCATTTGGATTCTGACGGGGAATAAGTAAACAGCAGCCCCTTAGTGATGCTTTTGACAACCGTGTACACTGCAGGTAGGTCACAGTTCCACTACTATTGCGACGGGCGCTGCAGCTGTCACAGCCAATGCACGCTCTAGATTATGAGGAGGGGGGACACCACACATATGAATAAAATCCAGTAGCAACTTACCATGTGTTGCCAGTCAGCTGCAGGGAGTCATTCCGTCCCAAGGGCAGCACAGCTCTGCAGAGGGTGGGTACTGCTTATCCTGAGGCAGCATCGGCCTGGTAGCCTCGGCGCTCCGCCTCCTTCTAGCCACACGCCCGGTGCTCCGCCCCCCCCTCTTTCTGCGCTCACGCCCACGGCATCCTCCTGCACCGAAAGCTTCAGTGCTCCAAGTGTAAAAAAAGGTAGGGACCGATGTTCCCTCTGCCACGCCCCTTTTTCTGCCCACTAATTCCCCGCCCCTATACTCACCGTCACTCTCCATCAATCCCCCATTCAAATACCATATCTGGGTCCTTACTTCCCTCCAACTTTGATTTTTTCAACACTGCCAGTAAAACCGAAGAGGACACAAGGAAAGAAAACATGTATTTAAATGACCACCATCAATGTGTCACTGTCCCACTCAGCGTGCACCTTCCCCGCCCAGCCCACGTTTCGCACCCCTTAAGAAGCCTGGCCCGCCACAGACACACCCCTCCCATAAGTCTGAGCCTCAAGTCATTCATACGCAGATCGCGAGCAGGCTGCGCTTTTTGGCTGCTTGAGAATGAATGGGTTTTATTTCCCAAACAGTCTACGGAAATAAATAATAACTCCCATTACTTGAAAGACAGCGCACTGGAGCCGTACACTGCCTTGATATCAGCTAGGTTTGGGTTCGAGTCCCCAGTACGCAAGAAACGTATAGCAGAAGTATTTTGTGTCGTTCTGGAACTGTCTTCTCGGCTGCATAAAGTAAGGGACCGATGACAGATTAACCTGAAAAGTAAGGGAACGTCGTACCCTTTCGTTCCCACCCAATTTGACCCATGGAAAGCTTCTTATGTCTTCCCTCTCCACTCCAAAAATAAACAGACGGGATATTTTTTATGAGCAAAGGGCGCGACGCCCTTTGCTCATATATATCACGTCTGTTTATTTTTGTCACACTTGGAACTCTGATTTCCCGTTCTGTTCCGACTTAGCTGCTCGCTAGCCGCCCAGTTTAAGCTGCTTAAAAGCCACCGACCCTCACCTTTCTTCTCAAGCTAACAGAGTCTATCCCCGGGGACGCCCTGCACCTTGTTCGTACTCCGCCCCTAATGATTCTTGCTCAGTCTCCTCTGCTCCTTAGTATTGATAGTTATTTGCCCTGGCCGCTCTGTGCCCCGCCCCTTACTCCTCTGTCATAAGCCTTAACCCCGCCTTGCTTTCTTGGCCACGCCCTCTCTTAGCTCAGTTTGTCAGTTCCTCTTGGTCGCGTTTACCTCCCTAGGTTCCTTTTAAGCGCCAGTGGACTTTTAAAGTTTGCTTAAAGATCAGTGCAGAATTTACCCCGCTGTGCGTTTATTAACTGTGCTAAAAACATTTGATATGAAAAGAAAAAAAAAATCACGCGTGCCACCTGCGCAGTGTTACATTATTCACGGTTTGCTAACCACGGACCGTGCACAGTACATGCTTTGGCAAGACATTGATGCCGGGGTTGGGAAATAAAGTAGAACATTATTAATTAAAAGATGATTAAAAGCTCGTGATGGGACTTTCGGATATATATTTTAAAATGTGTTCTGTTTGGAAACTTAACAACAAGAAAGTTGAGTTATCCTTGTGCCCACTACAGCTTATTTAAAGGAGCGTTCTTTCTGATTTAACTGGGGATCAGCGAGGCGTCTATTTTTTATAGTGGATGGAAGTACGTTGTGGGGACTCTCTGTTTTTCATACACGGGTTTCATATTCGTGCTGAGGAAGTCCAACTCTGATATCAAACGTTTGCAGCAAACTCGTCGTGCTTTTTTAACCCTTTATTCTGGATGTGTTTCTCCGAAGCAATGATGCTTGTGTGATACCCATACATTGCTGAATACCGATTTCCTTAACCAGTGTAGGAACATTGCATGGATTTTGAATTATTATTGACCAAACTGCCAGTATCAAATAATACAGATTTTGCATACTAACTTTCAGGAAAGTCATGATTCTATTAAAGACAGGCTGGCAACATATTACGTTTCTCAATCTTTAATGCCAGAGAACAGCATCATTGAAAACTTTCATATACTTTTAAACCTAATTAGATTTTACACGAACAGCCAGGAGAAATTAGTTTAACAATAAAAACATGTCATTGTCTCCTCCAATCATAGTCCATTCAGAGCATATACGTCTCTCAACTGGGAAACCACATCCTCTTTCTTTGATGCAACTATTTTATGTGTCATTTACTTTATGGAACCCCTCTGCACCTTATGGATTTCTTCAACATCAGCCGACTTAAGTTCTGTGACGCCGATTTCGCTTCTGTTCCTGAAATAAGCACAAACTTATAACTAAAATTTGGTGGGTTGTTCGTTGTCACAATTACTCACAGATAGTGATAATGATTAACTAATTCTAGCAATAAATCCCATTTCTAGAAGAATGATCAAATTCTACTCATCGATCGTGCAATGCATCAAAATCTCACTTTTGTGAGGATGGGATAATATTTTGCCTATGTGTCTTTAATAGAATCATGACTTTCCTGAACTGTAGTATGGACATTCTGCATTCTAAGGCAAGACCGGAGGCTCCTATTATGCTAGTTTAAGCTTACCAATAACAAAGCAACTTGCTCAACTGGCTTGAAGTAGAATGTCTTAAAGACCTATTGCCCTGACCAGTCTGCAGCTCTCATAATATCTTCCAGCCTGGCATGCACTAAAAATGCTCAAGCGGCCAATGAGCTGCGAATAAGCAACTGGCTTTCTCCGAAAGACCTGGCTTTCTCTAGGCACGATGAAAATCATCCATGCTAACAAGGTCAGGGACCCGTTCAGGACCATCGGGTGAAGACACCCTGCTGAATCTTGCAGGTTCTGCAGCATTTGTGGCATCCAAATCAGTATCCTTGCTGAGAGTTCTAGGAGGTCTGGGAACCAAGGTTGTGTTGCCCCAAATGGGGTAATCAGGACGACTTTGGCCCTGTGCCTGTACACAACGGAGAGTGTACAAGTGATCACAGTGAAAGGAGTGAAGGCATAATACTTTGTTGGCCCCCACCGCTGCAAAAATACATCTATCACGGCTGCCTCTTGATCTGGCCTTCAAATGAAGAATCTCTCCAGCTGATGGTTGGCCCTTGAGGCAAACACATCCGTGCCGTACACTCCCCAAATCTTCAACCTTGGGAAGACCTCTCTGCAGATTCCAACCGCTGGCATCTCTCAGGAATGTTGAGTTCCAATGTGTTGCTGTGTTTGCCAGTTAAGGCAGATACTCTTGTTGGGAAGGAGGCAGTCCCGTCCCACCCTCCTAAGCGTGTTAGAGTGAGGTGAGATGCATTGGAAGCCCTATGATGGGCAAGGGGGAGGGGGGACAGTGAAAGGACCATCTCCAAATATAAAGAACCTCACTTCAATATAATGAAATATAATTAATTCACACTGTGTAGCGCAGGGCGCAAGCAACATTGCTATTTAGCCTTGATATTAGTAATCATAGGTTGAAGGTAAGACCTGCACAGCGAATGCAGCATTGCATGCATTAGGCCCAAATTGCGAGAGGAGGGAACTCTCCAGCCATGCCCGAGGCCCATGAGGACAGCCCACACCCTCAACCATCACAATGCCTATTCATTGTTCTAACAGTGTTGGAAAAATGTGTTTTTTACTTAAGAGGAATGTGCCCTACAAGGCCCTGATCACAGACTGGTGCCTGGTGTGCATGTTATCTCACACTGGCCAAAGTATGACATGACCCAAGTTATAGCCCATATAATTATAATTGACTAAACCTTAAGATCTCTGAATTCCATGGCACCAGGTGCCTTTTGACCACCAACCCCAAAGTAACAAGTCCTGAAATGTTCAAAGATGGCAGACAGGGCACATCGCTGAGTGACAATCATATGATTTGTATTGCAAGGTGCTGGGAGGGATAAATTATAGTTCAAAATGAGGATAGAGACCTTGGAGCCGGATGGCGCGGAAGCGAGTGAATGAAATGTTTGTGTGATGGTTAGAGTGCCCCAGAACCTCCTTTGTGCCTGTCTTAATGCCTGCCAGCTGCACAGTATAGTAATAAAATAACATTATGTTAGGAGTGTAGTTAATTTGTTCTATGAACATCGAACGTGAGAAAAGATGATCACTGCAGCACCCACATGATGGAAGACAGACGGACTAGGCTGCCAATGACCTGTCATCTCCTATGGAGCAGGTGGATCCTGTATAGGCGCACACCAACCAACCGCACAGGTTTCTACTGTATATGTTGCGTCATTAATGACAATGTTCTTCTTTATAAGATTCTGCTTGTACTACCATTTGGCAGAATGTTCTTGGCAGCAGAGTTCTTTGCTGTTGCTCTCATCGGCGTGTGAGATTAAACTTGCTATCCTTACAAGAGCGACTTGGGCCTTTCTTCCCTAGCGGGTTGTATTCTCGGGTTTGAGTGTTCAGGGACTTGCTTTCAATTGGGGACCCCAATATGATCCCAGTGCCCCCTGGTATTTGCGGAAATGGTGCAGGCACTTCTCACGACCCGTCCCGAAAAAACACGCATTCCAAGTGGTTTAGCAGGAGCCATTTTAAGAGCCGCCCTCTCTGCTCTTTGAAGTGGGGAGCAGCTTTGCGGAGAGCGCAGGCTGGTGTTGGAACCCTGTGACAGAGGAGTGGTGGTGAGAACGCACATGTGAGTAGACTCTTGTAAGCGATAACAAGTAGGGGAAAGATGCACAGGGAAGTGTGAGAGGTGTGAGCACGTGGAGAGGAAGGACATTGATGTGATGTGGGTGTTGTTTGTGTTATTTCATATTGGTGTTTGTGCTGGTAAGACATTATACGGTAAGGCAAAGGTAATACAAAGGTAAGGCAGGGAGCCCCTCCTCGGATGGGGAGGGAAGGTGGTACCACAATAAAATATATTATATATATACACAATAATATATATTATTCCAACACAACGAGGCCTTAAACAAGGGTGTACTCTGGCAGCTTTTTATTTAATTTGTTTATACTGGATATGGGAGTGATATTTGCTGACACAATGGGTGATCCACCTAATTTAAGCCTGCAAAAAACTAAGATATCTACTCTATGCAGACGATTTGGTGCTCTCATCCCAGACCCCAGTAGGTTTGCAAAATATGTTAGATAAGCTTGCATGCTATGCTCATGACAATAATCTGGTGATAAATACAGAAAAAACCCAGAGTGTAGTCTGCAATAATAATGCTCGCCGTAAGAAGTCTTCCTATAAGTGATCTTTGCTTGGGAATTAATTGGAAATAGTCCCCCAATATAAATATCTAGGGGTGACATTTGCAAATACTAACAGGAGTGATTTGTATGAACTAGAATAAAAAAACAAATTGCAGGATCTGACATCTCAGGCGAAACTACTAGTGTATACATTTGGCAAATTTTCACTCAAGCATATAATGATATTTTACCAGCGAAAGGTAATTCCTACCTTATTATATGTAGTTCAAGCTATGACACCACGAAAACGAGAGGTTTGGGATGTGTTAGAATTTAGGTTTTGGAAACAAGTACTAATCTTACCTTCATGTACTCCTTTAGCCTTGATACGCTTTGAATTGGGCGCTTCATCGATGTACTCTCATGTGTTATGGAAGATGTGTGCATTTTTGAGGAAATGTTTGCTAAATTTAGAAACGCCAAATATCTTAGGCATTGTAGCCCAGCAGCTCTTAAAATCAAAAAATCTTTTGTCTGTGAGTTGGTGCAAATATATATTTTATGCTTTAGCAGACGCTCCCGTAACTGTAGAAATGATGATTGCGAATCCAGAACGGGCTAAGATCAAAATCTTCCAATATGACTGGATCTGCAATCAATCAAATTGTAACACCTATTGTTTTGTGTATAAGAGATTGATATCCATGGCTGACTATTTGATAAAATGTCCTTCTCCACATATACGCAGGCAATATATGAGATTCAGATTTAATTTATGGCACACTAGGGCAGTTTTGTCCAGAAGATATCAAATACTGCCAAATCAGAATTACTGTCGGTTTTGTTTAGATATGTCACAAAAAGAAACTCTACAACATTTTATTGTAGATTGTCACATGTTAACTACAAGACGCTCAATGTTTTTTAAAAATCTAATTCCCTCAAATAGCCTGCTGGACTCTAATGATATGTGGAAACTAATCTTTTCAAGTTCAAGATCAGCGGTAAAGGTAGCAGTCGTACATTTTCTTGAAGCGGTACTACCTGATATAGAGAGTTAAAGAGTGTTAATATTTGTGCCACCCTAATATGATTAATGTCAGTAGGATCAGCCCTAGGACGTCGTCGTTCTGGTATATATGCTTAGTGGGTCAAGTTTTAATGGATTAACATTGTGATAAATAATTGATTATGATAATCCTTTGTATTAATATTTGATATGAAAAGTAAGATAATTAGATAATTAGAATAGTTTTCTTTTCTGTTCTGTCTAGTTTAGTTTAGTTTATCGTTTACTCTGTTTATGGAAGTCAATGTATTGTAGTATTATTTTTGTTCTGCCTTTTTCTTTTGTAATATATTCGTAATGTTCTATAATTGAAAAGTTGATTTTATTAACTAAATCAAATTAAAAAAAGAAAAAAAAGAAGAAAAAACATATATTATTTAAAGGAGGAATCCGGAAATAAAAGTAGTACTCTCATGTAAGTAGTAGGTCTGGAACAAGAAGGGGTTGTTATTTTAGCTTGTTATTTTAGTTAACTTTATTTGTGTTCTAGTGGATCAAGAACATGCCCTAGGAGGGGCAGAAATAGTGTGTGTCGTGGCGCGGTGTGTCATTGGATGGTTTCATGGAGTGATGGGTGTCCGCAAGGAAGCAGGACAGAAAAGGGTGGGGTTTAATTTTCTTTCTTGTCACAAGCAGGGCCAGCGTGCGCGGTGCGTTAGTGGGGTCTGTAAGAGATAGACATCACTAGCATGGGGGGAGGAACAACAATAGAGTATATGTACAAGTCCCTGCCACTGTATAGTGACAGGGTGGAGAAATACCATAAGCAGTTGTTAGGAAAGATTCTCTTTGCTGCACCTTTCCTTCCATCTTTATGGAACCCCTAAACTTGTTGCTTATATTTTTTAATCTGACCTGTACTTTTTGCAGTACAGTGACTGGCCTTTGCTCACATGTTATGGGGAAACTGACATGTCCTTCAGGCTGTCAGTACTGGGAAACATTGTTTTCCTTAGTCGTGTTACTATGTTAGTACTTTTGATTACTTTTGTATCACTTGTGGTAACTTTTTTATCATTGTGCACAGCAGCTTACACTGCAGTACAATGGGGTGCATTTTTGTTTGCCCCAGACTAACACTCAGGAGATCTTTGGTTACTCTAGGTGTGCTAAAAGGATGGGCTGGTGGCAGTAGTGACTTTTCCCCACTTTTTGGGGAATTTCGTTTTAGCTTTACTCTGTTCACCGCGTTTGGATACTAACTGTGGCTACTAGTCAAACATGGCCGTGCTACAAGATTTTACGCCTGTTCTTCATGTTGTTCTGTAGCTTCTTCCTGGCCTCAGAGGCAGGGAAAATCCATCCTTATAAGGACTTCCAGTACCCGGGAAAGCAGGAGCTTTTGGTGGGCTACTGCAGGGCTATGTGTGTTTACAGTCAGGATGTGGGCTGGGTCAGTCTGACTCCAATCCACATACTGGTTTCAGTGTGTCTGAGTGGTATGCATGAATGTTCCCTCCAGTGGTCCTTATTGGACCACTGCTGGGGTGTGTGTGTGTGTGTGTGTGGGCTGGTCCTGCTATTGGCTAGTGGGAGTTTCAGCTCTTACCTGGCTTTTAGGATAAGAAGGGGACCCCTGCACCCATTCTTCAGAGATCCTGGAGAAACCTGAAGGAGACAAGTATCCTATCCAGCTGTGAGACCCACAAAGAGACCTGAGAACCGACTGAAGGAGGCCTGGCAACCAACTTCTGCTGCTGTCCTGGAGGAGCCCTGTCTTGCTCTTGATCTTTAGTAGTCTTGCGAATGAGCTACGACCCTTGGAGTGGAGGGACCATCCATTCCTGATGTCTGCTCGGTGCTCTGCCAAAGGAAGTCTTCGGAAGTGTCCCGGAACCGTCCTGTGACTGACGAGCTTTGTTTTTGGGATACCCTGCTGCCGGTGTTACCGTACAGAGTTTCGGCCTGAAACTTGGTGGATCTTCAACTGGCCCTACAAGACGACCTCCTGCGAAATGTCAGCATCCTAGCACAAATGAGACCCGAAATAGAAGGGAAAGTTCAACTGTGGCTATTGAATCCATCTGCATCAGAGTGCGCGGTGTGCACCTTCCGAAAACTGCTTTCCTGACCTAAGTCCAGTCCTGACAGAGGTGCTGCATCGAGTTTTTCTGCATTCATTGACTGAGAGTCCTTGCACCAGCAAAAGACACCAACCAGAGTTCAGATCGAACCTGCAAACCCTGGAAATCAAGGGCTGTGGATTCTGGTGGGAAAAGCAACATCAGACACCCTTTCTTTTTTCTACCAAGTCTGGGAAAGATTTGGAGTAAGGGGGGTAAGCTACAGAGTTTATACCCTACCCCTATACTCCCATTATAAGTCAGTAGGCTTATAATAATGCTTAATTCTAACACTTGTGACTTTGCCATAACTTACCTATGCAAGACATCTGCCTGCTGGAACTACTTTTGGGAATTTAGTTGAACTTGAACCCTAAAACCAAGAACCCTTCAGTGGACCCCAGATGCCCTACCTGCATTTTTTCCTGCATCCTAAATTCTGTGGAACTTTATCCTGAACTATTGGGCTTAAGGCCCCAGGCAAATTAGGGCTGGACAATTTTGAAGAACCTGGCCTAGATCGCCTGTCACTGCTACCTAAAATGGTTTGGCTACAGCTTCCTAGAGTAGTTCCTGTCACAATATAGGTTGGCCTTCTATACATCTGTCCACCAAGGCACAGTATAGAAAATCAGTCCTAACAGCAATGGATTGCGGAGAAAGGAGGAGAGGGAATGCCCTGCCTGTGGCCAGAGCAGGGCTCCCATAATAAGAGCGTTTTGGAACATATGTCTACAATTTTAGTAGCCAAGTATGAGGGGAAACAGCTACAGAAGAGAGAAGAACGTTTAGATCTCTGGCAAATGTTTGAGGACACAGAAGACCAAGGGGATGCGGCATGGGCATAGATATAGAAAGATGGAAAGTGTCGAAGGGGAGAAGGAGAGGGTGGGGCATCAGTGGAGCAAGGGGGATTATATCCCTTGGCAGCGTGTCCCGCAGACAGGTACACAAATCCAATCTAGGTACCCACTGTGGTAGGAACCCCTTCAGCACCAGTAACACCACAGGCTACTGCTCCCCCATCTCCATACGTACACCCACCTGAAGTAACGCCATCCGCGGGCTTCATGTCAAGGGAGTTCATAGATAGGTTGGCAGGGTTGCTAACAGAACTGAACAGGATACAGACATCCTCAAGAGCAGTGAGGGATGTGGGGGTGTCGGAGAAGGGTTGGGTGAATGGAGATCAGGGGAGGTACTGCTTAGGATGGTTACTGATGGTTCCAGTAGGGCCTGTATTGTCTTTCAAAATACCCTCCTCCGCCTCCCATGATAAATGGATATTGTTTTACCCTGGGCTGCGCCGCACCTGGCTTCAGCAGCTGCTGCATTTGCAATAGAAAAAAGTTCTACTATTTTGATGGGATGCTCGGTTACGTTGTATGTGTAACATTGTCTATTTGCCATCCAGAAAGGTCAAAGTCCACCCTGACTACAGAGAGATCCTCGGCGTACAAGATTATATTTCAAAGCCCCACATTCATGTGGTTAGATGTAAAACAGTGAATCTGGCTACCTTTTTAACAGTTATGTCCACTGTCTAAGATCTGATAATGCACAACTGTGCCACATACGAGGGGGAGGAGGGTGATATCCCCAAAGCAAAGGATTGTGCATTGACAGAGGGTGAGGTACTCTTCACTGAAGGGTCGTCTACAATTGACCAGAAGGATGGGTAAAGACATACAGGGGCAGCAGTGGTACAACTTGAGAAAGGGTCTAAGAGACAGTTGTCTTGAAGAGATTGCCCATGCATTATTCTGCACAGGGGGCAGAACTCATAGTGCTAATTGAAGCATTGAGAGGTTCCAAAGGGTGCCATGTCACAATATATTGAGACTCATCGTACGTCACAACAACTGTGCACATCGGTCTATCCCACTGGAAGAGTAAGGGGTTTCGGAGGTGTAAGAAACTCATGGTGGCAACAGTAAAGACAGACACAATTGATCACAGTTTAAGGGTGTTTATTAAACTGTATAAATGGGTGAGAAAAACACCTAATCTAAACCTAAATCTAAGATGGGAGCAAGCTACGACCATCAAATGATAATAAGGCAGTCCTAGCGGCGCCTTGTTAAATAAAAAGGGCATATACTAAAACAACCTGTTGCCAAACCTTATGGCTAAATTACAAAATAGTGTGGGATAATGTTCACCAGAAAAGAAAGAGGTGTTCACAAAATGATAAGTCAGGATGGTCTAATTAGGGTCTCCCTTCCCCAAGTTTTTATCACGGGACAAGGCGGGACTTTCGAGCACAGGACACTCCTGGGCTTCTCCTGCACAAGCTTTTAGTTTGTTTCCAAATTATTAGGGCCTTCTGTGGCCAAGTCTCTTTTACACCAAGTCTCTTGCCTCAGAGGTCCTGATGTTCTATAAATGACAAACAAAAAATTCCTTTCATTAATCTTCCCATCAAGTGATTCCCTTCACCCGTGGAGCCCTCCAATCCTTTTTTTACCATTGCCTTCCCTCATTTGTGTTCCCATTTGCCAGTCTCACACAGTTCAGGTATTCATAATTTCTTGGGGGACTCACTTCCCCTAGCTTTTATAGCCCTCATGCAGGCTTTCCCTTAAGCCCCCAGTCAGGCTTTCCACATTTATCATTCATACAGCGTTTTTCTCAGCCGACCGCACATGCCTGTTTCACAATGTCAAGATTTTCGTAATGGATTAAGGACTTCCGATTGTAAAAGGGATTTTGGTTCGACCCTTCTATGACCACCTTAACTTTATTCGGAATTTCCTATGGCCTCTTGTCACTATAGGTTTGATAACCAAACAGGTCTTCATTACTTTCTCATTATTGATTCACAACTGTCATTAATCATGTAAGGTATGCACCAGACAGAGACCTTTGCCTGGGCATTTGCATTCTGCCTGACCACTCTGTCAATGTGCAACATTCGCTGTTTATCAAAGTTCCGTAATCACTAGCCCCCTTCTTTCATACTTCTGCCATTTTGCTGCAGACCGGCCTTGCACAAGTTTTCCCACGACTCACCGGCTACGTTTGTGGCTTCGGTCAGGGAACCAAGGATGCTTCCACGACGTCTGCTTCACCTCCCCGACTCTTGTTCTGGTGAGGGAGGATGACAGGTATCTTGAACGCCCCAGTGCAGGTTTTGTCAGCTTTGCTCCACCTCTCAGGGTCTCGCTCAGCCGGGCCCAGACCACTCTGCACTTTATACAGATCTCCCTTCAATCGGGCTCAGACCCCTTGTTTAAGTTTTGTCTAAAGTTAACATTCACATAGAATTCTTCCCTCTGCCGGGATCGAGTCTCCTTTAAAAACTTCTGATTTTCAAAGATTAGTATTTGGACTTCCTGTCCCAGAATTCACAATGTAGATTTTGCTCCCACTTCACAGCTCCCCAAAATGGCAGACCAATATTTTGGGAGCTGTGGGAGTCAAAAGGGGATGTTGAAATGAGGTCAGGGTCTCACCTCCTGCCCCTCATAGACCTGGGTTTTCCTGACTGGCCCCAGGTGAGGGGTTCTGCTTCAGGCACCAGCAGGCAATCCTCAGCTGCCCTGTTCTTGCCTGCTGGAGGAACAGCTCTCTCTCCACACTGCAGTCTCCTCTCAGGTAACAGGGCCAGTGTTTGGGTGGTTTTATTCTTCTCCAAGTCTTCCAAGGTCTCTACAGCTCACTAGGTTGTTCTCCTGCTCTCTGGCACCTTCCAGTATCCCCAACTCGCTCAAAGTGTGCCTTTGATTTCCATCTTTCATACTTCCTGGGAGAGGTAATTAGATTCAGGTGTGCATAGTTGTAAATGGAGGCCTGACCTTTCCCTGCCTCATCTCTCTGAGACAGTCTGTTTTCTGTGTCTGACTAGGTTTTCTGTCAGTAATCTTTATCCTCCTGATTCTTCTCTTCCTCGTCTCAGTGTTTACATGAAAGGGGGGAGTTGGAAAGTCAGTACATTTAGCACAGTAGGAAGGGAAATCTGTTTGAAAGGAAATGGGGTACCGCCTCCCGCCATCGGGTGCCCCTACAATACTTCCTCAGGACACCATATCCAGGTGATCCTCCCCCACTGGTTCACTCCCAGGAACTGGATCCAGCAGCGATGCCGGTGTTCTGGCCACCTCAATGAGAAATCCCTGGGCATCAGTATGTGAGACACCCTCTGGTTTCTTACAGGAGGACAGATGGATCTCCAGTGCAGCATGCAGTGCTGCTAGAAATATTAATAGAATTATCCCAGCCATCTGTTGTGGCGGTCATCAAGTGCGCCTCCCACACCAACGGGACAGAAGAAATATCGATGGGGAACGCAGCCACTGATGTGGTAGCCAAAATGGCGGCATATCTGCCAAGCAAAACACCTACTTAGAATGTTGTGAGCGCCCCAACAGCAAGCGAACATTCAGTACCTTACACAGCATTGCCCATCTCCAATATTATCGAGTTACAAGGAAGGGCACTGAAAGGGAGAAAGAGTTGTGGTTACAGAGAGGTTGCAAGTCATCCCTGACAGATCTGTTATGGAGACAAGAGAGTTCTGGGAAGACAGTAATGCCCCGGGAGCACCTCACAGTAGCCTTTGAACAGTTACATTACCTATCCCACAGTTCGAAGCAGCACATAGCAGCAGATATACAGGAAGATTGGTTTTTACTAAATATTCAGGAGAGTATCACAGAAATGGTTGTACATTGCACCACATGTCAAAGTTTCAGTACAGGGATGACACTACGGACGTTATGGGGCACCTTGCCCCACTCTCCCGGGCCATTCCATGAACTACACATAGATTATGCTGACATGGGTGAGATTTGCAATGGCTCTAGGTATCTCCTAGTAGTGGTTTGGCCTTTCTCAAGGTGTGTGGAAGCAGGCTGTGTGCACACCCAGATGCCAAATAAATGTGCTGCTAGATTTCTGGTATGCAACGTTTTCTCTCGATGGGGTGTGCGTGAGGTTTTAAGGTCAGAAAATAGCACACATTTTTTCAATGCATTGTTTCAGCACATCACAGCACTACTTGGCATCAAGCACTGGATGTGCTCGATTTACCACCCACAGGCCAACGTTGTTGTGGAGAGAATAGACAGGCTCCTCAAAAGCAAATTATCCAAACTGTGTAACACGTTAAAAAAGAACTTGGTGCACTGTTTGCCTCTGGCCCTCTTCAGTTTATGCACACAACCTAGCAAAGACCACCATTTGTCACCTCACAAGGTAGTCACTGGTCAGTGTATGCACACACCCATATTCACTGTGAGAAGAGCTTCAGATGCACATATGGCAGCAACGGTGTTAGGTGATGAGTTCAAAGATTATTTGACCACACTAGCGAGGGCAATTAATTGACTCCTGACAGATTGAAACTCTCAGGATTGAGACGGCAGACACACCGGATGTAGCAACGACAGTAACAGATCCAGAGTGCAGGACCACACAACAGTTGCTGCCTGGTGACTTTGTGTATATTCACAATTTTGTCTGCACGTGGAACAACCCTGGGTCCCACGGGCCATACGAGGTGGTGTTTTGTACTCCTCTCATGGTGAAGGTAAAGGGCTTGCGATATTGGGTCCACCTCACCGACGTCTGCAGGGCACCTCCAGACAGCATGTTGGCACTTAAGTTATCTTAAAAGGAGGGGCAGCAGTACCTGCACCCTATGTTCCTCACAGGCCTGTACAGGCACGATATGTGTGTGTTGTCACACTGCGTTGAAGGGCCAAATCCCAGCTGCTCTCTCTCTCTTTCTCTCTCTCTCTCTTTCTCTCTCTCTCTTTCTTTCTCTCTCTCTCTCTTTCTCTCTCTGTAAAAGTACATCTTGTACATCTCTCTTTTTCTTTGTTTTGTGTTTTTGCTTTTATTTCTAGAGAGAAGGGGGACATGACTAATGTAAATAATTGTTTGTTAAGTAAGGATCTGAGGTGTAGATGCAGAAATGAGAAAATATGGACCTATGCTTTCTATTGTGGGTTGACCATTATTGGAGGATTATGTGTGATATGAATGGTACTATTGGGGCTGTATTGGGGGGAATATGGTGTGGGGGGAGGTGTTATAAAGGGGGGAATGGGATTGTATATTATCCAAATTGGACAGTATATTATCCAAATGGGACAGTACATATAAAGGTTAATAATATTAGTTGACTTACATGTGTTAGTAGCAATATGAGTGCTAACAATAACAATGACAATGAGTAACAATAGTGTTAATATAAGTGTTAGTGATGATTATGACAGGAACAAAACAATATTGAAAGTATGTGCACAATTGGCAATGGGGGAAGCAGTGAAAAGGGTGTTTTCAGCAAATAGATGATTGGTTAATAATTCCAAACAATATGATGTTATTTCCTAAGGCACTGTTACAGTTGGTACCCCTGGAAACGTGTGCTAAATAATTTAAAAAGTATGATACGTATCAAGGGCTGGTTTGGATGTGATTGGGGATATCTGTCATCCTGAATTTTCCAACTCCTGGTATGCTGACATGAGTGGCGTGTGAATAAATGTTGTGAATGGAAGCTGTTATGTGTGTTCACTCATTCCACATGCGTCAGGGGCTCTCAAGGTGTTAGTACTGCAAGCAGTCCCAATTATAGAGGCACAATGCCCAGTTCATCTTGCACTATGCAGAATAAAGGTAATGTTTCCGGCACACAGCTTGCAACTGCAAATGGTGGGTACAAATCTTGCACAGTGCAGCGACAATCCAAAAAACATCAACTGTGTGGTGCTACCCTTTCTGATGGTGAAAGGGCATAAACTTGTCAATAACAACTGGCAGGACACCACACTACCTTGCTTGGCAGAAGGACTGGTAACATACAGCAAGGAAATGATAGCACAGGTGGACAATTTTTGCTCTCAAATTTGGATAGAGCATATCACAAAGTTTACGTGGATTGCAACAATGGAAAATCCAGTGTTAGTGCACAAGGAAGAAGAATGCAAACTTTGTTTCTGCAGCAAGGGTACAGTCTTTGTTGGTTCAAATGAACGTTGCGATAAGACTCTCCTAATTCCAGACATGAAGAAGGGAACAGAAGCCGTGATGGATTACTACTGGGTGTGTGGCCAACAAGCTTACTTGAACCTCCCACCATCATGGAGGAGCTGTTGTTTGCTGGGCACGCTGCACTCAGCACTACCAGTAATCCAGGAAGAACACCAGAAGGGGGAGCACTGCCTGTCAAGGATCCAACTAGTCTCCCCATATTCAAAAATGAAGAAAAGAACTAGCCGCCCACACAAGAGCTCTGCATTCTGCCAGGGAAAGGACAATTCCAACAACTAAAGAGGAAGAAAAGATTGGATTACATATCCAAAGATTCATCCGCGTTGCTTACTGAAATTCATGAAGAATATAGGCTCTTCGGCTCAGCAGAATCCTTTTTCGCATTCCCTACTATTGCCGCGAGTGCAGACTGCAGCAAACCCCAAATGGTTGCAGATCGTGAGATGGGAGCTGGTCCAGTTCACAAACGATACAGAGAACAGGTTCAACGTTATCAAGGTTGAGTTGCGTGTATTAAGACTTATGACGATGCAAAACCGATATGTGTTGGACATGTTAACAGCAATGGAAGGAGGGGGTTGCAAAACATTTGGCGATTCCTGCTGCACATTTGTACCTCCAGAGGATGCAAAGAACGCATCATTATCCCACATAATTGCAGCTGTCCATGGCCTGGGTGTTCACATGAAGAATGAGGGAGGAGTACAGGACTGTGACTGGTTTACTTTGGCATTCAATTGGGCTCCATCATAGCTCGGAGTGACCATGAAGATGTTGATGCTCATCATCGTGTTCATCCTTGTTATTTTCTGCACCTGTCAACTGAGACTTTAATGTTGTGCCAATGTGGCATCCAATAGCACAAAATGATGGTATCAATTGGGGTTTCAAAAGCACCTCGCAAGACAAAAGATATTAAAGTACAGACTGATATCCTACAAAGTGGCCCTAAGTATGAAATGCTCCCCATCCCGTATGGAGATGAAGTTGACCATCTACAGCACACTAACATTTCTCTGCTACCGTAATATAGAGAATTACACAGAGGCTTGGGAGGACCTGGCAGGGGATCGGGGGTGCATCTATATGACTTGCTCACCTGAGGAATATGCACATAGAAGGGGAGAGACTGCGGTCAGTATGCAAAGTGTGGGTACCAATAAAGGGGACACAGCCATATGTGGAACCAGAAAGGAGACAACAGGAGCAGAGGGGTATTAAAGAGTTTGTTACTGTAGAAGTAACGAAAGGGGGAATATTGAGAAGGGGGGGGCCCATCCCACCCCCCTAAGTGCTTTAGAGCGAGGCAAGATGTATTCAAAGCACTATGATGGGGGAGGAGGGATGGTGAAAGGACCACCTCCCAATATAAAGGACCCCACTTCAATATCAAATATAATCAATCCACACAGTGTAGTGCATGGCGCGAGCAGCATTGCTATTTTGCGTTGATATTAGTAATTCTAGGTAGAAGGTAAGGTCTGCGCGGTAAATGCAGCATTGCATGCATTAGGCCCAAATTGTGAGACGAGGGAAATCTCCAGTCATGCTCAAGCCCCCATGAGGACAGCCCACACCCCCAACTCCCAGAACACCTATTCATTGTTCTAAAAGTCTTGCAGGAATGAGCCCTACAAGGCTGTGATCACAGACCAGCGCCTGGTGTGCATGCTATCTCACAATGGACAAAAATATGACCTGGCCCATCCCCAGGTAACCACGGGTTATAGCCCATATAATTGACTAAATCTTAAGATCTCTAAATTCCATGGCACCAGGTGCCCTTTGACCACCATCCGCAAAGCAACACGTCCTGGAATGTTCGAAGAGGGTGGACAGGGCACATCGTTGAGCGACAGTCGTATGATTTGTTTTGCATGGTGCTGGGAGTGATAAATTATAGTTCCTAATGAGGGTGGAGACCGTAGAGCCGATGGCGCAGAAGGATGTGAGTGAAATGTGTGTGTGAGGTTAGAGTGCCACAGAACCTCCTTTGTGCCCGTCTTGAGGCCTGCCAGGTACACAGTATAGTGATAAAGTAGCATTATGTTAGATGTGCAGTTAATTTGTTCTTTGACCTTCGACCGTGAGAAGAAGATGATCACTGCAGCACCCACATGATGGAAGATGGATGGACTGGGCTGGAATCAATGATCTGGCATCTCTTATGGAGCAGGCGTGTCATGTATAGGCGCACACCAACCAGTCGCACGGGTTTGTACTGTATATGTTGCATCATTAATGACAATGTTTTTCTTGATAAGATTCTGCTTGTACTAGTTTTTGGCAGAACGTTCTTAGCAGCAGATTTCTCTGCTGTTGCTCTAATCTGTGTGTGAGATTAATCTTGTTATCCTTACAAGATCGACTTGGGCCTTTCTTCCCTAGCGTTGTATTCTCTCTGGTGTGAGCGTTCAGGGACTTGCCTTCACTCTGCTGTCCCTGAAATGTTCCTTTCCAGGTTGTAATGCCAGAAATCTTTGGCTAGGTCCGCTAGGAGTCTTGATTCCATGCCCACTAGGTGATTTATATATCTCACCATGAGATATTGTCCACCTGCAGAAGGACAAAACACTTCACTGTTTTCAGAGTTTGCACCTTTATGGCAAATGAACCCTCTAGAAGTTCCAGGTAATTGATGTGCATCTGCAGTTCATCAGGTGTCCATCTGCCACTGCTACTTGTCGCTCTGCTTCGGGCTCCACAGCCTAACCTGCTGTCACCCAACTCTTTCACGACATCTGGGACACTTGAGGAGATTGCTTTCCCATTCCATGCTTCCATATGATCCAACACCAGTGCATCTCTGTCCTGACATCGCTGGAGGGGAGGACGGGTGCACTGAGGAAAGGGTGAAGAGGAGGGTAGAGTGGTCTAACCAGACAAGCAGGCATGGTGGTAGTTGTGTTGAGAAGGTCAGGTGACCCTTGGATTGCATCTAGGTTCTGACCAGCTCAGTAGGCTGGTCGTGAAACTTGCTGTGTTAGCTGCAGAGTTTCCAGGTTGCCCAGTCATGATTGGGTCATTAGATTATGTGGCATGTGAAACCAGATGTTGAAATCCACTAATACAGTGAGGTGGGGTGGAAGACTATGATGGCTGCTATGGAGTCACTTATGGATTCTGCAAAGCTTTTGTTGTAGCCCAGGGCAATAGATGAGCAAGAAGCTGTGAGAATATGAAGGGGAGAGCTGGAATTTGACCAACAGGGATTTGCACTCTGAGTTAAGGGCCTGGTCATCAGTGTATGAGATGGATATGGAGGCTTTGGTAAGGTAGGCAATGGCCCCTGCCCGCTGGCCTTGTTTTGGACAATATGTTTGTAACCTGTGAGAAGGCTTCATGCGCAATCGGCCGGACGTCTTGGGAGAACCAGGTTTCGGTGATGAAGAGGATGTTGGGGCATTCTTATGAGATTAGGTTGTATATGTTGTGACAATATTTGACATTGATGAGATGGCTGTTTAGTAGTTTGTTTAAAAGTGGGGGATTCGATTCTGTGTGGGTGCCAGGAGAGGAGAAGGAACGACCCGGAGGGATGGGGTTGCACAAAGCGGAGGTAGGAGGGGGTAATGGCCAATGCAGTGATGGAGACTGTGAAGGTGAGGGAGGGCTGGATGGAGAGGTCAGGAGGTCAGCTTGTGATGTGGCAATGGTGGTATGGTGGTAGGTGGGAATTGGTGCAGCATCTGAGATTTTTGTGAGGGGAGTTCTATGACAGTCCCCAAGAGGTGTGTGAGGTAGAGTGCTTGGCACGTGGGCCCTCGGAACTGTTTAGCGGGTTAAGGAGTAATTTCACTGGGATTGGTGGACTGGGGAAGGAAGCGAGCGTGGAGGTGTGAGAGTTATTTTAATGTCTGGTTGGGAGGAAGAAGGAGTTTTGCTGAAAAGGAATGGCATGGGAGGTGAGGTGCCTATTTTTTAGGTATTATGAGGGAGCCGGGGGTGTGTGAGTAAGAGTTGGAGGGACGGCTGAGCGGGGGTGGTAGGTGGAGGCAAGGTTTGCACGCCATGTGCTTAAAGATGCAAAACAGGGATATGAAAGGGGTGGTGATGATGCTGTTGGGCAGATGATGCTAGTAGGGGTGGAGGTGGAGTGGTCAAAAGTAGGGTAGGCATGGTGGGAGGTAGAGAGCTGCAATGACAACCTATGTGCGGGATGGTAGATGATTTAAAGGGGTGCTAAAAGGTGGGTTGTCGCAGCAGGAAGGGGGTTTGGTGTGAGGAATTCGACCATCCACACGGTGGGTGTGCACTCACCTGGGCTTTCTTGAAATTTTGTATGAAATTGAATGATTGTGGATCAACCTCTGGAAAATGTGTGTGGCTACTCTGGACACATTTTCCTATGCTCACAGCATGACATACACATAGACCTTTGTACTCTGGGTGGACACAGGCTGCAGGCACAGTCCTCTCTGTCACATTTAGTTGGAATGTGACACCCAGGAGTACACCAAGGCATCTCAAAGGGGAGGACAAAACCTTCCTCCTGTCATGGACAGCCTAATTAAATAACAAAGGCTCCATGGATCCACCATATCCTTGATCTCAATCAATTGACCGAAGAAAGCAACACTTTATAAGAATTAAAAGAAGTCAATCATCTGCCTAAGATGTAATTTCCTGTCACTCCAAAGAACAAAGCTCCAATAAGCAAATCTAAAGCTCGGACAGACGAAGAACCTTCCAAACCTCATTTTTTGTTGATAGACTTGAAGTACCTTACCATTTGTTACCTGCTGTCTCTTCCATTAAATAAACTCAGTTATCTAACTTCTTTACCATTACAACTAACAAAAAAGGCAGTGGCAGTGATACTCTAGTAACACCCCAATCCACCATTGAAACAGTTCAAGAATGCAACAAATGTGCAAACTTAAATACTGGGCCAATGTTACCACCCAAACAGGATAAACTGCTCCAGGATAATCGTAGTGACAGCTCTGATGCCATTAGAACTGCTGAAAACAATGATGCCCTTGATAGGTCCATCAATGATGTCTCCAATGAAACCCCTATTAATAATGATGGCAACAGGGGGTCCCTCAATAGTCCCCACATTAAAACCAGCTTGGCGGAACTACCGACTGACATGAACATCATTGGCTGGGTTAGTGATGTTAACCTTAATGGACGATCCAGACTCAATCGTACTTACATGTTAAAAGCATTGAAACTCATTCCACTTTTGAGAAACTTACATTCAGATGATTTAGAATGGATTACACTGTCACTACACAACAACAATAGAATGATCTGCAAAGTTCAATCTTATATTATTACTAAAATGATCTGGGGGCAGTGCTCAGAGCTAGCCCTATTGGGGCTCGAGGTGCATGTATTTAAAACCAAGGAAGAATCATGCATGTTTATTGACGCACAGCTTCCCCCTAATAAAGAGAATGAATATCTAGGGTCCAACTCAGAACCACCCACAATTTGGAAGAATGACATTTTAATACAACTTTTTTCATTTGCCAATGCAACCAAGGGCCTGGCGTGGAAAGAGATATACCTGAAAACACTTATGAGTGATCATAATCCTTCTTCACAAACGTAGCAAAGATGTACTGTCCATAAAATCCTGGAACACTTGCAGATTTAATAATCTTATCAAAAGGTTCAGCTCTCTTACTGACAACAATACACCCTCTATCATTCTATTTCAAGAAACAATGCAACTGCAAATATCTATCTAGATGGTTATACTAACTTTATTCAACCAGCAAATATAAACCATTTAGGCCATCCTTTTGGGGATCTTGCCATCATGGTCTGTAACAGATTTAGGCTATGTACAAAGTTTATTTCTGCTTCGGAAGACCTGTTGGTCATTGAAATAATTATAAACAAAAACATCTTCTAATAATCTGCCTATACTGGAACCCTAATAGGACACCACAAGCAGTCATTTTAGCCAATTTAAACACAAAATAATAGAAGATGATAATCGCAACCGTGAATATGAAATTATCATAGGAGGTGATTTCAACTCTACAATAATAAACGGGCTGCACAATCGAATTCCAATAATGAGGGGTTCATATGGCATGAACTCTTTAACTAGAGGTCTTCGATGGGTCACCCTGTTAGACGATTGGGACATTACAATTGTTCCAACTGCTTCAAATCAATTGCCTTTCATGTGGCAAAGGCGCTCAAATAGGTCCTTCATTGACTGCTTTGGTGTTTCTAGAAATTCGCTAGGTATCTGTGAACCAGTCACTAATACTAACCCTGGTCTAGGCGATCATATAATTTTAAAACTGAATGTAACTATTCCCCTCACGCAATATCAACAGCTTCCTGCTCTAGTTCTGGTGGAAATGGAGCACTCTGCCGTTTCCATTAACTGGAAGAACAAACTTTGTATAAAACGGTTGTTTTTAGTCAGTCGTGAGCCTCTGTCCGATACTGATGTTAGTCGGTTTGGACTCCCATTGCATTACAAAGAGACATGGAATACAAACATGATCAACTTTCACGTAAATAATTTAGACAACCAACAGCGTTTATTAACTACACAACAACATAGTCACAAATTTTGTAAAGAAGTGTCTTGTTTGAAACGTTCTAAAAACCAGGAGATCAGAAAACTCTAAATGACTGTGAACACCTATGCATCATTTACAAGAATAAAAAAACAGATTAATCAAAAATACAAAAAACAGCTCAAAAGAATCAAATTTGGACTTTATATGAACGATAATCAAAATATGATTCGTCATGTATGCATGCGCAATACGAAAAAAACCTGGGAGAATATGAGAAACCTGAGTACAAAGGTTGCATCTAAATTTGTTACATTGGTGTGGCAGAAGTTTGGAGAGACTATACAAAGACAAAATATCAACTCCCTCAGGGACACCTTTCAGCCAGTCGAGCCCCTCAAGCTGCAACCGACTGCACCACTGACTGTTGTCATGCCACAGTCTCTAACGTCGTCCAACACGCCTCTATCAGTGCTTCACACCCACCAACCAGTACTGAGACAGTACAGACCCACAAACCAGTAATGATTCCTGACCCCGAGCAGCCGTGTAGGCCAGCCTGCAGCTGTCCATCCAGCCATCAGCCATCCGTCCCACCTCGCTTGCTGAACTGTCTGCCGCCTGATACCTACAGCAGTCTCCCATCTTGAACTCTGTTGCAGAAGCTGCAAAGCGCCCTGAAACAGACACGACCCTGTCGAGCACCAAGAAATTCTAAAAGCACAAGGTACATTGTGGTTCTGTCCCCCTGGTCCTTTTCCGAAGGCCCCTAGTGACATTTTACGACCCATTGCTCCCGTTGTGCTGTGACCAAATATCCTTGAACTATTACGTTTCATTACTTTACTGACTACCCTCCTGTCAGTATCCAGAGTGCATCTCTTTTCCTTCTTGAAACTGTTTGTCCTATGCATTCATTTATAGGGTGGGTTGTATTTTGTAGTGTGCTAGAACTGTCTGTTGAATAATAATAAAGTAGATATTTTTATACAATCATAAATAGAAAAGTAGAAAACAGATTTATCAACAGTTATCCCATCTTCCAAAAATCTTGTCACATACAAAAAAATATGTTTTATTAAGATTGTAAAGGTAAAAACTCTCATCACATGAGAAAAAGTGCATGCTCATTCATAAAAACTAACTCTAAGAACATATACAAATATAATAATGACGCAACACATATTTATACAAATAAAAGTTTAGATGTTAAAATACATCAGTTATTGGTGAAAACTCAGGGTTCTGTCCTTTCTTCTGAGGTTCAGATCTCATAAAGATCTCTAGATTAATTTTACAACCTGGTATAGCTCCAAATCATAAACTGAAAATGTTTCAGTCCTCTCTATCATGATGGGACTTTCATCAGGAGTAGTCATTTCAATATCAGAGTCATGAAGAACTGTTGCAAAATCTTCTTTTACTGAAGCACCAATCAACTGTCTCATGGTATAACTGTTAATAAAATGAGAAACAGAATCATCAAATTGCGTGTATTTCTTAGACACAATCAAGGTGTCAGGGTGAACTCTCTGTTATTAGATTACCTGAGCTCCCTTGTGCAGTCGGTCCCTCGAAGGAGGAATGGTCCAAAAAATGGACGGATTGTATGGAAGACGCAATTTCTTCCACGAAATCCAATAAAAAAATTATAAAACGAGGGAATCATTAGGTTGGCCATCTACCTTGGAGCGGGGGTATTCATCTATTTCACTGTTTCAGTCACAAGTGGGTAAATATTAATGCTATAAACCCTCTATCTGGTGTCCTAGTTATCATGTAGGAGAGGGATGACATTTCTATCTCTTCTGGTAAAACCTATACTTAAAGACTTATACACATCATGTTTACCTTTCCCCTCTGGGAAAAGTTCCAAACATTCTGCCAGTCTATACTGCATCTTACCTTTCTGGGAACAATTATTATTCCATTAGTGGCCATCCATAATCGCTGTGGATTCGAATGGTTTCGATGTTATGGGCAGGTATCCCTCCAACGTAGTGCATCTAGTGTGGAGGGGCCGACGTAGACGACTGTAGACTTGTGTCTGTCCACTGTCTATAAAATACCCACAAAAAACCTTCTTTTAAGATGGATATGTTCTATTCGCCCACTTATATGGCCTCCTCATGTTTCAGGCATATAAACTTGAAAAAGGCCTTGTCGTTTCCGACTACCTCTATCTGCTCCTCATTCAGTTGAACACTATAACAGTGGAAGCCCCGCATGGGACTGTGGAAGAGACTAAAGGATAGGAAAAACTTCAAGCTCACATTTTCAACCGCACAACTTACTAGGTTGCGTTCTCTATCATGGACTTTCTCCACAAAATCAATTCTATCCCCATAGTCGGTCACTGAAAGTCTCTCCCTCCGTGGTAAAAAAATTGTTCAGGAGGGCACTTCATACCCATTACTTTAAGTTAGTGCAAAATGGAAAATCCCTTACGTCAATCAGTGTCGCTCCCGTGTGATTTGTGAAAGTTATCTTGTCTCCTTATAATTCAGAGTTTTCAACCGGCAAGTCGGATCTCTCTTCTACCTGGTCTGGATCCAAGTACGATAAACACTTGAAAGCACAGGAAAACGCTGCAAAAAAACGGAATATTACACCATCTTGAACACGGGAAACACGCCAGGGAGGACACATTACTTAGTCCTTTTTTAGTGTTGTGTTTCATAAAGGAGTATACACAACGTTTCCATGAGCCAAGTTAAATAGATAAAAAGAATCAGGGATCCTTCTAAATGGGCTATAGGACCCTTGCATCCAGCCACAAAATAGGTCAGTCCCAATGAGTAAAGAAACCTCCACTAACTCCTAAAAGGCACCAATGCCCTGTTGAAATTACTCGGATATCTAGCATTTATCTCTCATATCTTTAGCCAATCTATTGATTCGTTCAGACCCTTCAAGTCACTTTGGGTCAAGAAAATGAGCCTCTGTTCTTTTTCGAACAATATCTTACTTTTCATACTGTCGTTGTTACCTAGTATCATCAGTAGAACCGTCCACTGGAACTCCTCATGCCCGTGTTGTGCTTCAATGAAATGTTTCATCAAAGGGGCTGTGAGGACGTTGTTCTTTAAACAGCTTTTATTTTCCAAAATACGTATCTTGAACTTATTGGTCTTCCCTATGCACCAGCGGTTCCATGGGCACCTAATCATATAGACTATGTATTCTGATTTACAATTAGTCATAAGTTTCTGCTGCCATAACTTGGGTAGTCCAATGTGTACTTCTTTTGTTTTTGAAGTTAGTTTGCATGTGGCACAGTTCCCACATGGATAATGACCAGTTATAGGTATAAGGCCCCATGAATGCGCCAGACTATTGATTTTGGGTGCCTTCTCTTTTAGTTTGCTACTAATGACCCGATTCCCAATTGTAGTAGAATTTTTTATACGCAAATATGGGTAAGGTTACATCAGAGTTAGTATCCGTAAACACCTTCCAGTGTTTTCTGACAATTTGGCTCACCTTCAGGCTGAGATTGGTAAAAGTGTTCACACACACCAACAGTTCCCCAAGTGGCTGTTTAATCTTATCTTCCAAAAGGGTGTCCCGGTTGTTATTAGATGCTCTTTTTACAGATTTTTTAATCAATTTTTTCGGATTGCCTCTTTGCTTCAGTTTAGAAGCCAAATTCTTTGCTTCTTCCTCGAAAGCTGTTCGGTGACTGCTATTTCTTTTTAAACGTAGAAATTGTCCGTACAGCAAATTATCCCTCAAATGTTTGACATGGTAGCTCTGGGAGTGTAGTTGTGAATTTATCTCAGTAGATTTATGAAAAGGTTTAACCATAAACCGACCTTCTTCATGAAAGATGGTCAGGTAGAGAACATCTATAATGTCTTTCTGAATGTTCATGGTGAAGTTTAAATGGCAATTAAGGTGATTAAGCCAGAGCAGAAATTCATTAGCCCTCTCTACCGTCCCTGTCCAGATCCCAAGATTGGACATGTTGTTCAAGTGGGTTGGTTGTGTAAATGAATATTTTTCTCAAATAATTCACCATAAAGGTTTGCTAAACTAGAAGGGGATATCAAGAAATGGATATCTTTAGATACTCTGAAGAAAAGAATAGAGGAAATAGATAAAGAAATGAAGGACGAAACAAGCCCAGTGAAGAAGCTTGGATGGGTTAATTGACAAGCATCAACTAGCGTCCACCTTAAAGGATATTTTTGAGCCAATAGAGCCCCTTGAGCTACAACCGACTGCACCCCGGACTGTTTGCACACCACAGTCGCTAACATCATGAGAGACACCTCAACCAGTGCTTCAGACCCACCAATCAGTACTGAGACAACGATTACTGACCCTGAGCCGCCATGTAGGCCAGCCTGCAGCCATCCATCCAGATTCGCTCTCCAAACTGCCTGCCACCTGATACCCAGCTGCTGTCTCCCATCTTCAACTCTGTTGCAGAATCTGCAAAGCGCCCTCAAACCGACTCCACCCTGTCGAGCACCAAGAACATCTACAAGCAAAAGGTAGATTGTGGTTCTGTCCTCTGGTCCTGCTCTGAAGACCCCTAGTGACAATTTACGACCCATTGCTCACTTTGTGCTAAAACCAAGTATCCTTGAACTATTACGCTGAATTACCTTACCAACTACCCTCCTGTCAGTATCCAGAGGGCATCCCTTTTCCTTCTTCAAACTGTCTGTCCTCTGCATTCCTGTACAGGGTGGGTTGTATTTTGTAGTGTGCTAGAACTGTCTGTTGAATATTGATAAAGTTGATAATTTTATACAACCTTGACTGGGCATTCCCTTTTATCATTGGGTAATAATTATATGTTTGCTGTGTTGCAACTAACTAAACATCCACAACCTTGCAGAGATAAGCCTGCAGTTCTGTCCACGTTACCAAAATTGGACAAGGAGGTTTATATTTTGCTTGTGTTTCCAATCTGTTCGGACCCCTTCTGGTGTACTAGAGGTGTGTGGCTGATTAATGGTTTAGAAACGGATATTCATCCCTAGCCCACTGGTGCCCCAGGAGTTGATTCAACATAGTTGGGCGTTGCTTCTCATGAGGACTTGGTTTGGTTGGTAGTGGGGATGAGTAAAGATGGTGTCTGACCAGGTGAATAGGGGAATTTCTGGTGCACCAATTGTAACCTCAATTTGTGTGCTATTAGTCATAGTTGGAGGCTGCAAGTGTGAAGGTACTAATTTAGTGGGAGGGTGTGAATTACTAATTTGGGATCTTAGGCGGTGGATAATTGAGAACAATGCAGCCTTACCTTATTCTGGACGGGTGCTGCAGGATCCCACACTCTGCAGTAACTCCAAGAGGCGAAATGCAAATACAAGTGTGACACAATATCACAGAGGCGAGATTCAATGTGGCAAATTTACATATGAAACCTAGTGGTAGAATATCACAGCAACATTCAAAGTGGCAAACTCAAAATTGCATAAACTCTGCGAGACAAAATGCCAGAGTGGCAAAATATCACAGTTGCAGGATTCAGTGTAGCAAACCTATATTGGGAACACTACAGGGGTGAAGTGCAGTTGTGGCAAAAATAACACAAGGGTGAGATTTGAAGTAGCAAACCTATATTTGCTTCAGGAGGCATAAAAGTGTGGCTATATATCATACTGATGAGATTCAAAGTAGCAAGCCTATATTGGGAATTTCTCTTGGAGGTAAAATGCAAGTGTGGAAACATATCACAGTGGCGAGTTTAAAGTAGCAAACATATAACGGGAATACTCTGGAAAGGCAAATGCAAGAGTGGGAAAACATCACAGTGGCGAGACTCAAAGTAAGGCCTTCCTTACCTGAAAGTAGCTGTTGATAGAGATCAAGGGGTCTAGTAGGGCTAGGGCAACAGGCAAACAGGGAGGGAAATCACCATTATCCTCTGCCCTCTTCCGGCTGCCTGGGCAAGACTTCCATGGGTGAGATCTACAAATATGGTGTTTCTGGTCATGTGACCTGCAGGAAATCCAATAGGCTGCAGCAATGACGGGCAGTGGCAAGGGAGGGTTCAACTAGGTTGCAGGGGCCAGGGAGTACAGTGAAGGTCTTTTTCTAGTAGAAAAGCCCCCAAAAAGATAAACTAATATGGCTGCGGCAACTCACGCACTCGATCACCTCCTTGTTGATGTTTCCTCTGGGAAATTGGCTTAACAGGCCTTGCTGTGTTCTCTTGGTGTTCTGGATCGCATGACCTGCTGTAAACCAATAGGCTTCAGCGGGGGCAGGCAGTGGGGGGGTGGGAGCTGGGTTGCAGGGGACAGGGGAGCACATTGAGGGGCTCTTTCTGGTAGAAAAAGCACAACAAAGATTAAATAATATAGCAGGGACTACTCATGGCCTGGATCGCCTCCTCATTGCTGTTTTCTCAGAGAAATGGGTATATGATGAAATTACTGAGTTAAAATGACCAACCCCCCCAAAAAAAACGAAAAAGCATACCACCAAATGTTCTAACTACTAAAAGTTGGAACCTTTAGTGGTATGTATGTTTGGTGGGGTAGGTAAAAAAAAGAAAAGAAACAGCTGCTGTGGTGTCCCCCGCAAGACCCCCCTCACCATACTTTATAGTATAGTGAGGGGGATTTGCGGAGGACACCCCTGCAGCTGACCCGAAAAAAACCCCAGACCTTTTAAATGCAGTAATTTCCGTTGCGGGATATGTAGCCACGTGACCTGCTGGAACCCCAATAGGCTGTGGGAGGGCAGGCAGTGGGTGGAGCTGGGTTGCAGGGCTGGAAGAGCACAGAGAAGGGCTCTTTCTGGCAGAAAAGGCCCAAAAGAGATGAAATAATATGGCTGGGGCTACTCATGCCCTGGATCACCTCATCACTTTTGTCTCTGGGAAATGGGCTTCCCAGGCCTTCCTCGCACATGTCCTCTTGGTGTTCCAGGTAACATGATCTAGTGGAACAACAATAGGCTGCAGCAAGGGTAGGCAGTGGGAGGCAGGGTGGAGCTGCATTGCAGGGGGCGAGGGAGCATGGGCAAGTGCTCTTTCTGGTAGAAAAGGCCTAAAAAAGAATTAATAATATGGCAGGGCTACTCATGCCCTGGATCGTCTCTTCGTTTCTGTTTCCTCTGGGAAATTATATGATATGATAGGTCATTTATAACGCGCTTAATACGCAGAGGTTTCAAAGCGCGGACCCGGGGGTCGAACCTGTGTTGCTCCATGTCGTCTTGCTTACAAGATGAGTACGTTGCACCTGAGCTATCCTCCTGAGACATGGGTTTCCCAGGTCTTCCTCGCTGTGTCCTCTTGGCATTCCAGGTCAAGTGACCTGCTGGAACACCAATTGGTTGCAGTGGGGGCAGTGTGATGAATCCATCACGGATTCGCCAGTGGTTACCTCCTCTCATGTGACCAGGGGATGGCAGTCTCTACCTCATTGTGATCCTAGGTACGGCTATATGAGGGAGGATCACATGGGAGGAGACAACTACTCGGGAGATGTCATGACTTAATTGGATGAGATGCGTACCCCCACTTTTCCATGAGGAGGACACTCCAATGCCCAAGACGTTGATGTCCTATTGCCATATGTTTGTTCCCCCTGGTAAAGGAAGTAAAGAAATCCCTTCTCAATATTCTTTAGGCCAAACTTCCACCTATGGCCTAAAGATTTAAAACTCCAACAAAACCCCTATATATATTTTTGTGAAACTGTTCTCTCATGTAAAACCATTGAGAAAGACTATTCAAAAACAGGACGTGCAATGACAACTCCACCTAAGTACTGAGACGAGGAGGATGAAAGAGTTGATACAAGCTAACAGAAGTCTGTAGTCCAATGTGCAGACTAGTTGTTCTGCAAAACGACCTCTGCGTGGAACATTTAAAGATGGCAGCCTCACTACGAAGTGTGCATGTATATATGTATTTGTATGTATTTCATCTTATATAGCGCCAGCAGCCCGCAGCCATCAGGGCGCTTTGACAAGAACAAACACAGAATAAGATAGAATATAAAAGAGGGGCCTCCTATGGCGGAGACAAGGAAGGAGCAGAGTCTGAGGGTACTGGAATAGTACATAAGATTATCTAAAGAGGTGGGTCTTCAAAGATTTCCTAAACTTAGGATGACTATCTTCCATTCTCAGCGTCATAGGTAGTGTGTTCCACAACTGGGCTGCCAACACTACGAAGGATCAGCCCAGACCCGACTTGAGCTTGTATTTGTGTACTAGCAACAAGCTCTTACCTTCAGAACAAAGCTGTCTCTTCGGGTTATATAGGACTAAGCTGCTTTTAAGATAGCCGGGGATTTGCCATAAAGACATTTATGCATGAGAGTCAGAGATTTGAACTTAATTCTCTCTTCTACCCTGAGCCAGTGGAGAGATTTTCTGGCCAGGGTGGTGTGGTCCCTTCTACTAAGGTGTTTTACAAGCCTCACCGCATCATTCTGTATAACTTGGCATCTTGCTAGATCTTTGACAGAAGCCCTGATAAGAAGAGCATTACCATAATCAAGCCTAGACAATACAATGGCTCTAACAATAGTAGACATATTGCATTCGTTCAAAAATGGCCTAATGGCCCTCATGAGCCGCAGGTAATATGCTGTATTTTTTTGCAGGAAATTGGCCTGTGCTTCCGAATTGACGGCAGAGTTCACCATGATGCCGAGGGTTTTGACCTGGGTTGATACTTGTATAACAGCGTCCTTGATCTGGTAAGATTCAAATTCCGCCCCAAGTTTAGCTAGCAGGCTGCTGGACCCGAACAGCATGAGCTCGGTTTTAGGTTCATTGAGACTCATCCAGTTTGCCAGCATCCATTCATTGATAATGCTGTAAACCTTTCCTATTTTAGCACTGTCTTCACTGTGCGAGCCCGCTAATTCAAATATGAGTTGCATATCATCTGCGTAGTTAGTGAAAAACACCCCAGTATCAACTAGGATGTTACATAAACTACGCGTATAGATATTGAAAAGCATGGGCGATAGACTAGCTCCCTAGGGGACTCCAAATAATATGGAGATAGGGTCGGAGAAACTGTTGCCCCAGTGTACTCTGGCTTGGCGGTCTGAAAGAAAAGAAACCAGCCACTTCAATGCCATTGCAGAGCAGCCCACCTTGTCCCTCAGTGCTTTCAAACAACAAAAATGAACCTGGGCAAAATGAGATCAGAACATCTGTACACATTTAAACAATACCAAGTCTTGTCAAAACATATTTATTTATTTATAAGCAAAATTTACACAAATATTTATTGTTCTCAACATCCACATTTAAACACCACCATTCATTCCATCATTCATTCACAATCTCACTATACATGTCAATATTCCAAACTTGTGGTAATAAAACCACCTAGAACCAATATATTAACATAAATTTCAACACCTCTTGGTGATTACAGTAAGTGTTAATACAAAAACAAATAGCATATTGCTTATTTGCTGTAACTCAACATATGTTTCAGTCGTCACAATAGGCCCCTAATTAAAGCTGGCAAATATAAGCGACCTTCTTCAGGAGACGGATGGTTCTGTTGCAACCACTCTGAAATGTCAAAAGGTGGAGGATGTCATCAAACCTCAATCTACAAACAAACATATGCATAACATCAGAATTCCGATCTCTTATTTGTTTAGACACAGATATATCTTGTGTGTATATCTCAGTTTATGTGTATACAGATTGGCACTCACCTCCACGTGAATTAATGGAGACGCGAGTCAACGATGGACTAAATCCTGCAGTGGTGCTAGATAACTCTGCGCCTATACTGCAACGTAAGAGGAAGACAAAGCATCTTAGTAAACTTGCCCTATAAACAATACACCATTATATATATGGTATGGACACACTATCTTACATGATCAAAAATTGAGGTATGGGGGTGTCTTGCGTCTTTAGTCAATAAATCCTTAGAGGAAAAATCCCTGTTCTCGCCTGAAATGCAACACAGAGACTCAAGACTCAAATATTTTCATCTTGACAACACTGGAGGTAATCAAAACCTCCTATCAATTCGCCTCACCTCATGTGGCCGAGTCCAGATATGTTCTTATTCTGGTACCCCAGTTTCTTCTCACTGTGCGGTGGTTCCAGTTCAATGTTCCTGAAAGGATACATGGAACTAAACGTCATGCTCATATATCTAACTAACTCAGAACATTGTCAAGGTTTTGTTAATGCTGCTGTCTCACTCCCCTGCCCCTCCCTATAAAAAGTTTTGTGGAGGAAACAGATAAAAATTCCCTTCATGAACCTTTGTACAATCATGCTGGAGGTCTATAACGACCCCACTATCATATTAGGCTTTTCTGACCCTAAAAATAAAAATAATAATAATAATGGGTTGGTGTGCACAGTGACTGCCAAACAGTTTATAATGCTGATGGAAAGCACACAACTGCAGCCTTAGCTGGGCTGCTGCCTTAGCTGGGCTCCATGGCTGTTCAAACACCTCTATATGCGTGAAAAAGGGAAAAGCAGACACATCCGCATCTATTTGCATGCGCTGTGCATGCTGATTGTCAGCAGAAATGGAATTGAAAGGGTCAAGTTTACCCTTGCACTCTCTCTCTCTTCAAAACCTCAAACAAACTGTGTGAATTTAAACACTCAAACACACACGCACATTTTACTTACCCTGGGTTCCTTCTCTCTTGTCCTGCACACACACCAAATTTCGTGCTGGTTCCTGGGTGTGGCTTCCTTAAATACGCCATTAACATGGTGAAAGGACTCTTGACCCCCAGTTCCCAGAGACCTCTGGGCCATGTAGTCCCTCCGTGTGTAAAACATGTTGTAAAGCATTTTTTTCTTTTTTTCTTTTTTTTTTTTTTTTTTTTTTTTTGAACCAAATTGTGTTTGTTTGATAAATCTGGGGAAACAGTGCAGTGTGAAGGATGAATTACCTAACCCTATTACGTGCATGAAAACAATAAATGCTGCTAAACCCTGATTGTTTCTGTTGGTGGACAGGACTGTTAAGCCCCGGCTCCCAGTGACTTTGGGCATTGTAGGCCCTTCATAGACAAAGGTTTTTTCATTGTAATACCAGTACAGCATGAGGGCTATTACAAAAATGCATTACCATACCCTCTTTCGTGCATAGACCAATGGGTGCTTATGCTGCATAATTGTTACTGTTGGTGTATGCGGCTCATTACAACATCCGAGGTGATCCTTGGGTATAGCTAGCTATTCTGGGTCATGGCCACTCACCCTCAGTTCATCCTGGATCATGGTGTAATCTAATGTGCAGGTTACTTCCATGACTCACTATTAGACACGAATGCCCTTCCCCCTCATAGTGGCAGGAGGCGCATTCACCAAAACCAATAATGTAAAATTCAAATATGAGTAATCCAGAGTCCAAATGTATGTGCTGACATGCCATGCAAATTTATCTAACACCCGGGGACAACAATCCGTTTTTTTTCAGAGAGGAGGCCAGAGAGGCCGGCCGAGAGTGAGACAACAATTTGGACCAGGAGTCCGCACGAGACAGTGATACCAGAATCAGTGAACCCAGATAAAATTTCCGATTTTCAATTTATCATCTAGAGACTTGACTGATATTGAACTCAAACTACTGTCTAAGGGTTTATCCTACGTCCCAGTAGCGAGAGTGGATCCATTCAAGTGTGAAATGGAATTACAAGGTTTCTTTCGAAAAATCAGATTAAAACATTATTTTGAGGTATTTTTACCGAGTACATCAACAGGCAACAAAAATGGGCGGAAAGAACGTGAAGAAGTAAAAAACGTCACATGGCTCAAACCTAAATCTCATTTTTCACCTCCCATACACGTGTGCCCCCCGAATTCTTGGCCTTTGAAAACATTGTGAGGAAACAAGTGCAGGAGGCTATCAAGAAGAAAAATTTCCATCAAGATAACCTGAATAAAGACGAACGAGACGCATTGAAAATGCTCTGTGAAGATCCCCTGAGAATTATTAAACCTGCCGATAAAGGGGGTGGCATCGTGTTGATGGATATTCAGAAGTACGAAGATGAATGTTTGAGGCTTCTTGGAGAGAGGGATGCATATAGAAAATTAGATCATGGCCCTACGCAAGCTCTACAAGAGGAAATTAGAAATCTGATGAGACACGCAGTGAATGAAGAATGGATCAGTGAGAGAAGAGCAACAATTCCTATGTAAGGTTCACCCAAAAAAAGGGGCATTTTATGTACTTCCAAAAGTGCATAAAAATGCAGAGCACCCACCAGGGAGACCGATAGTCTCTGCAATTGACTCATTGTTAGAGCCCCTATCTATATATACAGAGTTCTTTTTTAAATAATTTGTTGAATTAATGCCTGCATATATAAAGGATACGACCCATATGCTCCTCATTCTGGAAAGTATCACCATGGAACCAGATGACATTTTAATGACGATGGATGTCGAATCATTGTATACGTCCATCCCTCAGATGCAGAGTTTGGAGGTGTTAAGAAAGATCCTCGATACAAGAGAAACACCATTAAATCCACCAACGGGATTCATACTTGAATGTGCGCATTTGGCCATGTGTGATGTGTGAAAACTTTTTTCTTTTTAAGAAAAGTTTATACAAACAACTCAGAGGGGTAAGTATGGGTGCCACCTTTGCACCTGACGTGGCAAATTTATATATGGGTGATTTTGAACATAATTTTATACTAGGACCCTCATGTGCTTTGAAACAACAGCCGTTTGGGGGATACTTGAGAGTGTGGAAACGGTTCATAGACGATGTGTTCTTTGTGTGGAGAGGTTCTATCGAATCTCTGGTGGCCTTCCATATGTGGGTTAATGCATGTGATCCCCACATCAAGTTCACAATGGAGTGGAACAAAGCGAGTGTAAGTTTTCTGGATTTAGCGATCCAAAAGAAAGAAGATCACTTGGAAACAACATTACACAGGAAAAGCACTGACAAAAACACACTCCTACATTACTCGAGTTTTTATCCGGGAGGCCTTAAACAAAATCTACCATATGGTCAATTTCTCCGTATTAGGAGAAATTGCACACAAAAAACCGAGTTTGTGAACCACTCCGTGAAATTGAAGGACAGACTAATTGATAGAGCGTATCCAAAAAAGCTGGTGAAACAACACTATAAACTAGCCCTCAACACACATCGGGAGATCCGTTTATTAACGAAGACCAAAGAAAACAATAACAGATTGATCTGTGTGTCTACATTTTCCCCAATAAGCAATCTGATCAAGAGGAGTGTTAATAAGAATTGGCATCTGGTGAAATGCCCAGGGAGTCTGGCACAGAAACCAATGTTCCCATTTAAATGCAACATGAATCTCAGACAAAAACTGGTCCACACATACAAAGAACAAGAAGATAACAAAACAGTGATGAACCAATGGGGTTTGAAACCCATTATGGGACATCACAAATGTGGCCATTGTGTGGCGTGTCAATTTACCTCTACGAAAAAATCATTTGAATATGGCAACAAGAAGGAGTGTTTTTTTAAAAATCACACCAATTGCTTGAGCAAAAATGTCATATACATTATCCAATGTCCATGTGATCTTGTATATGTAGGAAAAACTATGAGAGAGGTACGCCAGAGAATATCGGAACATCGTTCCTGCATAAGGAACAAAGTGCAAGACAAACCTTTAGTTGAACATTTCTCTAAATTGGGGCACACAGACAAGGACTTTAGGTGGTTTGTACTTCAAACCATCAAGACCTCCATGAGAGGAGGCAACATGTCCACTATGTTACACAGACTGGAACAAAGATGGATTCACTCTTTGTACTCAGTTAAAAATGGTTTGAATATTTCCATAGAGTGGAACAAACTGGTAACTGGATAAGAGACATGGGGCCTCATTACATGGACGGCGGTAAGGGTTAACGGTCACCGTTAATGGTACCGGTGACCGTTAACCCTTACCGCCTTACTACGAGGTCCCTTTGCGGGTTGGAGACTTTAACGCCTGCTTTTTGCAGGCGTTAAAAACCAACCCGCAAAGGGACCAAGGTGCTAATTACGGTACCGCAATTTACGGCACCGTAATTAGCGCCTTCCCCATTCCCATAGAGCGCTATGGGGCAAAAATGAGAATGGGGAAGGGCAATGGGGGAAAGGGGAATTACCGCCCCACCAACCTTGGAATAGGGCGGTAATTTCCCTTTCCACCAAGGCGGTGCCGGTATTTTTCCAGCAGGAACCAAGGAGCTAATATCACCTTGGTCCTCCGCCTACCGTGTAATGAGGCCCATGGTCTCTGCTCTTATTGGTTGAGCTCCGTTTTATATCAGTTATCTGGTGAACTTTGGATATACATGCCATCTGATAAATATATATGAAGGGCATGGCATGTCAGCACATACATTTGGACTCTGGATTACCCATATTTGAATTTTACAATATTGGTTTTGG
This sequence comes from Ambystoma mexicanum, assembly GCF_040938575.1. Classification (NCBI taxonomy): domain Eukaryota; kingdom Metazoa; phylum Chordata; class Amphibia; order Caudata; family Ambystomatidae; genus Ambystoma; species Ambystoma mexicanum. The sequence goes on along the minus strand of NC_090937.1, from coordinate 1,122,629,550 downwards.
TGAATGCACCTCCTGCCACTGTGAGGGGGATGGGCGTTCGTGTCTAATAGTGAGTCATGGAAGTAACCTGCACATTAGATTACACCATGATCCAGGATGAACTGAGGGTGAGTGGCCATGACCCAGATTAGCTAGCTATACCCAAGGATCACCTCGGATGTTGTAATGAGCTGCATACACCAACAGTAACAATTATGCAGCATAAGCACCCATTGGTCTATGCACGAAAGAGGGTGAGGTAATGCATTTTTGTAACATCCCTCATGCTGCACTGGAATTACAATCCAAAATGTTTGTTTATGTGAAAAACCTTTGTCTATGAAGGGCCTACAATGCCCAAAGTCACTGGGAGCTGGGGCTTAACAGTCCTGTCCACCAACAGAAACAATCAGGGTTTAGCAGCATGTATTGTTTTCATGCACGTAATAGGGTTAGGTAATTCATCCTTCACGCTGCATTGTTTCCCCAGATTTATCAAACAAACACTATTTGGTTCAAAAAAGAAAAAAAGAAAAAAGAAAAAAGAAAAAAAGAAAAAAAGAAAAAATGCTTTACAACATGTTTTACACACTGAGGGACTACATGGCCCAGAAGTCTCTGGGAACTGTGGCTCAAGAGTCCTTTCACCATGTTGATAGCGTATTTAAGGAAGCCACGCCCAGGAACCAGCACAAAATTTGGTGTGTGTGCAGGACAAGAGAGAAGGAACCCAGGGTAAGTAAAATGTGTGTTTGTGAGTGTTTAAATTCACACAGTTTGTTTGAGGTTTTGAAGAGAGAGAGAGAGAGAGTGCGAGGGTAAACTCGACCCTTTCAATTCCATTTCTGCTGACAATCAGCGTGCACAGCTCATGCGAATAGATGCGGGATGTGTCTGCTTTTCCCTTTTTCATGCATATAGAGGTGTTTGAACAGCCATGGAGCCCAGCTAAGGCAGCAGCCCAGCTAAGGCTGCAGTTGTGTGCTTTCCATCAGCATATAAGCTGCTTGGCAGTCACTGTGCACACCGACCCATTATTATTATTATTTTTATTTTTAGGGTCAGAAAAGCCTAATATGATAGTGGGGTCGTTATAGACCTCCAGCATGATTGTACAAAGGTTCATGAAGGGAATTCCTATCTGTTTCCTCCACAAAACTTTATGTAGGGAGGGGCAGGGGAGTGGGACAGCAGCATTAACAAAACCTTGACAATGTTCTGAGTTAGTTAGATATATGAGCATGACATTTAGTTCCATGTATTCCTTCAGGAACATTGAACTGGAACCACCGCGCAGTGAGAAAAAACTGGGGTACCAGAATAAGAACATATCTGGACTCGGCCACATGAGGTGAGGCGAATTGATAGGAGGTTTTGATTACCTCCAGTGTTGTCAAGATGAAAATATTTGAGTCTTGAGTCTCTGTGTTGCATTTCAGGCGAGAACAGGGATTTCTCCTCTTTGGATTTATTGACTAAAGACGCAAGACACCCCCATAACTGAATTTTTGATCAGGTAAAATAGTGTGTCCATACCATATAAATAATGGTGTATTGTTTATAGGGCAGGCTTACTAAGATGCTTTGTCCTCCTCTTACATTGCAGTATAGGCGCAGAGTTATCTAGCACCACTGCAGGATTTAGTCCATCGTTGACTCGCGTCTCCATTAATTCACGTGGAGGTGAGTGCCAATCTGTATACACATAAACTGAGATATACACACAAGATATATCTGTGTCTAAACAAATAAGAGATCGGAATTCTGATGTTATGCATATGTTTGTTTAGAGATTGAGGTTTGATGACATCCTCCACCTTTTGACATTTCGGAGTGGTTGCAACAGAACCATCCGTCTCCTGAAGAAGGTCGCTTATATTTGCCGGCTTTAATTAGGGGCCTATTGTGATGACCGAAACAAATGTTGAGTTACAGCAAATAAGCAATATGCTATTTGATTTTGTATTAACACTTACTGTAATCACCAAGAGGTGTTGAAATTTATGTTAATATATTGGTTCTAGGTGGTCTTAGTACCACAAGTGTGGAATATTGACATGTATAGTGAGATTGTGAATGAATGATGGAATGAATGGTGGTGTTTAAATGTGGATGTTGAGAACAATAAATATTTGTGTAAATTGCTTATAAATAAATATATATTTTTTGACAAGACTTGGTATTGTTTAAATGTGTACAGATGTTCTGATCTCATTTCGCCCAGGTTCATTTTTGTTGTTCCATTATATTTAGCCTGGAGAACCTGCGGCAGTAAGGCGATCCATATTTCGAAACCCTCAGTGCTTTGACCAAAAGTTGATGATCAACCAGGTCAAACGCTGCGCTGAGATCTAACAACATTAACATCCCTATTTTACCCTTATCCACCAAACTCAACATGTAGTTCTGAAGATCCAGCATAGCCGTCTCAGTGCTATGTGAGGCCCTGAAACCCGACTGTTGTTGGTGTAAGGTTGCATGTTTTTCCACATAATTTTGCAGCTGCTGTGTCGCTATTTTGTACAAGATTTTGAGAATAACGTTGGAATTGGTAATAGGACAGAGATTGCGCGGGTCCTTAGGATCTAATCCAACCTTTTTTTACCAGCGGTAAAATGGTGATCTTCTTTATGTATTTTGGGACTATACCCTCATTAAATGAGGGGTTCACTATTTCCCATAATATTGGAGCAAAATGTTCCTTATATTGGAGAATGATGTTTGGAGGTAGCACATTTTATGCACATGATGTTGGTTTCATATGGGCCAGAACTGATGTTCGCAAACGTAAAAGTCTCCTGACCAGGATTTATATGAGTCTCATTGTGCACTGTAGCCTGGTCCAGTGTATTTCGTACTTTAATTATATTTTGTCTAGCTTTCTCTATTTTGGCTATGAAAGCATTTTGCACTATATCACAGTCTGCCTTAGAGGGCGAGAATGGAGGGGTGAGATTTTTAGGGTTTTCTATGCTCTTTAGAATGTCAAAGAGTTTACTAGTCTTGTTCACTGCTATTTCAATTTCAGCGTTATAGAAATTGGCCTTAGCTAGCCTTATATTGTCTTTATACTCTTTATTAACAATCTTCCATTTCTCTCTATTTTCGGTGGATTTATCTTGTCTCCACTTTCTTTCGCAGGCAGTGTGGGAGAAGTTGTCGGTCCCTCAGCAGAGGCTCATGAATGCTGGAGGCACGAACTGGAGAGGCAAAGCACAGGAGTTTGCTGAGGCAGAGGGAGAGACACCGAGAGCCGCAAGAGAGTTCCTGGGCACTCGACATCTCGGAAAGGCAGCCTTCTCCTTACCAGGACCTGAAGGGAAGCAGGCGTGTGGCACTAGAGCTGCGAAGGAAGGTAGAATGACGTCAGAACAATCCAGAGTGGGAAGCGAGCGGAAGAGCCACACTGCAGAAGCACAAACCGGGCCGGAGATGCTGCACAGGACTGGTGAGTCAGCCCAAAACAAGTGGGGACCCTAGGGTGTTCCAGCAACCGCGTCAAGGACAGTTTGAATGTTTTGAGAATGCTAATACCAGAACCATAAGAAGATTATTTTAAAGTAGAAAAGGCAAAGTACGGAATCAAACCCCAATATGATATGAATGCATGAGATTCACGTGTGGGGCAAAGTTTGACTGAATATTTACCCAGCCAGGCATACCAAGTCAATAACAGTATATGCTGCTTTTTGCTGATACAGAGGAATTGTAAAACTACATAAGAATTCCTGATAAGAGAAGCATATCAGGCAATTGGAAAACACAAGAAGTCCTGACAGGGGAGTATACCAGGCAGTTGAAACCACACAACAGAAGTCCTGGCAGGAGAGTTGGTGAGAACTCACTGCTGTGGCCTCGGGTGAGAGGGGCACACTGGCCTCTGATGCGGCATGGACTGCCTTGGAGGCTCTGGGACCACTGCACGGTCCAGCCACGGCGTTCCCATCTCAAGGCCACGTCATCCATTATTCAGACCCTGGCGTGCTGCGTGCCCAGGTGGTTGGGCACTTTACTCTAACTGCGGAGCTGTGTGCTTCATACAGGGCCAGAAATACAAGTCAACGGACTGTATTTAAGACCTCGCACCGCGAGACACACCCATTCTCAGAACGGCTGTGTTAGTCGAGCATTCTGCAAAATACCGAGCCACACAGAACCTTCTTTCAGGTCCTCATGTTCCTGGGTTCCCAAACATAGAGATTAGGTATTTAGAATTAGTTTATTAGCGTTAGTTATTTCATTCGGAAGGGTTATTTATTGCATAACACAGACTCCAGGTTCAAGGCAGGACACACTCATCTCCCAGGTAAGCCTTGTTAACCAGACGTGATAGTGTGTGCTTTTTCCATTCTGTGCCTATCTGGTGTTACCCATTCCACTTGTCTGTCACCCCTTGCAGCTCTAGTGTACTATGTCCTTCTTGCGTACCTTCAGGAAGGTTGTCTGTCAAGTAGCACTCCTGCCCTTATAGAGGTGCACTGTCTGGCTGTTATCTTACCAGCATTGCAGCTCTTGTGGCGGTTCAGTGCATTTACATCTGTGGCTCCCGAGCAATCAAGTTCGGTACGCCAGAACTCCCAGTGACTGATATATTGTGAGCACCTTTTTACCTCCTGATCCATGGAGGCCTTGCTGAAACATTTAGAGGCTGCAGTGCAAACACCCCAGGTAGCCGTAGCCACTTCCCGTCAAGTAAAAGCATTGCACTACCAACCCATGACAGCCTTACAGAGTACTGTTGATCAAGTAGTCAAGGCAAATACCCCTGTAGGTAACCCTTGGGGGCTGGGAACTTAAGGTGCAGCCTCTGAAGGTCCACCTGACCCATTCTTACCCCTGCCACTTTACCTCTGCGAGCTGCAGCTCACATGGTTCTCTCACTAACTATGCCTCTCAAATATGGGAGGACCCATTTGAATTCAAACCGTTTTTAACCAAAAGCAAAATCCATTTTTTGAATCTACAAAGTGTACACATCCGACCAAGCCCGGGTATCATTTATATTTTTCAATCTGGAGAAAAATGCCTTAGCTAGGGCAATGCCCTATATAGATGGAAACAGTCCTTTGCTTTAGGATTACAATAGGTTTTTGATGGCCTTTCAGAAAATCTTTGACATGGCAACATACAGGCCAGTCTATATGGTCTGAACTACTGGAAATGTGTCAAGGAAATCGTGATCTCCTCAACTACATAACACAGTTTAGAGGACAGGGTACCCAAACATTGGCCTGAGAATGCCCAATTTACCATCTTCATTAAAGGGTTAAAGGAAGAGTCAAAAGATGCTCTTAGCCAAATATTCATTCCTCCCGGCACCCTATCTGACTATATAGCTCTTGTGATTAGGATTGACCAGAGGGCTAATGATCGATGGGGTGAGAAACAGAGAATAGAACTACGGAGACCAAACCTACTTTGGGAAAAGGAAATACCCTCTTCCAGCGAGCCTGAACCCATGCATTTGAGAAGTACCAGAGGTCCAGTGTCCCCGGAAGAAATGGAGTGGCGACAGCATCTACATCTTTGCTTTTAGTGCAGAGAGGCAGGACACTCTGTAAGAGCTTGTCTGAAAAGTTCTACGCCTCTGTCGAGATACGCATCAGCTCGCCCTCAGTAGCGAATCGGGGAGCGAGCACTCAGATTAAGTATTCCCCTCCAGATATATATGCCTTCATGCCTACGCAAGCCACACATTTTTTCATAGAAGTCGGTGTATAGATCATTCCACAAAAATGGACAGGAGTCATTGCTCTTATTGACAGCAGAGCCACAGGGAATTTCATAGACATCTCTTATGCTCATAAAGAACACATTCCCTTGAAACCCAAAACACGATCAGAACATATTCTATTAGTAGATGCCCCCCCCCACTCATATAAGGCCCCATTACCTTATGTACCAGAGATGTTTCCATTGTTTGCACTCAATACCACCAGGAGGTTCTATGTTTTGAGGCTATCGCTGATCAACACTTTCAGATCATCCTGGGTACCCCCTGGCTCAACAAAACATAACCCTTCCATAGAATGGATACACCAAATACCTTCTTTCCCTTTCATTGCCCACCAGAGTGTACTTTTTCTCAACCTTCTTCCTCCATACCCAACAACGGTCCCATTGCATTGACTCCTCATCCAAGTATAGGACAAAGTGCCTTGGTAATCCAGGCTGGTATCCATAGAGAATATGTCTCATATCTTGGGATATTCGACTCCAAGGAGGCAGACAAACTACCCCTTATAAGGAATATGATTACCTGAACTTCTCCCAGGAGTGAAGCTACCATTTGGAATAACCTATGCTCTCATCACAAAAGAAACATAACCCTAAAGGAATACATAGACACCAATCTTCAGTAAGGCTTCTTTTGCCACTCCACTTCACCCACAGGAGCGCCCAGTTTCTTCATTCTGAAGAAAGACAAAATGGAACACTATCCATGTGTGGTCTATCGACAGTTGAGTGTAGTCATGATAAAGAACCACTACCCCTACGTCTCATTCAAGTTCTATTGGACCAAGAAAACACAGTTTCATGTCTACCAAGTTAGATCACAAGGGTGCATATAACCTGGTACACATTTCAGAGAACAATGGAAGACCGCCTTTAGAGCCCGTTATGGCCATTTCGAATATCTAGTAACACTGTTCGGGTTATGTAATGCTTCTGGAGTATTCCAATACTTCCTCAATCATGTCTTTTGTGATATACTGGAAATATTCATAGTAATATATCTTGATGATATTTTGATTTTCTCTAAAAGCTATCATCAACATGTCTCCCATGTCAAGGAAGCCCTAAATTGTCTTCATAAATACAGATTGAGTGCAAAACCCTCCAAATGTGACTTCCAAGATGGCCGTCGGTGCAGGGAGACATGTGTGAGGCTCGCTCCTGCCAGGCCGTACTGAAGCACCACATTGAGCACTGACCCAGAGGGTACCTACTCCAAGATCTGCAGTCAACCACCTCCAGAGGCAGCCGTCACGGCAGGAAAGTGATTTCGCCCCCGAGGAGCGAACGTAGGCAGCGCACCGTGAGGGAAACACCCCTCCCCCACTGGAGCAGCAACACGTCCCGCGCGGCTCGGCTGTAGAGGGAGGCCGCGGCTGTGACTCCATCAGCAGAGGACACGGCCCTGCAGGACACCGAAGTTGCGGGTACCCCATCGGGAATGTGGGGAGCACCCATGAAGGGGCCCGCTGACGGACACAAGAAGCAGCGCATACGCGCCGGGTGATCCGCCCCTCCCCCACCAAGAGAAGCGCGGACCATATCGAGAAGAGGGGTGGCTGAAGGCGCCGGAACCCGAGGCAGGGGCCCCCTGTGCCACGGCGCCTCCCACGATAAAGAGCACTGGACAGCATGCGAGGGCGGGGGTGAACCAGCGCCCGCTCCAACGACGCGGATGGGGCTGGGATCGCCGCGGTGAGGCGCAGGTGGAAGCAGCCGCTCACAGTCCCCAATCCAGAGGACTCCGGTGGCAGTAACGACAGGCCTAATGGAGCCACAGGTGAGAGGCTCCCCTCTGGCCCCCCCGCCCTTGCAGAGCAGACACTGGGATCGGAGGTCCGATAAGGGTGGGGGACAGGAAGTGTTCAGGGACATTATTGAAGCACAAGAAGCGGATTCAATAGGGATCGACCATGTACACAGAGTGGGCCCAAAACAAACAGGCGCACCCGGGGAAATACCCAGAGACGTGCTGGTAGCTCTCTCCTCGTACCCACAGAAAGAACATATCTTAAGGAGAGCCAGGTAGATAGACCAAATAAGGATGAACGAAGTGGACATTTAGTTATACCAATACCTGGCAGCGGTGACACTTCTAAAGAGGAGAGAGATGGCCCCACTGATCAGGGAGCTGGTCGCGAAAGAAATCAGGTACAAATGGACATTCCCATTCGGCCTGCTATTCGAGTGGGAAGGAAAGCAGAGGAGGGTGACTACATGTGAAGAAGGGCGCCACATAATGGACATACAAGCAGAGGAGGCAGTAGGCAGGGGTAAGGGGGGATCAGCAAAAAAGGCCGAGAGGGTGGAAAGTGGTTTGGCAGAAAAGGAAACGGAATGGAAGGGGGAACACCAAGCCGGCAACAGTGGAATAATGGACACACTCAAGCAAGGCGATGTCAGAGACCAGTCCCTATCCAAAGAAACCTGGAGAGGTACTCACTGAAGGGAATCGGAAATAACTGCACTGCGGCCCGGCTGGGGATCAGGAACGAACACACAGTAAGGTCTGAGGAAGATGTAGGGTTTAGGACTCCCCGCAATGTTAGACTTGAGTCTACAGAGGGCTGGGAGTGATAGGTGTAACGCCATAGCTACCATAGGTACCTGGGCCCTCCTCGGGATCAAAGTTGGTTCATCGTTAATGGTTGGGGGAAGTTCGGAGTTCGGGGGGAGGGGAGGGAAGGCTACTCCGGAAGACAGATGGGATCTCAGCATTCGGGCTCAAAAAGTATCCAATCTGGGCCGGTTGACATGGGGAAGATCAAATTATTAACATTAAATGTAAGGGGCCTGAACTCCTCGGTCAAGAGGAAAAAAGTAGAGAATATGCTCAGAAGGGAGAAAGCAGACATGTTGCTGCTCCAGGAAACACACATTAGAGCCCTGGATAGGGGGAAGGCTAATCTTAGAGGGTACAATATACTGGTACAATCAAATGCAGCGGGAAAAAGAGCGGGGGTAATGATAGCAATAAAGAGGGGAGTGGACACAACGCTCTTAGACAAGCAGACGGACAAGGAAGGGAGATATGTATTTGCCAACATCAAGCTATACAACACTAAGCTTACTCTGGCATCAATATACGCACCAATCACGGGCCAAGATGGTTTCCTGCGGGATGCAATGGGGAGATTGGAGGGGTTTGCGAAGGTAGAGATAATAACAGGGGGCGATCTGAACATGGCATGACACCCGCGGTTTGACAGGAGCGCGGGGGTCCGAATGGCCAAAGTGCTCCATCCAAACATCTCAAACAAATGATGGATCGAATGGCGCTATGCGATGCATGGAGGGAGCTGAAGGGTCAAAACAATGGCTTCACATACTACTCGCACGTACACAATTCGATGTCGAGAATAGACTATTTCTGGGTGTCGGTAGGGATGCTGGGCAAGGCTCAAGGAATGGAACGAGGTCCCATTGCACTGTCGGACCATGCCCCGCTCTGGCTAAATATTTCGATCCCAGGGAAAGGAGGAGGGCTCTGGCGGTGGAGGCTCCCGCAGGATCTTCTCTCGGACACGGTGATGGAGAGGCAATCAGAGACAAAATAACAGAATGTTTCGAGCAAAACGACTCAGGGGACGTCCCTCTGGGAACAGTATGGGAGGCGTTCAAGGCAGTAATCAGGGGGCATATGATATCTCTGAAAGCGACCAGGGACAAACAGAGGCATGGCTGGGAACGGGAACTTGAAAAGAAACTAACAGAGATACGAGAGGAGCTATTGGGCCACCCCACTAGAAACCTAAAGAAGGCAATGAGACACAAGCAGGGGCAACTGGAACTCCTCCGGAACAAAAAGGCAGAGAAATCCCTCCTCTACCTCAGGCAAAGATACTATATCAAAGCCAATAAGGCAGACAGATCTCTAGCAAGGCAACTCTCTGCAAAACAAAAATCTATGACCATCCTAAACATCAAAAACGCACAAGGAGAGACATGCACCAAAGATGTAGGGGAAGCATTCAAGGTATTTTATCAAAATTTATATGCGACGGAACACCCAGATGAAGATGACCAAGATAGATTCCTGCAGTCTCTCCCCATCCCAAAAATTTCCAAAGAGGCCAAAATAGCACTGGACACCCAGATTACGGAAATGGAAGTTAAGAAGGCAATAGCTGATCTCCCATATAATAAGGCACCCGGTCCGGACGGCTTCACAGCCCCCTTTTATAAAAAATATGCGGATGTCCTCACCCCAATTCTAACAAGACTGTTAAATACCTTCAAGGAAAGTGGAAAAGTAACCCCGTCCATGAATGAAGCAAAGGTCTTGGTGTTACACAAACAAGGGAAGGACCCCTCTCTACCCGGTTCATACCGACCCATAACATTGATAAACATGGATTCTAAGATCTACACGAAAATTCTGGCTGGTAGGCTTTCCCCGCTTCTGCCCTCCCTAATACACCCTGATCAATCAGGCTTTATTCCAGGCAGGCAAACTCACGATAACCTAAGAAGGCTAATTCACCTAATAGAAAAAGTTGGCATTACGCACATACCAGTAATATTACTTTCACTAGATGCCGAAAAGGCTTTTGACCGGGTGGAATGGTCCATACTATTTAAAACCTTGGAACACATGAGATTCAGGAACCACTACATAAACATGGTCAAAGCCAACTACAACTCCCCATCGATAAGAATAGCGGTTAATGGGGAAGTCACTGAAAAGGTGAGGATCCCCAGGTGAACGAAACAGGGATGCCCGCTTTCCCCCCTTCTATATGCTATTTTTCTGGAGCTGTTACTAATCAAAATAAGGGAAACTATCCACATTAAGGGGATAGAGATGGCAAGCAGACAACACAAGGTAATTGCCTACGCAGACGATATGCTTTTGGCACTAAAGGACTCGGGGAAGACACTGCCTTATACATTACAGGAGCTAGAGGCATTCGGGGAGATCTCGGGCCTAAAATTAAATAGGAAAAAATCAGAAATACTACACTTAGCGGGGGACAGAGAGGCACTCGAGAGGGAAGCGGGACAAATAGGTCTAAAAATTGCGGGAGAGGGTATCAAATATCTGGGTATAACACTCACACACAGGGTGGACACACTGTATAAAGGGAACTACCCCCCACTACTCGCCAGAGTAAAAAAGACGATGGAGTCCACTAATGATTTCATGGTGGGGGAGAATCCAATCGGTGAAAATGAACACTCTCCCCAAGCTGTTGTACTACTTCCACGCCCTCCCGATAACAATTCCTAAATCGTTCTTTAAGGCATTGTCAAAGACTGTCTCGGCATTCATTTGGAACAGGAAGCCCCAAGGGTTGCAAGAGCCATCCTCAGAACACATGTCAGAGAGGGGGGATTGTCACTCCCACACTTCAAAAACTACTACCAGGCGGCCCAACTGTGGGTGCTGAAAGAATGGCTTGGGGATGACCAACGAACGATCTGGGTAGCCCAGGACAGGGCGGTTGCTAGAACTCCACTAGAAGACGTCTTATGGAAACTCAAACAACATAGACACCCGAACCTCTGCATTAGTGAGATCATGAAAGCCACATTGAACGCCTGGGACGAACAAACATGGAAGGGCACCATGACCACGGTGACCGCCCCATTCACGCCCATATGTAGAAACCCTCAATTCCCACCGGGACAAGAGCACGGGGCCTTGGAGAAATGGGAAGAGGCAGGGTGCAGAAAGATAGGGGAAATGTTCCATGACAAAGAAGTGACATCATTTGCAGAATGCAAATCCTTGTGGAACCTCAAGATGGTGGACAGATTCAAATACGAACAGCTCAGACATTGGTTAACAATGCCAGAAATTGCTCAAGCGGCCTCTAGGGAACTGACCTCATTTGAAAAATACCTCCTAACCAACTCAGGTGACAAGAAGCTAGTCTCCTCACTCTACAATGTCATCAATACACAGGAGGAGGGAATAAAATGGGCCTACATGAAAAGATGGGAAAGAACATTAGGGGAAGAAATCACAAAACAGTAGTGGCAGGTGCTGTGGGCAGACATCCCTAAACTAACACGAGCAGTACAGACCAGGGCTAAAAATAGTCACCCAATAGCACTACACACCTGAGAGGCTCAACAACATGTACCCGAAAATGCCCGACCGCTGCTGGAGGGGCTGCCCAGAAGCTGGCACTTGGAGGCACATCTGGTGGGAATGTCAAGGGGTCAAAGGGTTCTGGAAAGAAATGATATCGGAAATGAAAAAGATGTTCCCAGAGGCGGACCAGCTGGGGGAGAAAGTGTGGCTTTGTTGAATGAAAGAGCAACAGGCCAAGAGATACAGCAAGGCACAATGGAGAAGTTTCATGGACCTGATCATAGCGGCATGGGCTACGATCGCACAGAACTGGAAGAAGCACGACCCACCACTGCTATACACATGGCTACAAAAGGTCCGGTCACAAATGGCCATGGAAAAAATCACGCAGCACTTACAGGGATCGAAGGAATCCTTCATGAAGGAATGGGGGGGTTTAGATTATCTACAATCGGTCTATATGGATCAATGGTGTCCGCACAACATTAGAATTACAGATATATTTTCCTCATAGTCAGTCCTGAGAACATTTGGAACAATGAGCAAGTCTTCCGGAGGGGGGTGAGTGGGGCGGTGCTTAAGGGGGGGTTACTTGGTTAAAATGCATTTTGTCTATACTGTGAAAACAATAAAAATATGTTTAAAAAAACCCTCCAAATGTGAATTCCATCAACACTGCATTGCATATCTTGGATATATTATCACTCCAGAAGGTATTGAAATGGATACACACAATATAGCAGCTGTGATGGCATGGCCACACCCAGGATCTGTTAAGGAACTTCAACGCTTCCTAGGAGTCACCAATTTTTACAGGAGATTTATACCTAGTTATTCCAGGATCCTGATACTATTTACTCGGCTTCTTAGGAAAGACACGACCTATGAGTGAACTCCAGATACTGAAAAAGGTTTTCGAAACACTGAAAAAACTGTTCACTTCAGCTTCCATTCTTCACCTTCATGACCCTAACTGTCATGATGCCTACCCCCGGGGAAACAGACCAGGTCCAGCAACTTATTCTAACCCAGGTTAGAATAAGAGCAAAACCTTCGATCCTTACCTGAATTCCGGATCCACCGCGCCTTCGAGCTGTAAGAAAGAAGCATTTTACGCGCGCCGCCTCGTCTGCTGCAGCGCCGCGCTGAACTCAAAAGGCCTTCGCAGCATCCTCACGATCCACCGCATCCTTCTGCACGTTCTCGCCGCACTCTGGTACCTAAGGGGAACACAAGAACAGCAAAGGTGAGCCAAGGGAATAAACAGAGGCAATAGTAACTACCCCCATAGACTTACCTGATTACCGCCGGGGGTACTATTCCTCTTCACGGGTCGGCGCAGTCTCCATTGCATCCTCGCCATACCCCGGCCCCTAAGGGGAACAAAAGGACAACAAGGTGAGATGAAGGGACAAAAAAAGGGGAACTCTTCTCACCACAACAGACTTATCTAATTTTACCGCCAGAGGCATTATTCCCAGAACTTCATATTTTCTCTCCACACCTGAATAAGGGAGCAAGCCACAGGTTACATTCTGGCCTTATTTTATTAAACTGTGTAGGATAAGCCAAATCCTTACCTGAACCTCGTCAGCTACCACGAGGAACTCTTCGTTGGGGTCAAGCTGCAAACTGCAAGGAATCAGACAAGAGTGAAAGTCAGACATGTGAACTCTTACGAACTACATACTTTTCGGAGTCAATATTGTTCTGGAACTCACCAATTCCTTCGAGCCAGTGAAGCAACTGATTATCAACGCGCCCCTGTGCTCAATGCAGGATGGAGAGCTCATCTTTTCAAACCATCAGGTGAGACTATAAGAGGGGACATCAAAGGTGATCTGTGTGGAGAACAGCGGGGGCGGGGGGATTTACACTCAACCCCATGGGTGGTTAATTCCCTTTCCCCTTTACAGAAGAATATTCCTACAGGCCAAGCAAACAAAGCTAGGTGGGCCAGTCCAGTCCGTCATCTCAGCCCTACGCGTCACATTGGTGGAGACCGCAGCTGTCCAGTTCAGATCGACGCCTCTGTGGGAGCCAGGTGAGCGTAACAGAACGTGAAGCCTACCCACAAATTCCCACCCAGGCGTTATGGATACCTCAGAGACTGACCAATTGGCCCAATTACTAGGGGAACTGAGGGCTGAAGTGCATTCCGCCCGTCAAGAAACCAATGCTCTTAGGAGAGAACTGATTTTGTCAAAGGAGCGAACTGATGACCTTGCTAGGCGACTATTGCAAAGTCAGGCTGGACAAGCACCCCTACCTGGTTCCGGGGGAAATCCAGCTCCTGTGTTATCGAGTAACCCTGTGCAAATAAACGTATCAGGAAATATTCCATTAGCCCCACCCGAACGCTTTGCCGGAGATCCCAAAAGGTTTGCTGTGTTTATGAACCAATGGCGCTTGCACTTTTTATGCAGACCGGGAGCCTTCCCAAACGATCAAGCCGAGGTAGCCTTTGTATTGTCATATCTCAGAGGCAGTGCGGCTGATTGGCCAATTCCACTAGTTACTCAGGATGACCCAATTCTTCGGGATTTTCAGGGCTTTCAAACTAGCATTGAAATACTATTTGCCCGGCACTCCCAAGGACAGGCCCTGGATAACGAACTTTTGTCCCTACGACAGGGTAACCAGGACCTTCTTTCCTACATCACAACCTTTAATAGGTTAATAGTGGAAACTGGATGGCCTGAGGTAAAACGAATCACGTTATTTCATCGAGGGCTTTGAGGAGAACTCAAGGATGTCTTGGCTCAAGTCGTGAACCCACCTCAAGACTGCGCTGAATATATAGACTTAGTGGTACAGTTAGATCACAGACTTCAGAACAGAAAGGCTGATCGAGCCAAGTTTGAGAATCGGGTGTTGGTCAAAACCCACGCTAACCCCAAAGGAGCAGATGCTTCAGAACCCATGCAAATCGGAGGGGTTAAAGGACCCTTAACCCAGAAGGAAAGAGAAAGGAGACGGCAAATGCAATTGTGTCTATATTGTGGAATTTCTGGACATTTTCTACGGGATTGCCCTGTAAAAGCACCCAATAAGGTGGTAGGAGATGCTGATAAAAACCATATGGAGTCAGACTCGGGAAACAACCACGCCCGACAAGCGTAGAGGTCCGCTTGCCGAGCTTGAAGAAGGATACTCAGACTTCACATTTCATCATACCAATGGTCCTCGTAGATCCAGGGCAGCCATCGCGTATGCACGCAGTAAGGGCATACATAGATAGCGGGGCCATAGGAAACTATGTGGACTATGAATTGGCTTCCAGGATGAATCTACCTCTCTGCCGAAAAACCACCTCAGATGTCATCACCACAGTCGATGGAACTGAAATTGCCTCTGGGCCTGTAACTCATTCCACCACAGAGATGACACTATTGGGTCAGGATGGGCATCGAGAGACTATTTTGTTTGTTCTAATCAAAGCCCCACAGTTCCAAATAATACTGGGGATACTTTGGTTGGAAACACATAATCCTTGTATTGATTGGCGAGAGAAGAGAATAACCTTCCCGGATTGTGCACAAACCTGTTACCCAAAGAAAAATCAGAACGCAGGCCTGGCCACAGTAACCACAGCAGTCATGCAACTACCTCCAGAATACCAAGAATTCCAGGATGCCTTCCAAAAGGAACAGGCAAACACCTTACCTCCTCACAAATCGTACGATTGTCAAATCGATCTCATACCCGGTGCACAACCCCCTTGTAGCAGGATCTATGCCCTTACGGAACCTGAGAACCTTCACCTACGACAATACTTAGACCAGTACCTTGCCAATGGCTTTATTCGCCCATCCAAGTCCCATGCATCTTCAGCTTTGTTCTTCGTGCCCAAAAAGGAAGGTGACCTCAGAACGTGCATAGACTACCGCACATTGAACCAGATAACTGTTAAGAATCGATACCCATTGCCTCTGATCCCTGAACTACTAGACCAAGTGAAGGACGCTTGTATATACACTAAATTAGATCTCCGGGGGGCATACCATTTGGTACGTGTAAAAGAGGGCGATGAATGGAAGACTGCTTTCCGCACAAAGTATGGGTTATTCGAATACCGGGTGATGCCTTTCAGGTTGTGCAATGCACCAGCAGCCTTCCAATACCTTATGAACGATGTCCTTCGTGAACTCATTGACGTTTGTGTTGTTGTGTATATCGATGATATTCTAGTATACTCCTCTTCAGAATCTGACCATGTGAAGCACGTCCGAGCAGTCCTTGATAAATTGCGCCAGCACAAACTATATGCAAAACTAGAAAAATGCGTTTTTCATGCCAGAGAAGTTTAATTCCTTGGGTTTATCCTGACCCCAAAGGGAGTCCGAATGGATTTACGAAAGGTGGACGCAATCCTTAAGTGGCCATCACCAAGTTCAGTTAAAGGAGTACAAAGCATGCTCGGCTTTGCCAATTTCTACTGCAGATTCATCCCAGATTTTTCATATGTCGTACATCCCATCACAGCACTCTTGCGAAAAAATAAACGCTTTATGTGGACTGAAGAAGCTGAAAATGCCTTCCAAGAGCTGAAAGCGAAATTCACGTCTGCACCTGTGTTAAAGCACCGGCGCCCTGAACTTCCATACATAGTGGAAACTGATGCATCCAGTCTAGCCATGGGAGCTGTCCTGTCTCAAAAGGACCCTGAAACTGGCCAGCCTCACCCAGTAGCATTTTGGTCCAGAAAGTTCTCGGCACCCGAGTTAAACTATGCGGTTACCGACAAGGAGTTATTAGCCATTAAATCTGCCTTCAAGGCTTGGCGGCACTATCTTCTCGGTGCCAGGCATACCATTACTGTGCTCACCGATCACCGGAACATACAGTATTTAAAAACAGCCAAGGCCCAATCGTCACGTCAACTCCGATGGGCATTGTTCTTTGCCGAGTTCGATTTCGTGATAACCTATCGACCAGGTTGTAAGAATGGTAAAGCAGACGCCTTATCCCGAATAGGGATGGGGGAGGCAGCAGTGAACCCAGAACCAGGATTCTTGGCATGACTACTCTACAGACACTAGAGGACATTCAGGTAAAGATCCAGCAACTCTTTGAACCTACAGCCCTGCAGGACTGGGTAAAGAAAGGCCCGGACTACTCTGTCACCAATGATCTGCCTTATTACCAAGGGCGGCTATTTCTGCCACACAAGGAACTACAAGAGCTAGTCATTTCCCGTTATCATGATACCCTAATGGAGGGGCACCCAGGTATTGCAAAAACTGAAGCTAAATTTAAAAGACAATTCTGGTGGCCCACCTGGCGAAAGGATATTAAATCATTTGTGATGTCTTGTGGCATTTGCGCCCAAAACAAAAGTCAAAAGAAAAAACCAGCTGGACTCTTACAACCTTTAGACATTCCGCCTACACCATGGCACACCTTATCGTTAGACTTTATTACTGATCTACCTCCTTGTAATGGGTTTAACACCATTCTAGTTATTGTCTTTCTTTTTTCCTAGATGGCCCACTTTATTCCTTTAAAAGGACTACCTTCAGCCTTAATCCTGGCCAAAGAATTCCTCGAAAACATTGTTCGCATACATGGATTTCCGTCCGTGTTGGTCTCTGACCGGGGCAGTCAATTCATTTCACATTTATGGAAGAAATGTTGTCAATTGGCGCAAATCGACGTGAGATTATCTACCAGTCACCACCCCCAGACCGATGGTCAAACGGAGAGGACCAACCAGACTCTTGAACAATACCTGCGTTGTTTGTTACATCAGACTGAGAGTAATTGGAAGGACATTCTTTGGATCGCTGAATATGCATACAATAATTCAGTACATTCTGGAACTGGACAAAGCCCCTTTTATACCCTATATAGGCACCACCCTCGAACCTCAGACCTTGACTCACCCCAACACTTAGAAATGCCCGCAGTGGACCATCTACATGCTACGATTACACAAGCCCTTAAGGAGGCAACTGCACATTTAAAACAGGCGAAGGAGAAATATAAGAAAGATGCTGATCGGCATAGAAGTGATACTCCACAGTACCAGATAGGGGACCAAGTATGGTTGGCCACAAAACACATACCTCTCAAGGGAATGTGGACCTTTAACCCTAGATATTTGGGACCTTACTCTATTAAGGCCATTATCAATCCGGTGGCCGTCAAGTTGGACTTAACTGCGAATATGCAAATTCACCCCGTCTTTCATGTGTCACTTTTGAAGCCAGTGCAACCAGGGACAAGACTACCCAAGCCACCAGACCCCATCCTTATAGACGGGGAACCCGAATTTGAAGTTAAGAACATCCTGGACTCCAAGATGGTGAAGTCAAAACTTTTTTATTTAATCGACTGGAAGGGTTACGGACCACAGGAAAGGTCTTGGGACCTTAGAAATGCCCGCAGTGGACCATCTACATGCTACGATTACACAAGCCCTTAAGGAGGCAACTGCACATTTAAAACAGGCGAAGGAGAAATATAAGAAAGATGCTGATCGGCATAGAAGTGATACTCCACAGTACCAGATAGGGGACCAAGTATGGTTGGCCACAAAACACATACCTCTCAAGGGAATGTGGACCTTTAACCCTAGATATTTGGGACCTTACTCTATTAAGGCCATTATCAATCCGGTGGCCGTCAAGTTGGACTTAACTGCGAATATGCAAATTCACCCCGTCTTTCATGTGTCACTTTTGAAGCCAGTGCAACCAGGGACAAGACTACCCAAGCCACCAGACCCCATCCTTATAGACGGGGAACCCGAATTTGAAGTTAAGAACATCCTGGACTCCAAGATGGTGAAGTCAAAACTTTTTTATTTAATCGACTGGAAGGGTTACGGACCACAGGAAAGGTCTTGGGAACCTAGTGACCACGTGCATGCACCTAGATTGGTGAAAAGATTCCACCGAAATTTCCCAGACAAACCAAAACCACGGGGAAGAACGACTTTAGGAGGGGCCTTGTGGGGGAGTGCTGTCATGATGCCTACCCCCGGGGAAACAGACCAGGTCCAGCAACCCTGGAAGCAGGCATCAAGTTACTTTGAGCAAGCCCAAAAACCCCTGCTAGGGGCTGTTTGGGTGCGGTCCTGGTGCCTATGGCGCCAGGCTCATATGGAGAGTCAGTCCTGGCGCCTATGGCGCCAGGCTCATAGAGTAGAACTTACCTGATGCAGACCATGCTGCAAGCTTACCTGATGCAGACCATGCTGCAGAGCTCCAAGCCAAATGAGGCTTGGAAGGGACTATTTTACCTAGGGACTAATTTTTACTCGGGTGGGGCTGGGGAGGAATACTTACCTGGGACTACTTTGGAGGCTATTTAAACCACACCCGAAGAGCAGCACACGCTTCGCGTTATTCTGCATCCAGCAGCGTAACGCTCACCGTGTCTGCAAGCCTGCATCCAGTCTTCTGCAACACCCGCCTCGAGTCTGCAGCTCCTAGAAAAAGGGAGGAACAGAAGGAGAAGAGGTTAGAATAAGAGCAAAACCTTCGATCCTTACCTGAATTCCGGATCCACCACGCCTTCAAGCTGGAAGAAAGAAGAATTTTACGTGCACCGCCTCGCCTGCTGTAGCGCCGCGCTGAACTCACCGGCCTTCGCAGCATCCTCACGATCCACTGCATCCTTCTGCACGTTCCCGCCGCACTCTGGTTCCTAAGGGGAACACAAGAACAGCAAAGGTGAGCCAAGGGAATAAACAGAGGCAATAGTAACTAACCCCATAGAGTTACCTGATTACCGCCGGGGGTACTATTCCTCTTCACGGGTCGGCGCAGTCTCCATTGCATCCTCGCCGTACCCCGGCCCCTAAGGGGAACAAAAGGACAACAAGGTGAGACGAAGGGACAAAACAAGGGGAACTCTTCTCACCACAACAGACTTACCTAATTTTACCGCCGGAGGCATTATTCCCCGAACTTCATATTTTCTCTCCACACCTAAATAAGGGAGCAAGCCACAGGTTACATTCTGGTCTTATTTTATTGAACTGTGTAGGATAAGCCACATCCTTACCTGAACTTCGTCAGCTACCACGAGGAACTCTTTGTTGGGGTCAAGCTGCAAACTGCAAGGAATCAGACAAGAGTGAAAGTCAGACATGTGAACTCTTACGAACTACATACTTTTCGGAGTCAATATTGTTCTGGAACTTACCAATTCCTTCGAGCCAGTGAAGCAACTGGTTATCAACGCGCCCCTGCGCTCAATGCAGGATGGAGAGCTCATCTTTTCAAACCATCAGGTGAGACTATAAGAGGGGACATCAAAGGTGATCTGTGGGGAGAACAGCGGGGGTGGGGGGATTTACGCTCAACCCCACAGGTGGTTAATTCCCTTTCTCCATTTACAGAAGAATATTCCTACGGGCCAAGCAAACGAAGCTAGGTGGGCCAGTCAGTCCGTCATCTCGGCCCTACGCGTCACATTGGTGGAGACCGCAGCTGTCCCGTTCAGATCGACGCCTCTGTGGGAGCCAGGTGAGCGTAACACTAACCTAGCCTACATCGTAGACACCGATGCTTATAACTATTCTCTCGGGCTGTGAGGGTCATAAATGCAAGACGGACACATAGGTCAAGTTTTCTCAAGCTTCGCCATTTAATAAATGAAAAGGGTGGGATAGACGTCTAGCTTTCCGGATTGTAACAACAAAGTCCCTACCTAGCAAACTAAAACTAAAGAAAGTGACCTAATGTCCAAAAAGTCTCTAACCCTCACACTAATACATACACAAAATGTAAACATACAATATATGGCTTTCTTTAAATTCAACAAAACAATTTGACTGTTCAAATTTAAGAGTTTTGTAATCAATCCTTGTGACCAGGGTTGGATTCCTTTCACCTGGATCATTTCAGGAATATGTTGAACAAAGTTCTGAGTCCACAAAGTTCCATTTAATTCAACACAAAACGTCTCTTTCATCTACTGTGCCTTTCCCATTGATACCACAAATGCCTTTTCCACAAAAGTTTGTTCAGAGACCCAAAAAAACAGTTCTGTTCAGGAAAATGTTCAACAATAATTAGCATATTGCAACTTCTTCAATTGAAGCACTTTTGCCAGGATGAACAATAACTTCTTTAAGTGAACCACCTTGGTCAGGATAAACCACAACTTCTTCAAGCGAACCACATTTGTCAGGCTAAATCACAACTTCTTCAAAGTGAACACTTTTGTCAGGATAGCACAGCAGACCCAAAGCAACAGCAATTATTCTTAATGATACCACAGTTTGTCAAACAAATCTTTTATCATAAACATACTTTATCAAATCTTCTTTCCTGCTGCACTCGTCTGCCAGGACTAACCAATATGATAACCTTCCTGGTGTACTCGCCTGCTAGGAAGAAAACTCCTAAAACTACATTCAAACATGGGGGCAATATTGATTTCAAGATTCTCCACACCAATATCTCTTGGAAGGAGTGCTGAACAATAACTGCCTTTTCTTCCAAAAAACGGGAAATTCAGTGCAGAAGCATTGGTTTCAAATTGTTTGTTTTTCTACTTTTTGACAGCCTCTTCACTGCTGGCAGTATAGGTTACAAGCATTCCCCACTTGATATCCCCCAAAATGAGAGCTGCACACTTGTCACTTCTGTATGGTTTCACAGTCTCTTGGCTGTTGGCAATGTTGGTTATAAGCATTCCCCCAATTGAAACTGGCAACCATTTAAATAAAGCCCTGAGATAGACTGCATTGTGTCAAAACATGCATAGGCTAATGCTGCACAGTAAAGCACTATACACCAATAAATGTGACTTATTATTGTATTCAGGTTGGGAGTGATTAACATTCTGTATTATCATATTACTTTGGAACCTTGGCATAAGTTCTGTTGCATCATCCCCCCCTGCGGTCTTCTAGTAGCTAAGCAATCTCAAATATGCAGGAAAGCTTAGACCAAGGGAAGGGTCCCACACATTTTTGCAACTTGTTCAGTTGGCTGTGGTCTTCAAAAAGTTGTCAATGGAATTATTCAAACCTCCAGGGAAGGATAGAGGTAAAGTAAACTTTAGACTTGCTTCAGCAGATCAGAGTTGCAGATCTGCAAAAGCTAAAACTGAAACTAAGTGTTCTCCATGAAAAATACAAATGTAATAGTGTAGAATGCACTGCAAATTCACTGTGAATTCAGAGAATTCACTGCTTAGCCTGTGTTGAAAGAGCATTTTGCCATTATTATGGTGCTGTATCAGTTGGCAAACATTCATGAGTTCATTCCTGGCCACAACACTGCCATGACTCCGGAATCTTCATGCAACGCCTCAGCCATGACTGATAGTTGAGGGCCTCACAGATTGTTCTCTGCTGATCGTTCAGGTAATCTTTCTCTTTTTCACCGGCGATGAACCACTCAGTATTCCAACCAACAACAACGATGTTAAATAGGAGATTCATTAAAACTATTTGAGTGATACTGCTTAGGTCGTTGACGACATGTTCTTCTCCTAGCCTGCGTTGGTTAGTTACCACTTTTCTCCAGAAGAAAACCATGTTTGCTAGGCCGTATGGTCTAGGATCTCTGCAGTTTTTTATTGGTTTATTATTTGAAAGATCATATCCTCCTCAATTTCAAGTTTGAAATATTTGCCCATTCTCTAATGACATTTTACTGTGGTCCAAAAATGTGCTTATCAACCTTTTCCAAACCGATTCACTGATAGGATTTACTGGAGATAATGATCTCTTATATTTATGAGTGTTGAATAAGTGCTAATATTTTTTAGTGCCATTGGAGCTGAGTAACTTGAATATCAGCTGACAGTGCGCAGTTAAGTCGACTTTTTATAATGTTAAAGCCAAATATCATATTGGGTCCCAATTTTAATAATTATTTGAGCCTGTTGTTTTGGTTCACGACAGGGGTGGCACCTTTGAGCCTGATTTCACATCTACACCAGGTGTCTTTTACCTTGGTATCATAAGTGTTAAGAACATGTTTTGTATTCACATAAGCACATGCTTAATTCATTTTACCATCTCACTGGGAGCAGTTGTCAGATTTACGTATTCACGCAAATTGTCCAGCTTTTTTGTGTATTTGGTAATAACATTGATATTGCTTTAGGTCCAACATATAAGGTTGCCCTTTGAATTTATTTGGCTCCTAATTCTCTATTATTATTAAGCGTGGGTCCTATGTTCAAAGTTAATGCTAAAATACAGTGATCACTACTGGCTTTTTTCAATGAGAAATCTGTCAACTATGTTATAGTTGGATTTATGTATACAAACATTATCTAGAGTAGCTTGCTTAGAGCCCCAGTGCCATGTGTGGGTTCCTGAGGAAACTCCTTTGGTTCTGCTATTTAGCATGATGAATTCAAATTCCAGCATGAAAACAAGCCAATTTTTGCCCTGTTCATTACCAATGGTCTGCTTCCTGATTGCATTAGAAACTGTTATTTGTATATCAATGGCAAATTTGGCCTCATCAAACCCACTACAATGGGCATTTAAATCACCACCAATAATCACATTTTCTCCAGGATACATTATGTTTCTTGCATCAGAAACTCCCTCAAACACAAAATGATTGATTCCATTTCAGATCCACCTGGCGCGTCATAGATATTTATGATGAGCAAGTTTGCAATTTCCCACTAAATTTAATTTGTATTTCTCCAATTAGGAAGTTTTTGTTGGAAAATTAGAAATCAATCTTCTTCATAAAATATTGGGGCTCTAGCACCATTTAAGAGGCCGCCTTTAGGTTGACCTCGAAGGATCTTAACAGCAAGGGTCATTGTCAGAGAAATTCAGTCAATTTTTAAGGGGTAGTGAGCCTAACATCCTTGAACCAAAAACATGTTGCTTTCACATATCACATTTAATTCTGCTCAATCTCAATAACATGTCTAGGACCCATTATGTTGCACAAAAGTAATTGAATGCATTAGAGTCGTGTTATTAAGCTTGGTGGCATGATGTTAGGCAACCATAGCCAGTTTTGTTTTGAGGTGTTCTTTTCTGCGTCCATCTTTATTTCTTTTTTACAAGCTATTTTTCTAATTCCATTCGTAATAGTGGTCCCGATAGGTTTGTAAGCGTTTGAGGGCAAAGACTTCTCCTGAGTAAGTCTGTGGTCCAAATTAATCTCATATCCCCTTTTTAGAAGGGCAAGCTGGTTTTGAAAAATAAGACTTATCACGCTTTTCGATTTACAATAACATGTGTACAATTTTTTTAATTATTCTCTAAGAATTCGATTTGTTCAAAGTCCACTGCAGTTACAACTCCCAATTGTGGTATGGCTGTGAAACTTTGCAAGAGCTTCCCTCTATTAAAAGGACTGTCACTCTCCTTGGCAACAAGACCATGTATCAGAAAACTGGTGAGATTAGCCTTATCTTGTGGGGCTTCCTCCAAGCTTTTAATGATTTTCATTAGTGCGGAAGATATTGTAGGCCCAGTTTGGCTCAAACTGTTTGCATCCACAGTCTTCTGCCACCGCCGGGAACCTCTCCATGTAGAAGTTAGCCATTGACCAGTCTCCTGATATTAAATTGTTTGCATCAGTATCTTGAGGCTCTATTATTATACTGCTGCTCACCTTATTTCCAATAATATGGCTTTCACGCCCACCAGTACACACTGTGTAGGGCCGAGCGAAGTGAGGACCCCAGCTCAGGCTGCGGATAGTTTTCTTTTTTTTGTCTGACGGGAGACATGCTCTGCAGAGGGCATCTCCCGTGATGGAAAAGAAGATGACCAAAAGAAAATGACTGCTTCTATTAAACTGGAAAAGGGATTATGTCCCTTTTCGGATGACGGCGGCCATTGAAAACATGTTAAAAAATGGCCGCCATCATCTGAAAAGGGACCCAGTCCCTTATCCCTTTTAATGGCGGTGGCCATTTGTTTTTGCGTTTTATTTCCGAACCATTGAGGGCCTTGACTGCAGAATCACGCTCAGGGAATGCTGATTCTGATTGGTAAGACTGCCTTTCCAGGGTGCGAATATTGCTTTCATGCCCTGCCTGGAGGGTGGACATGGCCTGCCAGCCTGAGCTAAGGCAGGCCTGAGCAAAGCAAACAGAGTTATCAGCTTCTCTTATGTTGTCTTCCGTATTTGTTGTCTCTCTGTCCGATACTACTCTGCCGGAAATCCATGTGTTCAATGTTTTTTGTGGTTTTTTTTTGGGCCTTTTCAATTTCTCTTTTACTTTGGATGTGGAGAAGTCCGATTGTCAACTCATTTGTTAACATCCACATTAGGAGCGGTGACTCCTTCTGCTCGTGCTTTTCTAGCATCAGTCTTCTTTTCGACTGTTCCTTTTTTGCATGTTTGGTTCTTCTGTTTTTTTTTGCCTTGACTTTCGTTATTGTTTGTCTCAAGGGACCTAGGACAGTGGTGTGCAAAGATCTAGAATCTCATCTCTTTTAGTCAGTACAGTTTATTTGGAAGATATAAAAATTCCATAAAAACATACACACATAGAAAATACAATAAAAAGCAATTCCGTAGCACAATGTAAATATCAATCAAATTAAAAAAAAAATACAACCTTTCCATGACCAATAAACAGGCAGGTAGAAAGGTAGCAGATATATTTAGCATTTAAGATTTCATTCATATTTTCCTTTTACATAGAGCAAGCCTCAAAAAAGACAGAGGTGCCCATCCCACACTAGGGGTATCAGCCCACAAGAGATAGAGCAATGCTGGGCGGAACTGGCTGAACTGTAATTCACGCAGTAACAGCCTTATTATGCCCGGTCTTCTTATCTCATGGTACGCAGGGCAAAACCGGGTGCTTTATATAATAAGCATGTCTGATTTGCCATATCAGCAGAGCCTGTCCATTGAGAGGCGATGGCTCTTAAAGGATAGTTCCGGGACTTTTTTTTTATTGTCCCTACGGTTCGGCCATGTGTTTTTAAGCATAAATCGGTAGATCGTAGAAAACTTTCCTATGGACCTTACCCGACTTTTCGCCCATTAACGCACTCGAAATCAGCTGCCATTTTGTGATAATCCTATCACTTTCCGCATCGCCGTGGCTGACCTGCTTTTGCGGCACTAAATCAAATCCCCCGCCCCTGAGCCTAACATCAGCAGACGCCCATTTTCCAACGCCAAAGCACGTTTCGTGTCAACAATCGCTGCGCCTCAGCTAATGACGTGTCGCCATGGAAATGGCAGGACGCCTCTTTCCTCAATAAGTATAAACACACCGTTTCACAACACACAGCAGCAGATTTCCGATTCCATTCCTCTCTCTGTGTTACTTTGAGTATTCTGTGACTCGTTTCAGTGCTCTGGTCAGCTACCTTCGCCGCTTCTAGGCCTTGTGAACACCTGCACCATCTCTGTAAATTATTTTACTTTCTTTACCACACAATGGCTACAATAATGCCGTATATGTACGAGCCCGAGTACACCGAGGAGGAACTACTGGAAAGGCAAGCACGCGAAAACGATGGGGATTCGGACGGCAGTTGGGAGGACCAGTCAACGGATGAAGAGCCTGGACCATGTCGCATGGACGGCGTCTCCACCTGGTGCACGTGCAATCGGTGCGAGCTAATGCCAACTGAGGAGGAGAACTGCTGCTGCCGTGAAAATTCCGGGTGCTTGGCCTACATTTCGGAAGGCGAGCCAAGTCCGCAATGCATCACCGAGCTGCCAGAGTTCAGGGAAGCCTGCCTCTCACGGACCGTGTTGAGGGTGAGGATGGTGCTTATGCACGAACTTCGTGGCACTGTTCGTCCGCGTAATCCGAGTAACGAGTAAGTATACTCTGGTTGTGATGTCAGTGATGCCACTACTATTTCATGGTCGTCTCCCACATATAAAATTACATCTACATATCATTCGAACGCATGTAAATTGGTTCCATTGCATCTTTCTTTTTCACAGGTGGTACAGGCTGGTGGCCTATCGTTGCTTCACTTGGTGGCTTCACGGGAGACTCGGACACCGCGTTCGGAGAGTAATACCTGCCTGTGCGGTACTTGCCATTAGACAACATTTCCCCAGCGACAGTGGACAATACCGCGGTTTTTCCCTGGATGTGCTGGAACCGGAACTTTACAATGTGTAATGTTTATTATTTATGTTCAATTGAAATTAAGATCTAAAATAAAACCCAACATATATTTTAACAATGGTTGTTTTGATTTGATTTGATTTGGTATTTATAAACTCACCCCCCTGCCTTCCATGTACTAGATCCTGCAGCCTGCCTCTTACATGCAGTTAGATGGCCTCTCCTTGGTGAGGCCCTGCGGCAAACGAGTCTTGTCTGCACGACCACCGCCCCAATCCACCCCCCGCCCTATCAAAGGCAGTTCGCACCGGGGTACTTGCGCTGCCAAGTGGAGCTGTCAGGGAGCGATAAAGGCCAAGAGGTGCCAAAGACCATGTACACTTTAAAGTGGTCTATAGAGCATGGGTTGTTGTTCCCATGTCTACCTCCAGACCCCGTGTCTCCTGCCAAGCATCCTCCCTCACGCTGGCCGCCCCCCTTCAATCCACATAAGTGTGTCTCCATTCACGAGTCTTCCTGTGTCTTGTCTGCACGACCACCGCCCCAATCCACCCCCCGCCCTATCAAAGGCAGTTCGCACCGGGGTACTTGAACTGGCAAACGGATCTGTCAGGGAGCGATAAAGGCCAAGAGGTGCCAAAGACCATGTACACTTCAAAGTGGTCTATAGAGCATGGGTTGTTGTTCCCATGTCTACCTCCAGACCCCGTGTCTCCTGCCAAGCATCCTCCCTCACGCTGGCCGCCCCCCTGCAAACCGCATAATGCCACGACATATACACGTCATTCATTCACAAACACACCCCTGTTTCGAATTCTTTATAACCCACTTCATATTTCTAATGAGAACTTCTTTGCGCTTTGCTAGTCAACCCGTGAAGGTGCTGGTTATCTGCTCTTCGTCTCTGTGAACTTCCGTGACCACTTCGAGCAAACTCGTCAGCTCCCTGTTCTACGACAAGAAACTACTCTGATCCCTGCATCTAACTGTTCGTCAATGTAAGGCCATGTACCATAATCATTTTGCGTCCAATTTTTTAATTTATATCTATTTTCTAGTAGTCATCAAATTGCATCCATGTTTTCTTTTCGTTCAAGACAGTACATGCAAGGAACTAGTCACATGTTCTGAGTTTAGTCAAATAATTTTTCTATTTTCTTAAAGTTATTCAAATACTTATCCGCATGTGAATAACGTGTATAGTTCCAAGAACCAAAACGAACCAAGCATTGGACCTTTTATGTGTCATTTAATTTTTTAACACATTGGTATTCATTGAGAATTGTTGATCTTTACTTTTCAGAACTTTCCACAATGCCTGCCTGTTCCATTGGCGGTTGCCCTTCGAAGACCCATAATAAATCTGAAGGTACTATAATGCATGTTTTCCCTAAGACAATAGATCAGATAAGAGAATGGGTCCGATATTGCGGATATCCACCGTCTGAGCTTGAAAGTAGAGTCCTAGAAGTCTTTGCGGACAAGAGGGGTGATCGATACCGCATCTGCAGCAGGCACTTTAGCTCAGACATGTACTCCACATCATTGCTAATAAAGAAGAAAACACCGCGAGCGAGGCGAAAATTGCTCTCAACCGCTATTCCCACTCTATTCGTCCACATCCCTCCACTGGTGAGTCAAGTTTACGGATTTAGCTCTCGGCCTAGCGGTAGTGTGTAGCATTAGCTAACAATAATTTCCCCATTTATGTATCCACTCAATATGAAGGCGGAAGATTCTCCATCCGTGTCGTTATTGCAGTCATCAGCCACTTCAAGCGCCTATCGGGTAATCTTACTTAGCTATTCTGCCACTGACTTGTTTTAGGCATGTAAATCAATAGTTTTAATTTATCGTGTAATTATTTTACCTAATGGTACAGCCTAGTACTCGTCCTCTAGTCTTTGTTTTCAGTTATAATTATTGTTATCCAAAATAATGCAAGTACTGCTGTCTTTCAGGGAGATGCTGAGGAGTCCAACGCATTGACGACAACCGTTGATGTCACTCAGATGCTCGAGGTACGTTTCCGGACAGTTCCATCGATGGAGATCATCAGATCTTGCATTCTTGTAGCGTGATTGTTACACACAATGTTTCTTTCGTTTTTAGCCATTGATATGTCCTTCTGTCGTCGCCCTCCTATGTGTCTTCTTTTTTCAATATTGTGTTCATTACTAATGAAAGTCCTTTGGTTCAGGGAGTCGATGGAGCATTAGTCCAAGAAGAAGGGGGAGCATGCAGTTACGGGTCGGCGCAACGGCTTGCAGAAGTGTGCACCGCAGTTACAGCGTCCCTTGATGTTCTTATGCATTTCGAGGTATGGATACTGACAGTTCGATCAAGCGAGATCATATGACGTGATTACATCCGCTATACTTCCTTCTTTATTAACGCAAGTACTATGTTTCAGGGAGATGACGGAGCTTCTTCTACAAGAACATCACCCCTAGTAGTGGATTCAGATTTCTGGGTGGTGACACTTCCTACGATCGAGCAAATCGAATCATATTTAGATATCCATTATTTATTTTAGACAACTGATCATTTGTGCAGGTCTATTTAGATGAGCCGTTGACGCCTGCACAAAGTTTATGTTCTTTTTAACAAAATAGAAAACCATACTAATGCAATTACTGTGTTTCAGGGAGTTGCTGAAGCGTCATCTTCAATAATATCATCAATGGAAGTCTATGCGGAGCCCGAGGTATGGATCTTGACAGTTCCATCTAACTAGATCAACAATGCGTGAATAATTGTCGTTTGAATGTTCTACACAATGCGTTCATTTGTGTTTTTCTATAGAGATGTACGTGGGTATTGGTCCCCAAGTACATTTTGTGTTTTCAATATTATTATACATACTAATGAAAGTTCTATGTTTCAGGGAGTCGATGGAGCGTCAGTGAGTGATGGATGTGCTTATCGTGAAAATATAGTCGTTGCATCGCAAGAGGAAGTGGAGACATGCACACACGAGTCGGAGCAACAGCGTCCAGATGTTGAAGCTCGAGGCAAGAAAGTTTCAAAGAAAAGAAAGCAAAAGAAGGTTAGTGTCCTGGTCACTATATTATGTTGTTTTTCACTGTTAATAGTTCAATACTGTAAGTTGTGTTTAAACTGAACATCCCTTTTCCAATCTGTCCTCTAGTTGCGAGTGGGTGTACGAACTAGATCTACACAGACAGTGAAGCGAACGAGAGATGTTGCTTGTCAAACCTTTTGGCAGGGACTTGAGACTGGAGATGCATCGTGCCAATGGGAAGAATATGAAGTGATTGACAACGGAGCTATACCACCACCAGCCATTGATAGTGAATGTCCTCCTGGTAGTTCGGATGCAGTCGGAGATCAATTCACAGAATCCACACCCGCAAAAACTAAGACCGCTAGAAAGTTGAAGAAATTGTTTTATTCTCCCATCGCCGGAGAAGGAACAGATGTTGCAATGGAAGAGAATGTAATGGACGACAATGAAACACCATCAATATCACTGAACATAGCGGAAGACGATATCAGAGATTGTACCTTTACTGTGAGTGACATGTCCTCAACGTTACAGGCCGAACCAGCTGGGATGCAGAGTGACAGTATAAGGAAAGAGGCCAAATTCATTGTATTCGATAGTTGTTTGATTGATATTATTATTATGCTGAAATGTGGGCATTCGGTTGGTGGGGAAGTATGTGGGGAGCCATTGATTAATGTGACTCGTGCAATTCGAGGCACTAACCTTAAAATACATGCCACCTGTACACAATATCATCCGTTCTCATGGTCTGCACAACCCATGCTGGGGCAACTGCCAGCAGGCAATCTACTTTGTGCAGCGGCCGCACTTTTTAGTGGTTCAAGTTTTAAAAAGTTAGAGTATTTCTTTCAGTTTTTGGGAATCCATTTCATTGCGAAAACTCAGTTCTACAAATACCAAACCGATTATCTATTTCCAGCCATTAGCGCAGCTTGGAGAATAGAAAAAATGTCTATTGAAAGTACATTCGCGGGCAAACGGTTCAGGCTAGCCGGTGATGGACAGTGCGACAGCCCAGGATTTTCAGCCAAGTACTGCACCTACCACTTTCAGGACATGGAAAGTAAGAAAATTGTGAGTTCGATGGTCGTGCAGGTGTCACAAAGTACATCCTCAGTGGCCATGGAGAAAGTTGGCTTTGTAGCATCATTGCAAGAACTACAATCGCGGGGAATGGTGATCGACCTGATAGCCACGGACAGACACGTTTCAATTGCCAAGACAATGAGAGAAGAGTACAAAAATATAAATCACCAATTTGACGTATGGCATCTTGCAAAATCAATCAATAAAAAAATGTCGGCTGCAGGTAAAAAAAAAGATATGCAAGGTATTTCACAGTGGTCCAAGTCTATCAGCAACCATCTTTGGTGGAGCTCAAAAACATGTGAAGGGTCGTTGGAAATTCTACTGGAAAAATGGCAGTCAGTAATGCTACACTGTAGCAACGTTCACCGCTGGAACACGAACCAACATTTCCACAATTGTGAACATGGCCATTTGTCCACAGAGGAGGCACGGAAGAAGAAGTGGTTGATTCCTTCATCACCCACTCACAAAGCCATTGAAAAGATTGTATTTGATAAAACTATAACAAGAGATTTGAGGGGACTCACGGAATTCTGCCACACAGGAGATTTGGAGGTGTTCCACAATATGTGCCTAAAGTACAGGCCGAAACGATTGCATTTTGGCATGGAGGGCATGATAAATCGGACTCTTCTAGCGGTCTTGGCACATAACCATAATGTTGGCCGTCAACAAAGTAGGACGACCGGAACTTTAGGGACGCTTCGCTACAATAAGGCCTTCACTAAAAGAAGTAAACAATGGGTGATCAAACCAGTGTTTGAGGATATGCAATATGAGTTTATTGAGAGACTTATTGTTGATGTCCTAGAGAGGCACATACATGGAGTTGTGAACGAACCTGTGCAGGGGACAACTGCATTGCCACCCAACATTGCCTCATTTCCATGTCCACCTAAAGCAGAGCTCATTGAGAAATACACATCACGGTTCAAATGATTGTAATTTGATTGTCTGTTCTCTCGAGTCTCCTCATGTCGCCGGCCCATTGAATATGTGTATCTATGTAATGTGTAAATAAAAGTGATTGCTCAGTGTACATGCAATGTGTCTATCCAACCTTGTTCATTTGCGCATTAAATTAAACCAAACAGTAATATAAATCATTTTTCAAAACATATAGAATGTCTCCGTATTTATGGTTCTCTGGGGCTGCAAAGCACGCAGACAAAATGCAAAGATGGAGTGTACATTTCAAGTCCTGTGAGATGGCCTTACACTGAATGTAGCTAACTAGGAATGTGTGCTCGTTCAAAGTGAAGGTCAGCTGCTTTGATTTTTTGCTCGGGTGCCGGAATGGCCCACGACTCAGTATAAGGTTCTATTGTTATTTGACCTTGACAGGCCGGGACCATCCCGAAAGACTTCTTTTCGGGGGTGTGGTGCAATAACGTAAGAAACGATAATGAATAAAAAGTCAGAAACGAAAGCCATTTAATGTTCGTTCATTAGAAGAAATAACGTCGGCATAGAAGGAGTGGTATTTCGGGGCTGCCCTACGCACAGACACAATGGAAAATGCAAATATAATGTAAGTAACTCTTTAGATGAGTTTATACCGCAATTTAATTACTATACAGGCATATTGTTTTGTACCGCGCACTATCTTGAGGAGATCCATCTCCTTTTACGGAAGCACCTCAAAAGGTTCCTCTTTGCTTCTGCTTTCTCTCTCCCTCTCCCCTGCTACAACTGGTCCACTGTCTGCGACCTCGGTCCTGGGCCCTTCCACTCTCCACCTGCACTGCCTCCCTGTCAACCCCTGCACTGGGGGACTGTCTCAGTATCCTACAGCCCCCCCTTCCCAGCACTTGTTCTGCACTTACCTTGCCTCGCCACGCATTGAAACACTTGTGTATAGGCGCGTTGCAAATGCCATATTATATCATATCAGTGACGAAGTGGTCCACTGGCGCTCAGGCGGGTCTGAAAAAGGCGGAGGAGAGGGGGTGGGTTACTGGAAATGACGTATAATACCCAGTTGCACTGTCCTAGCTATGAAATAATTTCCCGACCTAATATATAAAATGAATAATTTTAATAAAGATCTGATGGTGAGACTAATTTCATTTTTTATGTTTTTAAAACAGGTACATACTGCATTATTGTCCGTGTCACGAGTACCAGACACCGGCGGATGGCTTTTACAGCCGCCAGTTGCTTCTCCGCGTGAACAACGTTACCACCCTGACCATTTTATGGGACGATCGCCAAGTACAAGTATGCCCTTACGCGGTACTAATGGCTAGATGCAACATACATACCGTTGTGGTGGCCTAGTGCCTCGTTGTTGGAACAGCCATGCGATTATCAGTGCGACCGAAGAGCTTATTTTATCGTAAACCAACACCCTGTGTACTGCACACGAACATGGCTTGCCTCAAGACTAACTATTTTGGATCGAGAGCAAAGAAAAATGCAAATCGCTGAATATTCTCTAAACATTTGATGTCCAATAAATGTACTTTACCAAATGTACCGTGTTGCTGTTTGATTTAAAAGTACAGTTTCATATTCCGAATTGTGGCGCACTATGTTGTGAGCTGATCTGTGTTGGTTTCCGGGTTCTGTGTGGAGTCGCGTAGAAGACGCCTGGGCGCGTTTGCCTACGCAGCACAGAAACGTCACGGATAGAGGCGGGGAATATGAATGTTTTGATAAAGTCTGTTTCAGGGGCGGGGGATTTGATTTAGTGCCGCAAAAGCAGGTCAGCCAGGGCGATGCGGAAAGTGATAGGATTATCACAAAAAAGCAGCTGCTTTCGAGTGTGTAAATGGGCGAAAAGTCGGGTAAGGTCCATAGGAAAGTTTTCTACGATCTACCGATTTATGCTTAAAAACACATGGCCGAACCGTAGGGACAATAAAAAAAAAGTCCCGGAACTATCCTTTAATGGGAGGCAATTGAAACGTGCCCTGGTGAGTAAAAAGCCTCTGAGTAGGATTAGCAGCCCATGATAAATATTTTGGACACTAGGTGATGCTATAATCACATTCTCCGATTAAATGGCTTAAGTAGCTCATGAGATTCTATTTTTGGCTGTAAGTAAGATGTGAGTCTCATTTTTATAGTGGTTGCTCTCCGAGATGTCAAAGTGACTGGTGCAATAAAACAATAGCCTGCATCACTTTCCAATAGCTTCGTTTTTGTAAATCTTAGCCCTGGTGTTGTGACACTGGTGTCTTTTAGCACCAGGGGCCGATGAGGTTGTGCTTCAGGGTAGCCTTGTCATTGCACCAGAGCCCCAGCCAATAGGATATAAAACACAGCCCAGTTCCAGAGAGAGGTTGAGCCAGAGACTTTTTTTCAAAAAGTAATTTTCGATTACCTAGATCGAGTTTAGGCCCTTGTATCCCCACAACTCCATTCCATACCTGGCGAACGAGGCCGCTTAACACGGTGCAAAATTCGTCATGAAGTTTACCCCCAAATGTTCAAAGTCTTTAACAGTTGGAATGCTGACTCCCTTGCTATACATGGTGTGGTGATCTTGATGTTGGGCCCCAGCACCAACAACACGGACACGCTGGTGGCTTTATCCCTCCCGACTGTGCCGTTTTCGCAGGCAGTCAGACCTTTTATTCCTTGTACTTGCGTCCTGATGTTGCAACATCAGGACGCCTCTGGGACCATTCCTCCACATACCACAACCCTCCCCAACATACACGACAAATGTAGAGCAGGTGGCATGAAACACTGTTGCAGTCACATCAGGTGGCATTGCCACACAGGCTTACTGTTCAATGGTAGATGCTGTGCAGGACAAAGCCTCTCAGTCTCGTGGATGCCTGCGGGTGTTCTCTCAGCTCGTACTTTGATGCCGTGTCCCGTGGTCAAGGGGGGGACAGCGCTGCATGTGTTGGTTCAGGGCTGGCCATGCTTGAGGCTCACTTGCTGGGCCGACGGTCTCTTCGTCCCTTTGCTGGCTGCTAGACCGCCATGGTGCCATTTTGGGGTCGGCCTAGTCTGCGGCTGGTGGCGCTGCTGGGGAGGGAGCTTGTTCCCACATGGTGGACGGCACTCGCCGGAAATAGGACACGTTCCTCGTTACTGACTCTTGTTCTCGTTGAGCTGTTACCATTCCATGGTCGTTTTTCGCGACTACCCACGGGTTTGATTCATATGGGAGTGCTAGCTTAATCCGGGGCTCTCTGTTATTCACCAGTATCCTGTCTCCTGGGGCGATGTCATTGGTGAGGGCTCTCTGGGTGCGGCATTCCCTTTCCTTCCTGGCTCTTCTGTCTTCCCCTGTGCGCTCCCGGTTTGGCTCACAGGCAGTTCAGCTGTTGTGTACTGGCAGTCCTACTTGTGCAGGGAATCCAAACATTAGGGCAGCTGGGCTGACTTTGGTGGATGAGTGCGGTGACTGCCGGTACATCCGCAGGTACCTATAGACTTCTGGCAACCACGGGTTCCGTTGCTCCTTCGCGATGAGGATTACTTTGTTCTGAGCGGCCATAAAGCGTTCTGCATCCCCATTTGTCTGGCGCCAGTAGGGAGTGATATGATGGTGTTGAACGTTTAGGTTGTCTAGAAAGTTCTGCAGCTCTCGCCCTTTGAATGGGGGTGCATTGTCGCTTTTGACTCTGTTATGTATGACATGCACTGTGAACATTTTCTGCAATGCTGGAATGAACGAGACTGCGTCTGTTGATCAAACTTGTTCGACTTCGGGGTATCTGCAGAACTCATTGATGGAGACCAACAGATATGTCTCGCTGACACACTCTTGATTTGAGAAAGGCTTGAGTCTTGTTAATGCCCTGATGCCCTTCATGAGCTAGCCGCAGGGCTCTTTCCTCCAGTGCTGATGGTAATACTATTCGGTGTCCCTTCAGTATGACTCCTTCAGCAGACACTGACAGCCCGTGTCGCACTCCCAATAGGTGTTGCAGCATCCCTTGGGCTGCCGCCGTCCTGTTTGTTGCTGCTGCTAGCAGGTCCTCCTAGGTTCCTGACAGGATGGACTCCTTGACTTGTTAGAGGCATGAGTCCTGCTCTGTTTCTTTGATGATCTATTCCAGTTTTTTTTTTTAAATTTGATTTGATTTTATTATCATTTTGTAATAAAGACTGCAAAACCATCATCACAAAAATATCATCATAACAGCCACCTGACATTCCCCCACCCCCATTTCCCCACACTCCCCCACCCCCATTTTTTGAAAACTATACAGGTAACAATCAGATTCATTTAAAACTTTTCAGGCACTCCTAACCATTGATAGTCCGGGACCATCATTTTCTCCTTTATTTGTAGGTTTCAATGAAGGGGGCCCATTCAATTTCTCTGCTTCATGTCACTTCATGCAACTGAGCCGTTAAATTTTCCGTCTCATATATTTCTTCGGCCTTTTTAGCCCACATCTGCTCTGTTGGGAGAGTTTCCGCTTTCCACCTTATAGTTATGCAGGCTCTTGCAGCCAGGAGCAAAAAGTGCACCATACGCGGTACCACCTATTGCCATGCATTTCCAGGCCAAAAAGAACCAGTTTAGGGTCAATGGGCCTCATTACACGGTAGGCGGTAAAAATCGGAATTTTACGGCATGGCGCCATTAGCGTGTCCGCCCTCGCAAGAGGCCGCTAATAGCGTCCCATCACAAGTACGCGGACACGAGCATAGCGCCATGCCGTAAATGACCGTTCCGCCCTGCCGCTAAATACCCCAAAAAGCCCCTTACCGGCACCCGCAAAACCGCCGATAGCGCCTCCGCCCTCCCGCCATTACCGCACACCGTTAAAAAGCGGAACCGGAAATTACGTCGTCGCACAGGAACGGGAAAGAGCACAGCGGCCATCTTCAAAAACACAATCCATTGCCATCCTCTGCATCCAGGACATATATCCAGGCAACTCCGACCAGGAACCATACCGGGTAGCTCGAGGATGCCGAAGGCGCTTAAAAAAACTGCTGATCGCCAGCGCAAAGAAAAGTTCACTAATGAGGAACTAATGATGCTGACCACCACACTTGCTGCAAATGCAGGAGTAGTATTTGTTAACGACATGCGGCGGGAGGCCCTCCTTAAGATGAAGGCCATCTGGGCCGAAGTCGCGCTAAAAGTCAGTGCGGTGGGCACCACCACCCGGAGTGTCAGGGAATGCCGCAAAAGGTGGGACGACCTCCGGGTGCGTGTGCGCAACATTTTATCTGTGAACCGCACCATGGCAATGGCCACAGGAGGTGGCGCAGAGTCCCCCTTGAAGATGAAGGAGTGGGAGGAGATATGTGCCTCCACAATAGGAGTCGAGTCGATAGAGGGGGTCGGCGATATGGAGCATGGCGTGGCCGTTTCATCGGATGGAGGTGAGTGTATGCACCCAAAAATGCGCAGTGAAGGGTGAGGGGTCCCACAATCATGTGTCCATGTGAATGCCGTGGATCCAGCCACAAACAGACATGCATGCATCATCACATACCCACCAACACAGGGCCAATCATGCATGAGCCAGCCAACATCCCCATTCCATGCCTCCACAATGATGACCCCAAAATGCATCAAACTGCATGACGTATACATCTGCCATGATGCAGGTAGACCCATAGATGATGATTTACCCTTCTTATCACCCCTGCAGGATCACACACGGAAAATGAGGAGCCATGCACGTCAGCACCCACTCCCACACCCATGAAAAAAGCCAGGAGGGATGCCACCGGGGACCACGCAACATCCTCTAGGGGACCCAAGAGTAGTGACCGGGACAAAGGCAGCAGGAGCAGCAGTGCCACGCAGCCAGAGGCCATGCCTGCCACTGTTGTGGTAACCACGGGAGTGTGTCTCCCATCAATTGAAGGCAGCATGGAGGGAGTGCACTCTGCTGCCACCAGCTCTACGGGTGAGGCAGCAGCCACTGGGCCACTTTCCGATGCGGAGGAAGCACCGGTGAATGAGGATCTGAGTCAGAGCCCCATCCCCACACGCCACTTACTCGCATCCCCAATGTTTTCACCAGGTCCGTTCAGCCAAACGGATCGCCCGCCCACACACATGATGTGTCATGGAGCCCCCTGGAACCTACGCCTGATGCCAGTGCTATTGATCCAGGCGCATCAGCCATTCCACCGGCAGACAACGAGGAACTTGACCTATCAGCCATCTACCAGAGGCAGACCGAAATGGCTGGTCTGGTAGGTCAACATGTGGCAGAGACAGGGCACCTGAGGGAGGACATTGGTGCATTCGCACGCCAGACGAGGGAGGCCATGGAGGCATGCACCAACCGCATATGCAATGAGATGGGGCAACTCAGGCAGGCCATGATCCGCATTGCGGAGGCGATTGAGCGCAGATGTCCACTCCCTACCCAGGAGGAAACAGGCCCAGCCTCCTCTGGGAGTTCGCGGCAGACAAGCCCCCTACGCCGCTCTATGCGCAACCTCAGGCGCACACCATCGCAAACACCCGAAGAAGGAGCGAACAAATAGGGCCAACAAGGAATATCGGCCACATTTGGGGAAGGACATGTTCACGCCTTGGAACTCACGTGGGAGTGTTGTGGGGGGAGGGAGGGAGGGTGTATTCGGGGGTGTTGTGGGGGGAGGGGGGGAGGGTGTTTGCACAGTTGGGGTTATGCACTTTCTGTACACGTTATTGCCAAAATACACTCTTCTGCAGTTGAAAAACAGGCATGGTCTCCATCATTGTGTATGTGTGATTTTCTTTGGGAGAGGGCCCTTTGTGGGCCTCAAGACGGCCACAAGGGCAACAATGCACGTCTCTCCATGCATGATATTCCACCTTTGTTCCTGATGCTATTCCTGATTCCGATGCTGACGCGGATCCTGTCCCGCCATGCCATCGCCTCTTGCATGTCCGGGCTGGGCATTTCGACGATACTCATCCACATCCACATCATGCTCATCTGGTGTTTGCATGGTGCCATGGGCACATTCTATCAGATGCACATTTAGTTGTGCCTTACACATACCATGGTCATCTTCGCCTTGATTCCGGGGGTTTGTTGGCTGCCCTTGTGGTGTTTCTGGGTGCCCCGGTGGTGCTTGCTGCGCACGTCTCGGCCTCCTCCTCCTACTCCTACTCCTACGTCTCTTCGGTGCTGCCTGTTGTTGTTGGTGCTGCACTGCAGTCATGTACGCAGGCCTATGTCATGCTGCTGGTGTTGGGACCATCTTGCTGTGGGAAGGGGTGTGGGAAGGGGTGTGGTGTGCTCTTTAGTGCTGGCTGTCTCCATTGACTCCACCTGTGCTGGTTGTGTCCACCTGGGGCAGATGGGCAGATGGGAACACTGCTCAGGACTCTTAACGTGTGGTTTTCGATGCTGTTATTAGCGCCATGCCGGTACATGCTTTTTGGGTCTTTGGGATGCCGGTATTGCCGTGTACGCATGGGTTGTGATTGCGTGCTATTTGCGCCATGGCGCTGTTTACGGTGTGGGGGTCGCGCGCAAGCGGCCACGCCGCTATTGGTGGCGCCGTACTTTACGGGTCCACTAATAGCGGTGGGTCCGGGTCGTGATCGGCTTGGGAAAATACCGTTACCGGTATTTCGTTACCGGTAACGGTATTCCCTTACCGCCTACCGTGTAATGAGGCCCAATGTCTCTTGGGGTCCCTTCCACCTTTCTGATCCAACCCAAGATCTCTCTCCAATAGATTTGTGACTTCGGGCAAGACCACCACATATGCCAATAATCCGCTACGACATTACATCCCCTCCAACACATTGGGCTAGTTTGGCCAAACATCTTAGAAAGTCTCTTCGGATCCCATTGTCATTTGTGCAGCAACTTCAATCCATGCAATTTATATTGTGCAGACATAGATGTTTTATGCATAGCCTCACAGATTCGGTCCCACAAGGCTTCAGACATCGGGACGCCCATATCCTTTTCCCATCTCTTTCTTGGACCCTCTGCTTTGGTGCCTTTTGCTTCGATCCGTGCTATATACAACCTGGAGATAAGTCCCTTTGTGTTAGTTGACTCATTCAGAATGTTTTCCGTGGGGGTAAGGTCCCTTCTCAGTTGCCCCTTTCATTTCCCTGCCAACAGGGACCCCTTTAACTGTAGGAATTTAAACACTTCAAGTGAACCCACCTACAGACCCGATTCAAATTCCTGTATGGTTATGCAACCAGTCGCTTTCATCTGACCCGCTCTTATCAACCCTGCCTCATACCAGCTCTGGAATCTTATTGGGTCTCTAATTTCAACCCGAATTGGGGGGTCCATATACAACTCATTGGCGACGGCCACATTGTGAGCCGTTTCATTTCCCATTTACACCACCATAGCCTCAGGAGCGAGCCCATGGCAAAATGATTGATGATGCTACTCAGGAAGGATTTCTTTGGGGCCCACAGCCATTCTCCCAACTTGAGCAGTCTCATTCGATAATTCTCAATTGCCGCCCATTGTGTTGTTTGTTTATCCTCTCTCAGATGTGGTACCAGCACCCTAAACTGAGACGGTGGGTTGTTGGGATTCCCTCCACTATTGCTTCTTCGTAGTTGTCCCCCCCCGAGTGTTTATGAGAAAAGAGTTGATTTGTCCGCATTCACTTTAAGACCCGCCCATTTCCCAAATTCTCAAAGTAATTGTAAGACTTTTGGAATGTCTTTGTGTGGATTGGCTAAGAACAATAGGATGTCATCTGCAAACATTGGCAGTTTATATTCGACTGCCCCCACTCTTATCCCTCTTATGTTCTGATTTTTCCTAATGTAGTTCCCCAGAGCCTCCATAGAAAGGGTGTATAGCAATGGCGATAGGGGGCACCCCTGCTTTGTGCCTCTAGTCGTGCTTATCTCTTCGCATATATTGTTATTGACCGCCACCCTCCCCCTTGGAGATCTATACAGTGCTTGAACCCCCCTTAAGAATGTGTCACTGAATCCCATTTTTCTCAGTACCTCCCACAAAAAGGCCCATTCCACCCTATTGAATGCCTTCCCCGAGTCTATGCTGAGGAGAGTGTGATCTCCCTCATTACCCATTGTGTGCTCCATTATATTCAAGGTCTTTTGCATTGCATCCGCTCCCTTTCTATCCTTTATGAAGCCCACCTGATCTGGGTGAACCAGGCGTGGCATAACCCCCTCCATGCGAGATGCTAGCACTCTTGTATAGATTTTGGCATCCGTATTCAGGAGCGATATGGGCCTATATGACTTACAGGATGTGGGATCTCTTCCTCCCTTGGGGATGACTGCTATGTGCGCTTTGGAGAATTATTGAGGTGCCACTCCCTTCTACTGTATGGTGTTAAAGAGATTCGCTAAGTGTGGGGACAGGATATCTCAAAACTGTTTATAAAATCTCATGCCGTACCCATCCTCTCCTGGGTGCCCCCGGCAGGAGTCTCGTTATGGCTGCTTGCACCTCCTCTGGGGTTATGTCCAATTCCAAACAGGTTTGTTCTGCCTCCGTCAAGCGGGTCAGGCCTGCCTCTATTATGTAATCCCCGATCTCTCTCTCCCCTTGTACACTCCCAGAAGTATAGAGAGTTTCATAGTATTTGGCAAATTGGTTCGCTATATCTTTTGAGGTTCTGAGTGTCTCCCCCCTTCCGTTTGAAGGCCTTCCACCCATCTCTCCACTCTCTGTGCCCGCAGTCTTGCCGCGAGCATCCTATCAGCTTTGTCCCCTTTTTTGTAGAATTTTTGTGTTAAATTATAACTTTCTAATCACATCCCCATTTCTGAGTTTTTTCAGCTCTTCCCATTTGTTGTTAAGGGCCGATAAGTGCTCTTTACGATTAGTCCCCTGGGATTGGAACTTCTTCTCCAATACCATCATTTCCCCTCTCAATTTATCTTCGATTAGTTTATGTTTCCTTTTTTGTTTAGCTCCTTCCTTCATGATGTGCCCTCTCCAAACTGCTTTACCCGCCTATCAAACCGTGGTTATGTCTTGTAAGTGGTTTCAACCCAGCACTCCACCTAAGTCAATGCCTAGTATGGGATGCCCAATGGAAACCCTTATTTATATGTTTTTATGTCAAAAGTTCTTTTATTTCTGGATGATGTACCCTTATATAACGCCCCTCTCTTTGAATCCCCCCGGTCTCACTGAACCAAGAAATAGGTTTGCTTTGCAAAGTTAAAAGATTTATTTGAAGAATTGAACAATATATATATCACACTTTTATGAATATGAACAATATCTGAATATCACACTTATGAATATTTCTACAATGATCAGCAATGGGTAGTATTACAATAATCAACAATCTCTTTAGTCAATTAGGAGTAGGAATAGGAAGAACAATGTAGCAGAGAATACAACTTTGTGTGATTTCAATGAAATGCAATGATATGAAATTAATGCAACACAGAAATTAAACTTGATATGAATTGAATCAAAGACAATGTGATCACTCTTTACCCCTGTTACCACTCACTCCCCCCAATATGCAACTGCGTGCCTGAGGTGCGAGCCAGTCTGCAGCAGTCCGCATCGTCGTGCAGGAAGTGCCTATTAAAGCCGTTTGTCACCGCGGAGCGGTGAGTGGAGCTGCGAGCCTGAGGTGCGAGCCAGTCTGCAGCAGTCTGCATCGTTGTGCAGGAAGTGCCTATTAAAGCCGTTTGTCACCGCGGAGCGGTGAGCGGAGCTGCAAGCCTGAGGTCCGAGCCAGTCTGCAGCAGTCCGCTGCAGACGCGCAGCCGAAGCCGTATGGAGCCAGAGGTCCGACTTCTGAAAGTTTTGAAAAATGTGAAAACCTTCCCGAAGGACTCACCGTCAACAAAAACAGCAAAGTCGGGGGGGACAATGAGCCCGGGTATAAGGAGGAGGAGTAAGTCTGATTCGGCACCAAGACCGACTGCGAGTCCCTCGATCCGAGACTTTCTATCTACAACCCCTGGGCAGACTCGTGTACAGGGCCCACCACACGGACTCGCCCACAAAAACAGAGCAGAAAACACAAGCCTACCTGAACCCCGAGGGCAAGCGCGAGAGCCCGCTTCCTCGACGGCGTTCCAGCCCATGTCCCCGTCATCGATGGAGGAACGAGCAGACGAGCGGCACAATCCAACCGCTCTTGGGGACCACGGGACGGGAGGCCAAGTGAGGCCGCGCACGCCTCCTCCCGCTCCGCAGGGCCAAACAACCAGTCTGGCGCCACGAAATGGATCGCCGCCGGGCGCGGTCGGAGGACGGTCCCCGCCCGATCCAAATAGTCAGTCGTGCAGCGGGATTGAAGAAGACCTGGAACTGGAGCGAAATGAGGACCGGATTGAAGTCATTTCCCTGGCTAAACCAGAGAGCAATACCGAAGTTTATCGAAGTTGCGCCCGTAACCCAGACAAGAGGGGCTTACAGGGGTTAAAAGAGCCAGGTGAGGGATTAGAGACAAACGAAGTAACCGAAATAACTGATCTATCGCCTCACCGACCAACAAGTGAGGGGGAGAGAAGAAACCCCAGCGCTGAAGGGGAAGCGGTGATGAAGCCCCCAGTTACAACAGAAAAAGGCGAATCTGAGTCCAATGTGATCCGCATTCAAGCATTGCTCCATGACACTTATCGTGACTGCAACAAAATCACGCAAGGGCTGGGCAATAGTTTGGCAAGGACCCCCAAGTCCTTTAGAGAGACCAGTGACAGAGTGATAGACGCGGACCCTGACAAAGGCACAGAATCGGATGAAGATGGATTGGAGAGTGAAAATCAAACAGAGGGAGAGCCGGAGGACTCGAACAAGGAAACTGACTGCGAGCAACTCAAAACTGGATCTGGTGAAAAAAGGAAAAAGAAAAACAAAACCAACACCCCGGCAAAAGGATCAAAAAAGACGGCGAACACGAGAGCATTAAAGAAAACTCTACTGGTGGAGCAAAAAGCAAGGAAAAGCACCAGAAGAGGCAGACCAATGCCAAAAGGGTTGCCCAATCCACTTTTGTCATGCCCGCTAAAGGTTTTCTTCACACAACAACACAAAAGAAAACAGAGTATAGAGATGGAAATATCCGACGCCGAAATGCTTGAAATAGCAATCGAACCTCAGCCCACCCAAAAACAGAGGAGAACTGACTCATCTACAACATTAAGTGACAAACAAGGTCAGATTGAGGCCACCCCTCAGGAAAAAGCTACGACACCCACAATTGAACCGTGCACGGATACAGAAAAAACAAATGTGGTTGAAAGTCCAGCTACCTGCCCATCGAACTCAAAGGGCCATCCAAGAGGTAGGATTCCCATCGCCCAGACCCAAAGTGCC
Source organism: Ambystoma mexicanum (assembly GCF_040938575.1). Taxonomy (NCBI): domain Eukaryota; kingdom Metazoa; phylum Chordata; class Amphibia; order Caudata; family Ambystomatidae; genus Ambystoma; species Ambystoma mexicanum. The sequence continues at coordinate 1,122,585,488 of NC_090937.1, read as the reverse complement.
CCAAAAGGGGTTCCAGCGACCATAGAGGAGATAGTCGTTCTGGAGGATGAGCAGGAAGAAGAGGGGGTGAAGGTGGCCCAATTAGATAGGGACCCGAACCGAATGTCCCAGTTACAGCAGGACAGAGATCACCGTCTGGCCTGGACAAAGCCCCATCTGTCCATGGGTCAGTCCAATTCATTCTTTACGACAATAGGGGACCTGTCCAAACCTCACAAGGAAAATCCGCATATGAAATTTGGATCCCCGAGAAACTCGGTAAACACTGACAGGAATCCAAGATCACCAGTGGAATGCCTGGTCCTGGACTCATCAGCACCATTGAGAAGATCCGATAAAACCCAAGTCTCGCGTAAAAAGAGACGACTCAGTGACATTGCAGTGGCATTACAAAATGAATCACCAAACAAGAAACCGGACATGATTGCAATCATGTCGGCCATGACCATCGTGCTAGCACCTTTCTGTAAACTGTATGAAGCGATCAAAGAAAACGCACATGACAACACAGCAATTTTATCTAATATGATGGAGAAATTGGCCCAGATGGAAAGCCTCATACCAGCAACTGCAGATAAAATTCTAAATCAGAAAATCCAGTGGGAAAGAAAAATCGAAGCTCTGGAGAAAAAGACTGAGAATATGGAAACCCTGATCAGAACTCCACTATTAAGAACATCACGTCCCGAGGTAACAGATAAAGCTCCAAATCAGAATACCCAGTGGGAAAGAAAAATCAAAGCTTTGGAAAAAAAGATCGAGACCATGGAAATCTTGAACAGAAATTCACTAGTAAAAACATCGGCCCCCGAAGAAGCAGTGGAAGAGGCCGCAGTGCAGTCAAAGAGAAAAGAGAAAAGCCTTTTGATACTGACACAAGAGAAAACCGAAGGGGGTCAACTTGCCAAATTACAAAAGACACAGCCGCCTATAACCCTCCAGACTGAAAGGAAGTTAAACCCAAGAAGGATACCAAAACGTCGGCGAAATCTGATGTGAGGGAGTCTAGCCAGGGCAAATTACGAACCAAGGATAACCGACTAGAGCCAAGGCCACGGCCGTAGGAGATCGGCTCACCGAGATCACCAAGAACCGTGGATGAATTCCTAGGCTGCCCAGACTTAATGAACATATCCACACACTCAGAGAAGGGGTTTAATGAGTCAAGGGAGCCACGTACAGAAGGTGGTGAAAAAATAAGTTGCATAGAACGGGACAAAAACCCCACAGTCAGGCCCAAGACGGACAAGGAGGGATCCGTCCGGAGTGATAAGAGAGCAACAATCCCGCGGGATTCACACAAAGCTACATCCCAATCGAGTGCAGAGGAAGAGAAGGTCAAAAGTCATGTATCCAGAACAAGAAGAAGTTCATCTAAATCCCGATTTGCACGAGAGGAGGCCGACAACCAAAGAAGTCCGTGGAAGAAACTGCGCAGAAAAAGGCGAATTTGAAAATTGAAAGAAGGTAAAAGAAGAGATACGAGTCTTCAAGCTGGAATAAACGGAAACAGATAAAAACTTTCTAATTTTAAACAGATCGACAATACTCCAAATAACAAAGAAAATGAAAACTCTGAAAAATATTAGAACGGAGGATCTCGTGCTTGTGGAACCCTATCACAGGGAAAAGAAGGCTAAAGCATTTCTACATCTGAAATCAGCCGGCATCAAATACATCGATGAGTCGGCCTATGAAGAACACGAACAAATGGGCTTTCGCTTGACGGAACTAAAAAGGAAGATGGGTAGACAAGATCTTGAAGAGGAAAAGCCAAAACTCCTGTACCACTATCGATCAAAAACGGAGGATCTATACCACTGAAGTCGATGGTATAAGCCCCAGGAGCCTCAGGAACCGTATAGGTGACCACAGCATCATGGTAGGGCAGTGAAATCATCCACTGAGCCAACGGAGAGAGACAACACTAACCCGAGACAATATCAAAGTACAAAGGACAAGTTCGACCTGAGTCGGAAACCTACCAGAACCAATAGAGAGGAACAGCGGAAGGCCTTCTCTCGCAGAAATCCAGGGAGGGAACAGTCAGAGGACAAGTTAAATAGCCATTTAAATCATCAAGCAAAAAGAGAAGATGAAAGACAACCAAAAGGACCCTGGAAGTGGCTAATGTCAAGTTGGAATAAAAACACTGGCAAATAGCAACGACCAGGGTCAGCTCGCCTCGACGACAACATCAGTGAAAGAAGATGCTAGCGACCCATAAAGGAAACATACAATCTGGGCTCATGGAATACGAGAGGCCATATCCATCTCACGATATCTGGAGACGTTGATCTGGGTCACTACGATATCCTTTGCCTGAAAGAAACCTGGCTGGTAAACCAACCTGCACTGGACGGGTTCTCAGTGGTGATCTCTCCTGCAGTTAAAGGCCTGCTAGGCAGACCGTCATCGGGCCTGCTAACTGCAATTAAAACAGGAACGGGTCTGAGTGAACCAAGAAAGTGGAAACAGTCATACAAAATGTTGGTCACCCTGACCTCTCAAACCCACTGTAAGGACAAGACGGAAAATGGGCTCCAAAATCCCTTGGCCATTGTGAACTGTTATTGGAACCTGCAGCGAATGTCAATAAAAACCTTCTGCTCCAACATGTGTGCTACGATTGATCAGCTATACGTCGAATTTGACAAAATCGAGCCGATCATCTGTGGCGATTTTAACGCCAAATGCACGGAGGCTTTGGACGACCAACAACGACCCATCCATCAACGGGGAGGTGTTCACTCCACCATCGAGAGAGGAAAGGCCTGGAATGAATCTATCAGCTCAAGAAATATACAAAATGTTGCCTCATTGTTCCCTAACCAAACGAATATCCCGATGTGGGAACGTAATGGTTTAAAAGCAACGCTTGACTACATCTTTGTTTCAAATGGACTTACACATGATCTGACCGGCTTCAAGGTCCAAAACACCATGCACAGTGATCACAATCTACTGTGCTGCACGTGGCAAACAAGAAGTCCGAAATCAAGAACTTATAATTGGGCGATTGAAACAAATCTCCAACAGACTCGTCTACGGCTAACTGAACAAGACATTGTGAAAATCAAACGGATCTGGGAGAACAGAGTCACCGATCATGCCCGGAATGATAGGAAAGAAAGACCGAACTACTTGCCTCTATTATTATCATTCCAAGTAAAGGGGATGAAAAAAACGAAGAAACCTGACCATATCAACCATACTTATGATAAGGATTTGGTGATAAAAAGAAAAGTGGGCCGTAGATTGCTAAGAATAGCAAAGAAATCTAATGCCGTGGACGACTGGAAGAACTGGAAACTGGAAGTAAAAAGCTACAAAAACTGGCGCAAACAGCATAGAGTTATTCAATATCAAAATGACACTGAAGAAATGATGCACAAATTACAAACAAAAAAATCGAGTGAATTTTGGACTCTGATAAAAGAGACAAACTGCACCCAGAGTTCCTCTCTGTCCAATGCAGTGGCTGAAGAAAGGTGGGTTAGGTACTTCACGACAGAATTTGAGGGTCCGACTTGGGACGCACAAATGAGAAACCAGATCCCTGAAACATCCTGGGTTGATCTTTTGAAGGAAGAAGACATTGATACTTCCATACGGAAACTAAAAACACCCAGAGCCCCGGGTCCGGATGGACTAACGAACATGGACCTAAAAACGTTTCCAAAAGAATGGGCTGAAATGATTAGCAAGATCTTTGCAGAATGCGGCAGAACGAACATGGTTCCGGAATCCTGGCAGAAAGCGATGATAGTCCCAATTTACAAAAAAGGAGCGAGACACGAACCAGCGAGCTACAGGCCTATCGCCCTTTTGGACATAATAGGCAAAATATACGCAACCCTCCTGCTTGAGCAATTCCGAGCATGGGGAAAAGACAGCCAGTCTAAAGATCAATTACAAACAGGTTTTCAAAAAAATGGGTGTACCTCAATCAACCTAATGTTAATAAACATCTTGAAAGCCAAGGTCAAAGAGGGTGCACCAAAGGTCTATCTGGCCTTCGTGGACGTCTCAAAGGCGTTCGATAAGATCGACCGGCCCAGACTGTGGTCGAAGCTGCAAGGTTGGAAATGTCCAACTAACATACTTGATCCCATAAAAGCCCTCCATTCGCATACGAAAATTAGAGTTAAATTAAACCATCAGGGCGCCCTATCAGAGGAGATCATCGTGAATCAAGGTGTTAAGCAGGGTTGTCCCCTGGCGCCGGCACGGTTTATAGCATTTCTAGGTGACTACCAACTCTCAGAAAGCAAAATCCGATCTTTCCCCCGAAAATTGGGAAAACGGAGATCCCACCCCTATTGTATGCGGATGACGTCATTTTGATCGATCAGACAAAAGTGGGTCTACAAAGAAAATTACTTAACTTGGAGAACTACATTGCTGAAAACCACCTGGAGCTAAACAAAACAAAGACAAAAATTCTGGTGATGGAGAAAGTTCCCAGTAAATCAACGAAAAAACTAAATTTGTTCCTCGACAACACCAGAATCGAAATAGTAAAAAAATTCAAATATCTAGGGATTCAAATGGACAGCTCCAGAACAGAAAAGAGTCTCCAAAACCAACTATGGGAAAAAGCGAAATGCCTGACTGCCCAAACAAGAGCAGTTGATCGCAAGTTCGGAAAATTCTCACTGATACCGGCAATAACCTTTGACAAAGCCAAAGTGGTTCCAGCTTTGGCTTATAGAATGGAGGCCTCGCTATACTTCCCACGTAACACCTGGAGCAAATTAGAAGGTTATGTTTGGAAAACAGTGTTAGCCCTTCCTAAATCAACTGCAATGCCGGCTATCAGGAGAGAGCTGGGGCTTGTGTCATTAGCGTCCATGGTAGATCGAAGTGCTATGCGTCTGTATAGAAGAATAATCATGTCGGACACACTACCCATCTTTAACATCATAAAGGCAAATGTGAGGCTCTGAAAAAATGGGTAAAAGCTAGAAAGGATGATCTGGCAAAAATTGAATGTACTGAAAAAGAGCTGAAAGAAAATCCAGATCGAATTAAAAGAAAAACGGAAGAAACAGACTGGATTCTGACAACAGAGACAGAGGTGGGGAATACACTTCTAAACCACCTGCCTCCAACATTCAATAAGGCAAAACAACCACTGAATTACTGTGCTAAATTCCCAGACAAGAAGCTGAGAATCTGTATTATGAGGACAAGACTCAACCTACTGCCAACCAGAGCGATCATAACAATCAGAGGAGCTTCAACCGACAAGCGATGCCGCCTTTGCAAAAAGGAATCTTCCATCGAAACATTGAAGCACCTTGTGATAGAGTGCGTAAAAATTAATGAAAACAGAAACATCTACCTCCCCTCGTTGGCGGAAAACCTCTGAATATTCCAAACGGATGATCTGTGGAACAGATTAATTTCTGGCGAGAACACAAGATGGACCACAGCTTTGGCCAAACTTACCGAACTTGCTTTTGATCAGATTAACCGTCTACAGCCTGACGGCTGCACTTTGCAGGACCCTGACCCAGGATAAAGAAATGAAGAATCAGGAATTAAGTATTTAACCCTTTAAGTGCCATGGGTATTTCTCCCCAGTGCCAGAGCCTTTTTTGGTGATTTTGGTATGTGGCCATTCAATGGCTTGTAACTTTTTTGTTACATGAGATATCTCGGCCAAATTTGGCTCCTTTTTTTCCCACATGTAGGCGGTCGTAACGCCACCCAGGAATCCCAGGTTGCTGTAGGGGGGGTGAGAGAAAATAAGGAAAATGTGCGAAAAGTTTGGGTTTTTTCAAAAAATGCCAATAAAATGATGAACAAAGAAGCCTGTGGTTTTTTCCTTGTAAGAGCTAGGAACAAATGGTTTGCTGTGCTGAGTTCCCCAATGTGTTGGCTTTCAGGAACAGGTTGAGTGGAAATGGAAAAAAATTATTTTGATGGGGATATCAACCGTTTTGTGAGAGGTAGGCGATTTTTGCCATTTTTGCCAATTGGACATGCATGGACGGAATGGAAGAAAAGGGCAGGAAAGCCAAATTGGAGGACAGAAAGGCATATATTTCTGAAAAGTAGACAAAATTCCAAGTTTAGGAAGGGGTGATTTGTATAGGTCAGGCAACAACTAGGTAGGGGAAACTGCCATCGAATGGGGGAAAAGCGGCAAAATGACTGAAAAAAAAGGTATGTGTTGGACATGGTTGGCTTGGTACGGCAATGGCTTCTATGAATTTTGAGAAAAGCAATGCTCCGCTACATTCCCCCGACTCTTGCAGTTAGGAGAGCATACCATTTTTGTAGTGTTTGTACAAAACAAGCAATACCACAAGCCAAACACTGAGCCATGGTACACAGGAGTTTTACGCTCACGGCCTGACCAGATGCACTTAGCATGTGTAAATTGGGAAAACCAATGTGGTGAGGAACGGCAGCCATACATTTTTTGAAAGAGCACAGGCAGACCTTTTCAAGGGTAGGTGACTTGTGCAGGTTACAAAAGTGTATGGTGGCTAAAGCAGCGACTAAATGTAGGTCACATTTGGGAAAAGAAAGGGTTGTGAGACAAAGGGCTCCAGCAAATGGGTCAAAACGTTATGAAAACCACACAAACACAACACATGGCCTACCGTCCCGCGTTCCCACAGGTGTCCCGATGAAAACGGTACCTCACATGTGTGGGTGCACCTACCTGGCCGCCAAGGGGAAAGCCCAAAACACAAGTAACCCCAAGTCTGTTTTCACACCGGAAATGTCACACTCTCCCATCATACAGATATGGGCCTCGGGTGTCCAAGCCACCGAGGAAAACAGGGAACCCCATGCATTTCCGAAAAGAGGACACCCGTGGGAATCCGCAGAGGTATGATATGCCCAAATTGCCCCAGAATTTATTACCCAGACACCCCTGCAAAGTCCGAAATGTGGGGAAAAAAACGCTTTTTCCGCACATTTCGCTCGACGCACCCATCGAAACACGCCCCCAACAACACATGGCCTACCGTCCCGCGTTCCCACAGGTGTCCTGATGAAAACGGTACCTCACATGTGTGGGTGCACCTACCTGGCCGCCAAGGGGAAAGCCTAAAACACAAGTAACCCCAAGTCTGTTTTCAGAGGGAAAACTCAGACATTCTGCCGACCGGCACAATGTACAGATATGGGCCTCGGGTGTCCAAGCCACCGAGGAAAACAGGGAACCCCATGCATTTCCGAAAAGAGGACACCCGTGGGAATCCGCAGAGGTATGATATGCCCAAATTGCCCCAGAATTTATTACCCAGACACCCCTGCAAAGTCCGAAATGTGGGGAAAAAAACGCTTTTTCCGCACATTTCGCTCGACGCACCCATCGAAACACGCCCCCAACAACACATGGCCTACCGTCACGCGTTCCCACAGGTGTCCCGATGAAAACGGTACCTCACATGTGTGGGTGCACCTACCTGGCCGCCAAGGGGAAAGCCTAAAACACAAGTAACCCCAAGTCTGTTTTCACACCGGAAATGTCACACTCTCACATCATACAGATATGGGCCTCGGGTGTCCAAGCCACCAAGGAAAACAGGGAACCCCATGCATTTCCAGAAAGAGGACACCCGTGGGAATCCGCAGAGGTATGATATGCCCAAATCGCCCCAGAATTTATTACCCAGACACCCCCGCAAAGTCCGAAATGTGGGAAAAAATACGCATTTTCCTCACATTTCACTCGACTCACCCATCGAAACACGCCCCCAACAACACATGGCCTACCGTCCCGCGTTCCCACAGGTGTCCCGATGAAAACGGTACCTCACATGTGTGGGTGCACCTACCTGGCCGCCAAGGGGAAAGCCTAAAACACAAGTAACCCCAAGTCTGTTTTCAGAGGGAAAACTCAGACATTCTGCCGACCGGCACAATGTACAGATATGGGCCTCGGGTGTCCAAGCCACCGAGGAAAACAGGGAACCCCATGCATTTCCGAAAAGAGGACACCCGTGGGAATCCGCAGAGGTATGATATGCCCAAATTGCCCCAGAATTTATTACCCAGACACCCCTGCAAAGTCCGAAATGTGGAGAAAAAAACGCTTTTTCCGCACATTTCGCTCGACGCACCCATCGAAACACGCCCCCAACAACACATGGCCTACCGTCACGCGTTCCCACAGGTGTCCCGATGAAAACGGTACCTCACATGTGTGGGTGCACCTACCTGGCCGCCAAGGGGAAAGCCTAAAACACAAGTAACCCCAAGTCTGTTTTCACACCGGAAATGTCACACTCTCACATCATACAGATATGGGCCTCGGGTGTCCAAGCCACCAAGGAAAACAGGGAACCCCATGCATTTCCGGAAAGAGGACACCCGTGGGAATCCGCAGAGGTATGATATGCCCAAATCGCCCCAGAATTTATTACCCAGACACCCCCGCAAAGTCCGAAATGTGGGAAAAAATACGCATTTTCCTCACATTTCGCTCGACTCACCCATCGAAACACGCCCCCAACAACACATGGCCTACCGTCCCGCGTTCCCACAGGTGTCCCGATGAAAACGGTACCTCACATGTGTGGGTGCACCTACCTGGCCGCCAAGGGGAAAGCCTAAAACACAAGTAACCCCAAGTCTGTTTTCAGAGGGAAAACTCAGACATTCTGCCGACCGGCACAATGTACAGATATGGGCCTCGGGTGTCCAAGCCACCGAGGAAAACAGGGAACCCCATGCATTTCCGAAAAGAGGACACCCGTGGGAATCCGCAGAGGTATGATATGCCCAAATTGCCCCAGAATTTATTACCCAGACACCCCTGCAAAGTCCGAAATGTGGGGAAAAAAATGCTTTTTCCGCACATTTTGCTCGACGCACCCATCGAAACACGCCCCCAACAACACATGGCCTACCGTCACGCGTTCCCACAGGTGTCCCGATGAAAACGGTACCTCACATGTGTGGGTGCACCTACCTGGCCGCCAAGGGGAAAGCCTAAAACACAAGTAATCCCAAGTCTGTTTTCACACCGGAAATGTCACACTCTCACATCATACAGATATGGGCCTCGGGTGTCCAAGCCACCAAGGAAAACAGGGAACCCCATGCATTTCCGGAAAGAGGACACCCGTGGGAATCCGCAGAGGTATGATATGCCCAAATCGCCCCAGAATTTATTACCCAGACACCCCCGCAAAGTCCGAAATGTGGGAAAAAATACGCATTTTCCTCACATTTTGCTCGACGCACCCATCGAAACACGCCCCCAACAACACATGGCCTACCGTCACGCGTTCCCACAGGTGTCCCGATGAAAACGGTACCTCACATGTGTGGGTGCACCTACCTGGCCGCCAAGGGGAAAGCCTAAAACACAAGTAACCCCAAGTCTGTTTTCACACCGGAAATGTCACACTCTCACATCATACAGATATGGGCCTCGGGTGTCCAAGCCACCAAGGAAAACAGGGAACCCCATGCATTTCCGGAAAGAGGACACCCGTGGGAATCCGCAGAGGTATGATATGCCCAAATCGCCCCAGAATTTATTACCCAGACACCCCCGCAAAGTCCGAAATGTGGGAAAAAATACGCATTTTCCTCACATTTCGCTCGACTCACCCATCGAAACACGCCCCCAACAACACATGGCCTACCGTCCCGCGTTCCCACAGGTGTCCCGATGAAAACGGTACCTCACATGTGTGGGTGCACCTACCTGGCCGCCAAGGGGAAAGCCTAAAACACAAGTAACCCCAAGTCTGTTTTCAGAGGGATAACTCAGACATTCTGCCGACCGGCACAATGTACAGATATGGGCCTCGGGTGTCCAAGCCACCAAGGAAAACAGGGAACCCCATGCATTTCCGGAAAGAGGACACCCGTGGGAATCCGCAGAGGTATGATATGCCCAAATCGCCCCAGAATTTATTACCCAGACACCCCCGCAAAGTCCGAAATGTGGGAAAAAATACGCATTTTCCTCACATTTCGCTCGACTCACCCATCGAAACACGCCCCCAACAACACATGGCCTACCGTCCCGCGTTCCCACAGGTGTCCCGATGAAAACGGTACCTCACATGTGTGGGTGCACCTACCTGGCCACCAAGGGGAAAGCCTAAAACACAAGTAACCCCAAGTCTGTTTTCAGAGGGAAAACTCAGACATTCTGCCGACCGGCACAATGTACAGATATGGGCCTCGGGTGTCCAAGCCATCGAGGAAAACAGGGAACCCCATGCATTTCCGAAAAGAGGACACCCGTGGGAATCCGCAGAGGTATGATATGCCCAAATTGCCCCAGAATTTATTACCCAGACACCCCTGCAAAGTCTGAAATGTGGGGAAAAAAACGCTTTTTACGCACATTTCGCTCAACGCACCCATCGAAACACGCCCCCAACAACACATGGCCTACCGTCACGCGTTCCCACAGGTGTCCCGATGAAAACGGTACCTCACATGTGTGGGTGCACCTACCTGGCCGCCAAGGGGAAAGCCTAAAACACAAGTAACCCCAAGTCTGTTTTCACACCGGAAATGTCACACTCTCACATCATACAGATATGGGCCTCGGGTGTCCAAGCCACCAAGGAAAACAGGGAACCCCATGCATTTCCGGAAAGAGGACACCCGTGGGAATCCGCAGAGGTATAATATGCCCAAATCGCCCCAGAATTTATTACCCAGACACCCCTGCAAAGTCCGAAATGTGGGAAAAAATACGCATTTTCCTCACATTTCGCTCGACTCACCCATCGAAACACGCCCCCAACAACACATGGCCTACCGTCCCGCGTTCCCACAGGTGTCCCGATGAAAACGGTACCTCACATGTGTGGGTGCACCTACCTGGCCGCCAAGGGGAAAGCCTAAAACACAAGTAACCCCAAGTCTGTTTTCAGAGGGAAAACTCAGACATTCTGCCGACCGGCGCAACTTACAGATATGGGCCTCGGGTGTCCAAGCCACCGAGGAAAACAGGGAACCCCATGCATTTTCGAAAAGAGGACACCCGTGGGAATCCGCAGAGGTGTGATTTGCGCCCATCGCCCCAGATTTTTTTACCCAGACAGCCCTGCAAAGTCGGAAATGTGGGGAAAAAAACGCTTTTTCCGCACATTTCGCTCGCCGCACCCATCGAAACACGCCCCCCACAACACATGGCCTACCGTCCCGCGTTCCCACAGGTGTCCCGATGAAAACGGTACCTCACATGTGTGGGTGCACCTACCTGGCCGCCAAGGGGAAAGCCTAAAACACAAGTATCCCAAGTCTGTTGTCCATTCTGCCGACCGGCGCAACTTACAGATATGGGCCTCGGGTGTCCAAGCCACCGAGGAAAACAGGGAACCCCATGCATTTTCGAAAAGAGGACACCCGTGGGAATCCGCAGAGGTGTGATTTGCGCCCATCGCCCCAGATTTTTTTACCCAGACAGCCCTGCAAAGTCGGAAATGTGGGGAAAAAAACGCTTTTTCCGCACATTTCGCTCGCCGCACCCATCGAAACACGCCCCCCACAACACATGGCCTACCGTCCCGCGTTCCCACAGGTGTCCCGATGAAAACGGTACCTCACATGTGTGGGTGCACCTACCTGGCCGCCAAGGGGAAAGCCTAAAACACAAGTAACCCCAAGTCTGTTGTCAGAGGGAAATCTCCGACATTCTGCCGACCGGCGCAACTTACAGATATGGGCCTCGGGTGTCCAAGCCACCGAGGAAAACAGGGAACCCCATGCATTTTCGAAAAGAGGACCCTCGTGGGAATCCGCAGAGGTGTGATTTGCGCCCATCGCCCCAGATTTTTTTACCCAGACAGCCCTGCAAAGTCGGAAATGTGGGGAAAAAAACGCTTTTTCCGCACATTTCGCTCGCCGCACCCATCGAAACACGCCCCCCACAACACATGGCCTACCGTCCCGCGTTTCCACAGGTGTCCCGATGAAAACGGTACCTCACATGTGTGAGTGCACCTACCTGGCCGCCAAGGGGAAAGCCTAAAACACAAGTAACCCTAAGTCTGTTGTCCATTCTGCCGACCGGCACAACTTACAGATATGGGCCTCGGGTGTCCAAGCCACCGAGGAAAACAGGGAACCCCATGCATTTTCGAAAAGAGGACACCCGTGGGAATCCACAGAGGTGTGATTTGCGCCCATCGCCCCAGATTTTTTTACCCAGACAGCCCTGCAAAGTCGGAAATGTGGGGAAAAAAACGCTTTTTCCGCACATTTCGCTCGCCGCACCCATCGAAACGCGCCCCCCACAACACATGGCCTACCGTACCGCGTTCCCACAGGTGTCCCGATGAAAACGGTACCTCACATGTGTGTGTGCACCTACCTGGCCGCCAAGGGGAAAGCCTAAAACACAAGTAACCCCAAGTCTGTTGTCAGAGGGAAATCTCCGACATTCTGCCGACCGGCGCAACTTACAGATATGGGCCTCGGGTGTCCAAGCCACCGAGGAAAACAGGGAACCCCATGCATTTTCGAAAAGAGGACCCCCGTGGGAATCCGCAGAGGTGTGATTTGCGCCCATCGCCCCAGATTTTTTTACCCAGACAGCCCTGCAAAGTCGGAAATGTGGGGAAAAAAACGCTTTTTCCGCACATTTCGCTCGCCGCACCCATCGAAACACGCCCCCCACAACACATGGCCTACCGTCCCGCGTTCCCACAGGTGTCCCGATGAAAACGGTACCTCACATGTGTGGGTGCACCTACCTGGCCGCCAAGGGGAAAGCCTAAAACACAAGTAACCCCAAGTCTGTTGTCCATTCTGCCGACCGGCGCAACTTACAGATATGGGCCTCGGGTGTCCAAGCCACCGAGGAAAACAGGGAACCCCATGCATTTTCGAAAAGAGGACACCCGTGGGAATCCGCAGAGGTGTGATTTGCGCCCATCGCCCCAGATTTTTTTACCCAGACAGCCCTGCAAAGTCAGAAATGTGGGGAAAAAAACGCTTTTTCCGCACATTTCGCTCGCCGCACCCATCGAAACACGCCCCCCACAACACATGGCCTACTGTCCCGTGTTCCCACAGGTGTCCCGATGAAAACGGTACCTCACATGTGTGGGTGCACCTACCTGGCCGGCAAGGGGAAAGCCTAAAACACAAGTAACCCCAAGTCTGTTTTCACACCGGAAATGTCACACTCTCACATCATACAGATATGGGCCTCGGGTGTCCAAGCCACCGAGGAAAACGGGGAACCCCATGCATTTTCGAAAAGAGGACACCCGTGGGAATCCGCAGAGGTGTGATTTGCGCCCATCGCCCCAGATTTTTTTACCCAGACAGCCCTGCAAAGTCGGAAATGTGGGGAAAAAAACGCTTTTTCCGCACATTTCGCTCGCCGCACCCATCGAAACACGCCCCCCACAACACATGGCCTACCGTCCCGCGTTCCCACAGGTGTCCCGATGAAAACGGTACCTCACATGTGTGGGTGCACCTACCTGGCCGCCAAGGGGAAAGCCTAAAACACAAGTAACCCCAAGTCTGTTGTCAGAGGGAAATCTCCGACATTCTGCCGACCGGCGCAACTTACAGATATGGGCCTCGGGTGTCCAAGCCACCGAGGAAAACAGGGAACCCCATGCATTTTCGAAAAGAGGACCCCCGTGGGAATCCGCAGAGGTGTGATTTGCGCCCATCGCCCCAGATTTTTTTACCCAGACAGCCCTGCAAAGTCGGAAATGTGGGGAAAAAAATGCTTTTTCCGCACATTTCGCTCGCCGCACCCATCGAAACACGCCCCCCACAACACATGGCCTACCGTCCCGCGTTCCCACAGGTGTCCCGATGAAAACGGTACCTCACATGTGTGGGTGCACCTACCTGGCCGCCAAGGGGAAAGCCTAAAACACAAGTAACCCCAAGTCTGTTGTCTATTCTGCCGACCGGCGCAACTTACAGATATGGGCCTCGGGTGTCCAAGCCACCGAGGAAAACAGGGAACCCCATGCATTTTCGAAAAGAGGACACCCGTGGGAATCCGCAGAGGTGTGATTTGCGCCCATCGCCCCAGATTTTTTTACCCAGACAGCCCTGCAAAGTCGGAAATGTGGGGAAAAAAACGCTTTTTCCGCACATTTCGCTCGCCGCACCCATCGAAACGCGCCCCCCACAACACATGGCCTACCGTCCCGCGTTCCCACAGGTGTCCCGATGAAAACGGTACCTCACATGTGTGGGTGCACCTACCTGGCCGCCAAGGGGAAAGCCTAAAACACAAGTAACCCCAAGTCTGTTGTCAGAGGGAAATCTCCGACATTCTGCCGACCGGCGCAACTTACAGATATGGGCCTCGGGTGTCCAAGCCACCGAGGAAAACAGGGAACCCCATGCATTTTCGAAAAGAGGACACCCGTGGGAATCCGCAGAGGTGTGATTTGCGCCCATCGCCCCAGATTTTTTTACCCAGACAGCCCTGCAAAGTCGGAAATGTGGGGAAAAAAACGCTTTTTCCGCACATTTCGCTCGCCGCACCCATCGAAACACGCCCCCCACAACACATGGCCTACCGTCCCGCGTTCCCACAGGTGTCCCGATGAAAATGGTACCTCACATGTGTGGGTGCACCTACCTGGCCGCCAAGAGGAAAGCCTAAAACACAAGTAACCCCAAGTCTGTTGTCCATTCTGCCGACCGGCGCAACTTACAGATATGGGCCTCGGGTGTCCAAGCCACCGAGGAAAACAGGGAACCCCATGCATTTTCGAAAAGAGGACACCCGTGGGAATCCGCAGAGGTGTGATTTGCGCCCATCGCCCCAGATTTTTTTACCCAGACAGCCCTGCAAAGTCGGAAATGTGGGGAAAAAACGCTTTTTCCGCACATTTCGCTCGCCGCACACATCGAAACACGCCCCCCACAACACATGGCCTACCGTCCCGCGTTCCCACAGGTGTCCCGATGAAAACGGTACCTCACATGTGTGGGTGCACCTACCTGGCCGCCAAGGGGAAAGCCTAAAACACAAGTAACCCCAAGTCTGTTGTCAGAGGGAAATCTTCGACATTCTGCCGACCGGCGCAACTTACAGATATGGGCCTCGGGTGTCCAAGCCACCGAGGAAAACAGGGAACCCCATGCATTTTCGAAAAGAGGACCCCCGTGGGAATCCGCAGAGGTGTGATTTGCGCCCATCGCCCCAGATTTTTTTACCCAGACAGCCCTGCAAAGTCGGAAATGTGGGGAAAAAAACGCTTTTTCCGCACATTTCGCTCGCCGCACCCATCGAAACACGCCTCCCACAACACATGGCCTACCGTCCCGCGTTCCCACAGGTGTCCCGATGAAAACGGTACCTCACATGTGTGGGTGCACCTACCTGGCCGCCAAGGGGAAAGCCTAAAACACAAGTAACCCCAAGTCTGTTGTCCATTCTGCCGACCGGCGCAACTTACAGATATGGGCCTCGGGTGTCCAAGCCACCGAGGAAAACAGGGAACCCCATGCATTTTCGAAAAGAGGACACCCGTGGGAATCCGCAGAGGTGTGATTTGCGCCCATCGCCCCAGATTTTTTTACCCAGACAGCCCTGCAAAGTCGGAAATGTGGGGAAAAAAACGCTTTTTCCGCACATTTCGCTCGCCGCACCCATCGAAACGCGCCCCCCACAACACATGGCCTACTGTCCCGCGTTCCCACAGGTGTCCCGATGAAAACGGTACCTCACATGTGTGGGTGCACCTACCTGGCCGCCAAGGGGAAAGCCTAAAACACAAGTAACCCCAAGTCTGTTGTCAGAGGGAAATCTCCGACATTCTGCCGACCGGCGCAACTTACAGATATGGGCCTCGGGTGTCCAAGCCACCGAGGAAAACAGGGAACCCCATGCATTTTCGAAAAGAGGACACCCGTGGGAATCCGCAGAGGTGTGATTTGCGCCCATCGCCCCAGATTTTTTTACCCAGACAGCCCTGCAAAGTCAGAAATGTGGGGAAAAAAACGCTTTTTCCGCACATTTCGCTCGCCGCACCCATCGAAACACGCCCCCCACAACACATGGCCTACTGTCCCGCGTTCCCACAGGTGTCCCGATGAAAACGGTACCTCACATGTGTGGGTGCACCTACCTGGCCGGCAAGGGGAAAGCCTAAAACACAAGTAACCCCAAGTCTGTTTTCACACCGGAAATGTCACACTCTCACATCATACAGATATGGGCCTCGGGTGTCCAAGCCACCGAGGAAAACGGGGAACCCCATGCATTTTCGAAAAGAGGACACCCGTGGGAATCCGCAGAGGTGTGATTTGCGCCCATCGCCCCAGATTTTTTTACCCAGACAGCCCTGCAAAGTCGGAAATGTGGGGAAAAAAACGCTTTTTCCGCACATTTCGCTCGCCGCACCCATCGAAACACGCCCCCCACAACACATGGCCTACCGTCCCGCGTTCCCACAGGTGTCCCAATGAAAACGGTACCTCACATGTGTGGGTGCACCTACCTGGCCGCCAAGGGGAAAGCCTAAAACACAAGTAACCCCAAGTCTGTTGTCAGAGGGAAATCTCCGACATTCTGCCGACCGGCGCAACTTACAGATATGGGCCTCGGGTGTCCAAGCCACCGAGGAAAACAGGGAACCCCATGCATTTTCGAAAAGAGGACCCCCGTGGGAATCCGCAGAGGTGTGATTTGCGCCCATCGCCCCAGATTTTTTTACCCAGACAGCCCTGCAAAGTCGGAAATGTGGGGAAAAAAATGCTTTTTCCGCACATTTCGCTCGCCGCACCCATCGAAACACGCCCCCCACAACACATGGCCTACCGTCCCGCGTTCCCACAGGTGTCCCGATGAAAACGGTACCTCACATGTGTGGGTGCACCTACCTGGCCGCCAAGGGGAAAGCCTAAAACACAAGTAACCCCAAGTCTGTTGTCTATTCTGCCGACCGGCGCAACTTACAGATATGGGCCTCGGGTGTCCAAGCCACCGAGGAAAACAGGGAACCCCATGCATTTTCGAAAAGAGGACACCCGTGGGAATCCGCAGAGGTGTGATTTGCGCCCATCGCCCCAGATTTTTTTACCCAGACAGCCCTGCAAAGTCGGAAATGTGGGGAAAAAACGCTTTTTCCGCACATTTCGCTCGCCGCACCCATCGAAACGCGCCCCCCACAACACATGGCCTACCGTCCCGCGTTCCCACAGGTGTCCCGATGAAAACGGTACCTCACATGTGTGGGTGCACCTACCTGGCCGCCAAGGGGAAAGCCTAAAACACAAGTAACCCCAAGTCTGTTGTCAGAGGGAAATCTCCGACATTCTGCCGACCGGCGCAACTTACAGATATGGGCCTCGGGTGTCCAAGCCACCGAGGAAAACAGGGAACCCCATGCATTTTCGAAAAGAGGACACCCGTGGGAATCCGCAGAGGTGTGATTTGCGCCCATCGCCCCAGATTTTTTTACCCAGACAGCCCTGCAAAGTCGGAAATGTGGGGAAAAAAACGCTTTTTCCGCACATTTCGCTCGCCGCACCCATCGAAACACGCCCCCCACAACACATGGCCTACCGTCCCGCGTTCCCACAGGTGTCCCGATGAAAATGGTACCTCACATGTGTGGGTGCACCTACCTGGCCGCCAAGAGGAAAGCCTAAAACACAAGTAACCCCAAGTCTGTTGTCCATTCTGCCGACCGGCGCAACTTACAGATATGGGCCTCGGGTGTCCAAGCCACCGAGGAAAACAGGGAACCCCATGCATTTTCGAAAAGAGGACACCCGTGGGAATCCGCAGAGGTGTGATTTGCGCCCATCGCCCCAGATTTTTTTACCCAGACAGCCCTGCAAAGTCGGAAATGTGGGGAAAAAACGCTTTTTCCGCACATTTCGCTCGCCGCACACATCGAAACACGCCCCCCACAACACATGGCCTACCGTCCCGCGTTCCCACAGGTGTCCCGATGAAAACGGTACCTCACATGTGTGGGTGCACCTACCTGGCCGCCAAGGGGAAAGCCTAAAACACAAGTAACCCCAAGTCTGTTGTCAGAGGGAAATCTCCGACATTCTGCCGACCGGCGCAACTTACAGATATGGGCCTCGGGTGTCCAAGCCACCGAGGAAAACAGGGAACCCCATGCATTTTCGAAAAGAGGACCCCCGTGGGAATCCGCAGAGGTGTGATTTGCGCCCATCGCCCCAGATTTTTTTACCCAGACAGCCCTGCAAAGTCGGAAATGTGGGGAAAAAAACGCTTTTTCCGCACATTTCGCTCGCCGCACCCATCGAAACACGCCCCCCACAACACATGGCCTACTGTCCCGCGTTCCCACAGGTGTCCCGATGAAAACGGTACCTCACATGTGTGGGTGCACCTACCTGGCCGCCAAGGGGAAAGCCTAAAACACAAGTAACCCCAAGTCTGTTGTCCATTCTGCCGACCGGCGCAACTTACAGATATGGGCCTCGGGTGTCCAAGCCACCGAGGAAAACAGGGAACCCCATGCATTTTCGAAAAGAGGACACCCGTGGGAATCCGCAGAGGTGTGATTTGCGCCCATCGCCCCAGATTTTTTTACCCAGACAGCCCTGCAAAGTCGGAAATGTGGGGAAAAAAACGCTTTTTCCGCACATTTCGCTCGCCGCACCCATCGAAACGCGCCCCCCACAACACATGGCCTACTGTCCCGCGTTCCCACAGGTGTCCCGATGAAAACGGTACCTCACATGTGTGGGTGCACCTACCTGGCCGCCAAGGGGAAAGCCTAAAACACAAGTAACCCCAAGTCTGTTGTCAGAGGGAAATCTCCGACATTCTGCCGACCGGCGCAACTTACAGATATGGGCCTCGGGTGTCCAAGCCACCGAGGAAAACAGGGAACCCCATGCATTTTCGAAAAGAGGACACCCGTGGGAATCCGCAGAGGTGTGATTTGCGCCCATCGCCCCAGATTTTTTTACCCAGACAGCCCTGCAAAGTCGGAAATGTGGGGAAAAAAACGCTTTTTCCGCACATTTCGCTCGCCGCACCCATCGAAACACGCCCCCCACAACACATGGCCTACCGTCCCGCGTTCCCACAGGTGTCCCGATGAAAATGGTACCTCACATGTGTGGGTGCACCTACCTGGCCGCCAAGGGGAAAGCCTAAAACACAAGTAACCCCAAGTCTGTTGTCCATTCTGCCGACCGGCGCAACTTACAGATATGGGCCTCGGGTGTCCAAGCCACCGAGGAAAACAGGGAACCCCATGCATTTTCGAAAAGAGGACACCCGTGGGAATCCGCAGAGGTGTGATTTGCGCCCATCGCCCCAGATTTTTTTACCCAGACAGCCCTGCAAAGTCGGAAATGTGGGGAAAAAACGCTTTTTCCGCACATTTCGCTCGCCGCACCCATCGAAACACGCCCCCCACAACACATGGCCTACCGTCCCGCGTTCCCACAGGTGTCCCGATGAAAACGGTACCTCACATGTGTGGGTGCACCTACCTGGCCGCCAAGGGGAAAGCCTAAAACACAAGTAACCCCAAGTCTGTTGTCAGAGGGAAATCTCCGACATTCTGCCGACCGGCGCAACTTACAGATATGGGCCTCGGGTGTCCAAGCCACCGAGGAAAACAGGGAACCCCATGCATTTTCGAAAAGAGGACCCCCGTGGGAATCCGCAGAGGTGTGATTTGCGCCCATCGCCCCAGATTTTTTTACCCAGACAGCCCTGCAAAGTCGGAAATGTGGGGAAAAAAACGCTTTTTCCGCACATTTCGCTCGCCGCACCCATCGAAACACGCCCCCCACAACACATGGCCTACCGTCCCGCGTTCCCACAGGTGTCCCGATGAAAACGGTACCTCACATGTGTGGGTGCACCTACCTGGCCGCCAAGGGGAAAGCCTAAAACACAAGTAACCCCAAGTCTGTTGTCCATTCTGCCGACCGGCACAACTTACAGATATGGGCCTCGGGTGTCCAAGCCACCGAGGAAAACAGGGAACCCCATGCATTTTCGAAAAGAGGACACCCGTGGGAATCCGCAGAGGTGTGATTTGCGCCCATCGCCCCAGATTTTTTTACCCAGACAGCCCTGCAAAGTCGGAAATGTGGGGAAAAAAACGCTTTTTCCGCACATTTCGCTCGCCGCACCCATCGAAACGCGCCCCCCACAATACATGGCCTACTGTCCCGCGTTCCCACAGGTGTCCCGATGAAAACGGTACCTCACATGTGTGGGTGCACCTACCTGGCCGCCAAGGGGAAAGCCTAAAACACAAGTAACCCCAAGTCTGTTGTCAGAGGGAAATCTCCGACATTCTGCCGACCGGCGCAACTTACAGATATGGGCCTCGGGTGTCCAAGCCACCGAGGAAAACAGGGAACCCCATGCATTTTCGAAAAGAGGACCCCCGTGGGAATCCGCAGAGGTGTGATTTGCGCCCATCGCCCCAGATTTTTTTACCCAGACAGCCCTGCAAAGTCGGAAATGTGGGGAAAAAAACGCTTTTTCCGCACATTTCGCTCGCCGCACCCATCGAAACACGCCCCCCACAACACATGGCCTACCGTCCCGCGTTCCCACAGGTGTCCCGATGAAAACGGTACCTCACATGTGTGGGTGCACCTACCTGGCCGCCAAGGGGAAAGCCTAAAACACAAGTAACCCCAAGTCTGTTGTCCATTCTGCCGACCGGCGCAACTTACAGATATGGGCCTCGGGTGTCCAAGCCACCGAGGAAAACAGGGAACCCCATGCATTTTCGAAAAGAGGACACCCGTGGGAATCCGCAGAGGTGTGATATGCGCCCATCACCCCAGATGTTTTTACCCAGACAGCCCTGCAAAGTCGGAAATGTGGGGAAAAAAACGCTTTTTCCGCACATTTCGCTCGCCGCACCCATCGAAACACGCCCCCCACAACACATGGCCTACCGTCCCGCGTTCCCACAGGTGTCCCGATGAAAACGGTACCTCACATGTGTGGGTGCACCTACCTGGCCGCCAAGGGGAAAGCCTAAAACACAAGTAACCCCAAGTCTGTTTTCACACCGGAAATGTCACACTCTCACATCATACAGATATGGGCCTCGGGTGTCCAAGCCACCGAGGAAAACGGGGAACCCCATGCATTTTCGAAAAGAGGACACCCGTGGGAATCCGCAGAGGTGTGATTTGCGCCCATCGCCCCAGATTTTTTTACCCAGACAGCCCTGCAAAGTCGGAAATGTGGGGAAAAAAACGCTTTTTCCGCACATTTCGCTCGCCGCACCCATCGAAACACGCCCCCCACAACACATGGCCTACCGGCCCGCGTTCCCACAGGTGTCCCGATGAAAACGGTACCTCACATGTGTGGGTGCACCTACCTGGCCGCCAAGGGGAAAGCCTAAAACACAAGTAACCCCAAGTCTGTTGTCAGAGGGAAATCTCCGACATTCTGCCGACCGGCGCAACTTACAGATATGGGCCTCGGGTGTCCAAGCCACCGAGGAAAACAGGGAACCCCATGCATTTTCGAAAAGAGGACCCCCGTGGGAATCCGCAGAGGTGTGATTTGCGCCCATCGCCCCAGATTTTTTTACCCAGACAGCCCTGCAAAGTCGGAAATGTGGGGAAAAAAACGCTTTTTCCGCACATTTCGCTCGCCGCACCCATCGAAACACGCCCCCCACAACACATGGCCTACCGTCCCGCGTTCCCACAGGTGTCCCGATGAAAACGGTACCTCACATGTGTGGGTGCACCTACCTGGCCGCCAAGGGGAAAGCCTAAAACACAAGTAACCCCAAGTCTGTTGTCCATTCTGCCGACCGGCGCAACTTACAGATATGGGCCTCGGGTGTCCAAGCCACCGAGGAAAACAGGGAACCCCATGCATTTTCGAAAAGAGGACACCCGTGGGAATCCGCAGAGGTGTGATTTGCGCCCATCGCCCCAGATTTTTTTACCCAGACAGCCCTGCAAAGTCGGAAATGTGGGGAAAAAAATGCTTTTTCCGCACATTTCACTCGCCGCACCCATCGAAACACGCCCCCCACAACACATGGCCTACCGTCCCGCGTTCCCACAGGTATCCCGATGAAAACGGTACCTCACATGTGTGGGTGCACCTACCTGGCCGCCAAGGGGAAAGCCTAAAACACAAGTAACCCCAAGTCTGTTGTCAGAGGGAAATCTCCGACATTCTGCCGACCGGCGCAACTTACAGATATGGGCCTCGGGTGTCCAAGCCACCGAGGAAAACAGGGAACCCCATGCATTTTCGAAAAGAGGACACCCGTGGGAATCCGCAGAGGTGTGATTTGCGCCCATCGCCCCAGATTTTTTTACCCAGACAGCCCTGCAAAGTCGGAAATGTGGGGAAAAAAATGCTTTTTCCGCACATTTCGCTCGCCGCACCCATCGAAACACGCCCCCCACAACACATGGCCTACCGTCCCGCGTTCCCACAGGTGTCCCGATGAAAACGGTACCTCACATGTGTGGGTGCACCTACCTGTCCGCCAAGGGGAAAGCCTAAAACACAAGTAACCCCAAGTCTGTTGTCCATTCTGCCGACCGGCGCAACTTACAGATATGGGCCTCGGGTGTCCAAGCCACCGAGGAAAACAGGGAACCACATGCATTTTCGAAAAGAGGACACCCGTGGGAATCCGCAGAGGTGTGATTTGCGCCCATCGCCCCAGATTTTTTTACCCAGACAGCCCTGCAAAGTCGGAAATGTGGGGGAAAAAAACGCTTTTTCCGCACATTTCGCTCGCCGCACCCATCGAAACGCGCCCCCCACAACACATGGCCTACCGTCCCGCGTTCCCACAGGTGTCCCGATGAAAACGGTACCTCACATGTGTGGGTGCACCTACCTGGCCGCCAAGGGGAAAGCCTAAAACACAAGTAACCCCAAGTCTGTTGTCAGAGGGAAATCTCCGACATTCTGCCGACCGGCGCAACTTACAGATATGGGCCTCGGGTGTCCAAGCCACCGAGGAAAACAGGGAACCCCATGCATTTTCGAAAAGAGGACACCCGTGGGAATCCGCAGAGGTGTGATTTGCGCCCATCGCCCCAGATTTTTTTACCCAGACAGCCCTGCAAAGTCGGAAATGTGGGGAAAAAAACGCTTTTTCCGCACATTTCGCTCGCCGCACCCATCGAAACACGCCCCCCACAACACATGGCCTACCGTCCCGCGTTCCCACAGGTGTCCCGATGAAAACAGTACCTCATATGTGTGGGTGCACCTACCTGGCCGCCAAGGGGAAAGCCTAAAACACAAGTAACCCCAAGTCTGATGTCAGAGGGAAATCTCAGACATTCTGCCGACCGGCGCAACTTACAGATATGGGCCTCGGGTGTCCAAGCCACCGAGGAAAACAGGGAACCCCATGCATTTTCGAAAAGAGGACACCCGTGGGAATCCGCAGAGGTGTGATTTGCGCCCATCGCCCCAGATTTTTTTACCCAGACAGCCCTGCAAAGTCGGAAATGTGGGGAAAAAAACGCTTTTTCCGCACATTTCGCTCGCCGCACCCATCGAAACACGCCCCCCACAACACATGGCCTACCGTCCCGCGTTCCCACAGGTGTCCCGATGAAAACGGTACCTCACATGTGTGGGTGCACCTACCTGGCCGCCAAGGGGAAAGCCTAAAACACAAGTAACCCCAAGTCTGTTGTCCATTCTGCCGACCGGCGCAGCTTACAGATATGGGCCTCGGGTGTCCAAGCCACCGAGGAAAACAGGGAACCCCATGCATTTTCGAAAAGAGGACACCCGTGGGAATCTGCAGAGGTGTGATTTGCGCCCATCGCCCCAGATTTTTTTACCCAGACAGCCCTGCAAAGTCGGAAATGTGGGGAAAAAAACGCTTTTTCCGCACATTTCGCTCGCCGCACCCATCGAAACGCGCCCCCCACAACACATGGCCTACCGTCCCGCGTTCCCACAGGTGTCCCGATGAAAATGGTACCTCACATGTGTGGGTGCACCTACCTGGCTGCCAAGGGCAAAGCCTAAAACACAAGTAACCCCAAGTCTGTTGTCAGAGGGAAATCTCAGACATTCTGCCGACCGGCGCAACTTACAGATATGGGCCTCGGGTGTCCAAGCCACCGAGGAAAACAGGGAACCCCATGCATTTTCGAAAAGAGGACACCCGTGGGAATCCGCAGAGGTGTGATTTGCGCCCATCGCCCCAGATTTTTTTACCCAGACAGCCCTGCAAAGTCGGAAATGTGGGGAAAAAAATGCTTTTTCCGCACATTTCGCTCGCCGCACCCATCGAAACACGCCCCCCACAACACATGGCCTACCGTCCCGCGTTCCCACAGGTGTCCCGATGAAAACGGTACCTCACATGTGTGGGTGCACCTACCTGGCCGCCAAGGGGAAAGCCTAAAACACAAGTAACCCCAAGTCTGTTGTCAGAGGGAAATCTCAGACATTCTGCCGACCGGCGCAACTTACAGATATGGGCCTCGGGTGTCCAAGCCACCGAGGAAAACAGGGAACCCCATGCATTTTCGAAAAGAGGACACCCGTGGGAATCCGCAGAGGTGTGATTTGCGCCCATCGCCCCAGATTTTTTTACCCAGACAGCCCTGCAAAGTCGGAAATGTGGGGAAAAAAACGCTTTTTCCGCACATTTCGCTCGCCGCACCCATCGAAACATGCCCCCCACAACACATGGCCTACCGTCCCGCGTTCCCACAGGTGTCCCGATGAAAACGGTACCTCACATGTGTGGGTGCACCTACCTGGCCGCCAAGGGGAAAGCCTAAAACACAAGTAACCCCAAGTCTGTTGTCCATTCTGCCGACCGGCGCAACTTACAGATATGGGCCTCGGGTGTCCAAGCCACCGAGGAAAACAGGGAACCCCATGCATTTTCGAAAAGAGGACACCCGTGGGAATCCGCAGAGGTGTGATTTGCGCCCATCGCCCCAGATTATTTACCCAGACAGCCCTGCAAAGTCGGAAATGTGGGGAAAAAAACGCTTTTTCCGCACATTTCGCTCGCCGCACCCATCGAAACGCGCCCCCCACAACACATGGCCTACCGTCCCGCGTTCCCACAGGTGTCCCGATGAAAACGGTACCTCACATGTGTGGGTGCACCTACCTGGCCGCCAAGGGGAAAGCCTAAAACACAAGTAACCCCAAGTCTGTTGTCAGAGGGAAATCTCCGACATTCTGCCGACCGGCGCAACTTACAGATATGGGCCTCGGGTGTCCAAGCCACCGAGGAAAACAGGGAACCCCATGCATTTTCGAATAGAGGACACCCGTGGGAATCCGCAGAGGTGTGATTTGCGCCCATCACCCCAGATTTTTTTACCCAGACAGCCCTGCAAAGTCGGAAATGTGGGGAAAAAAACGCTTTTTCCGCACATTTCGCTCGCCGCACCCATCGAAACACGCCCCCCACAACACATGGCCTACCGTCCCGCGTTCCCACAGGTGTCCCGATGAAAACGGTACCTCACATGTGTGGGTGCACCTACCTGGCCGCCAAGGGGAAAGCCTAAAACACAAGTAACCCCAAGTCTGTTGTCCATTCTGCCGACCGGCGCAACTTACAGATATGGGCCTCGGGTGTCCAAGCCACCGAGGAAAACAGGGAACCCCATGCATTTTCGAAAAGAGGACACCCGTGGGAATCCGCAGAGGTGTGATTTGCGCCCATCGCCCCAGATTTTTTTACCCAGACAGCCCTGCAAAGTCGGAAATGTGGGGAAAAAAACGCTTTTTCCGCACATTTCGCTCGCCGCACCCATCGAAACGCGCCCCCCACAACACATGGCCTACCGTCCCGCGTTCCCACAGGTGTCCCGATGAAAATGGTACCTCACATGTGTGGGTGCACCTACCTGGCTGCCAAGGGCAAAGCCTAAAACACAAGTAACCCCAAGTCTGTTGTCAGAGGGAAATCTCAGACATTCTGCCGACCGGCGCAACTTACAGATATGGGCCTCGGGTGTCCAAGCCACCGAGGAAAACAGGGAACCCCATGCATTTTCGAAAAGAGGACACCCGTGGGAATCCGCAGAGGTGTGATTTGCGCCCATCGCCCCAGATTTTTTTACCCAGACAGCCCTGCAAAGTCGGAAATGTGGGGAAAAAAACGCTTTTTCCGCACATTTCGCTCGCCGCACCCATCGAAACACGCCCCCCACAACACATGGCCAACCGTCCCGCGTTCCCACAGGTGTCCCGATGAAAACGGTACCTCACATGTGTGGGTGCACCTACCTGGCCGCCAAGGGGAAAGCCTAAAACACAAGTAACCCCAAGTCTGTTGTCAGAGGGAAATCTCAGACATTCTGCCGACCGGCGCAACTTACAGATATGGGCCTCGGGTGTCCAAGCCACCGAGGAAAACAGGGAACCCCATGCATTTTCGAAAAGAGGACACCCGTGGGAATCCGCAGAGGTGTGATTTGCGCCCATCGCCCCAGATTTTTTTACCCAGACAGCCCTGCAAAGTCGGAAATGTGGGGAAAAAAACGCTTTTTCCGCACATTTCGCTCGCCGCACCCATTGAAACATGCCCCCCACAACACATGGCCTACCGTCCCGCGTTCCCACAGGTGTCCCGATGAAAACGGTACCTCACATGTGTGGGTGCACCTACCTGGCCGCCAAGGGGAAAGCCTAAAACACAAGTAACCCCAAGTCTGTTGTCCATTCTGCCGACCGGCGCAACTTACAGATATGGGCCTCGGGTGTCCAAGCCACCGAGGAAAACAGGGAACCCCATGCATTTTCGAAAAGAGGACACCCGTGGGAATCCGCAGAGGTGTGATTTGCGCCCATCGCCCCAGATTATTTACCCAGACAGCCCTGCAAAGTCGGAAATGTGGGGAAAAAAACGCTTTTTCCGCACATTTCGCTCGCCGCACCCATCGAAACGCGCCCCCCACAACACATGGCCTACCGTCCCGCGTTCCCACAGGTGTCCCGATGAAAACGGTACCTCACATGTGTGGGTGCACCTACCTGGCCGCCAAGGGGAAAGCCTAAAACACAAGTAACCCCAAGTCTGTTGTCAGAGGGAAATCTCCGACATTCTGCCGACCGGCGCAACTTACAGATATGGGCCTCGGGTGTCCAAGCCACCGAGGAAAACAGGGAACCCCATGCATTTTCGAATAGAGGACACCCGTGGGAATCCGCAGAGGTGTGATTTGCGCCCATCACCCCAGATTTTTTTACCCAGACAGCCCTGCAAAGTCGGAAATGTGGGGAAAAAAACGCTTTTTCCGCACATTTCGCTCGCCGCACCCATCGAAACGCGCCCCCCACAACACATGGCCTACCGTCCCGCGTTCCCACAGGTGTCCCGATGAAAACGGTACCTCACATGTGTGGGTGCACCTACCTGGCCGCCAAGGGGAAAGCCTAAAACACAAGTAACCCCAAGTCTGTTGTCCATTCTGCCGACCGGCGCAACTTACAGATATGGGCCTCGGGTGTCCAAGCCAGCGAGGAAAACAGGGAACCCCATGCATTTTCGAAAAGAGGACACCCGTGGGAATCCGCAGAGGTGTGATTTGCGCCCATCGCCCCAGATTTTTTTACCCAGACAGCCCTGCAAAGTCGGAAATGTGGGGAAAAAACCGCTTTTTCCGCACATTTCGCTCGCCGCACCCATCGAAACACGCCCCCCACAACACATGGCCTGCCGTCCCGCGCTCCCACAGGTGTCCCAATGAAAACGGTACCTCACATGTGTGGGTGCACCTACCTGGCCGCCAAGGGGAAAGCCTAAAACACAAGTAACCCCAAGTCTGTTTTCACACCGGAAATGTCACACTCTCACATCATACAGATATGGGCCTCGGGTGTCCAAGCCACCGAGGAAAACGGGGAACCCCATGCATTTTCGAAAAGAGGACACCCGTGGTAATCCGCAGAGGTGTGATTTGCGCCCATCGCCCCAGATTTTTTTACCCAGACAGCCCTGCAAAGTCGGAAATGTGGGGAAAAAAACGCTTTTTCCGCACATTTCGCTCGCCGCACCAATCGAAACACGCCCCCCACAACACATGGCCTACCGTCCCGCGTTCCCACAGGTGTCCCGATGAAAACGGTACCTCACATGTGTGGGTGCACCTACCTGGCCGCCAAGGGGAAAGCCTAAAACACAAGTAACCCCAAGTCTGTTGTCAGAGGGAAATCTCCGACATTCTGCCGACCGGCGCAACTTACAGATATGGGCCTCGGGTGTCCAAGCCACCGAGGAAAACAGGGAACCCCATGCATTTTCGAAAAGAGGACACCCGTGGGAATCCGCAGAGGTGTGATTTGCGCCCATCGCCCCAGATTTTTTTACCCAGACAGCCCTGCAAAGTCGGAAATGTGGGGAAAAAAACGCTTTTTCCGCACATTTCGCTCGCCGCACCCATCGAAACACGCCCCCCACAACACATGGCCTACCGTCCCGCGTTCCCACAGGTGTCCCGATGAAAACGGTACCTCACATGTGTGGGTGCACCTACCTGGCCGCCAAGGGGAAAGCCTAAAACACAAGTAACCCCAAGTCTGTTGTCAGAGGGAAATCTCCGACATTCTGCCGACCGGCGCAACTTACAGATATGGGCCTCGGGTGTCCAAGCCACCGAGGAAAACAGGGAACCCCATGCATTTTCGAAAAGAGGACACCCGTGGGAATCCGCAGAGGTGTGATTTGCGCCCATCGCCCCAGATTTTTTTACCCAGACAGCCCTGCAAAGTCGGAAATGTGGGGAAAAAACCGCTTTTTCCGCACATTTCGCTCGCCGCACCCATCGAAACACGCCCCCCACAACACATGGCCTACCGTCCCGCGTTCCCACAGGTGTCGCGATGAAAACGGTACCTCACATGTGTGGGTGCACCTACCTGGCCGCCAAGGGGAAAGCCTAAAACACAAGTAACCCCAAGTCTGTTGTCCATTCTGCCGACCGGCGCAACTTACAGATATGGGCCTCGGGTGTCCAAGCCACCGAGGAAAACAGGGAACCCCATGCATTTTCGAAAAGAGGACACCCGTGGGAATCCGCAGAGGTGTGATTTGCGCCCATCGCCCCAGATTTTTTTACCCAGACAGCCCTGCAAAGTCGGAAATGTGGGGAAAAAACCGCTTTTTCCGCACATTTCGCTCGCCGCACCCATCGAAACACGCCCCCCACAACACATGGCCTACCGTCCCGCGTTCCCACAGGTGTCCCGATGAAAACGGTACCTCACATGTGTGGGTGCACCTACCTGGCCGCCAAGGGGAAAGCCTAAAACACAAGTAACCCCAAGTCTGTTGTCAGAGGGAAATCTCAGACATTCTGCCGACCGGCGCAACTTACAGATATGGGCCTCGGGTGTCCAAGCCACCGAGGAAAACAGGGAACCCCATGCATTTTCGAAAAGAGGACACCCGTGGGAATCCGCAGAGGTGTGATTTGCGCCCATCGCCCCAGATTTTTTTACCCAGACAGCCCTGCAAAGTCGGAAATGTGGGGGAAAAAACGCTTTTTCCGCACATTTCACTCGCCGCACCCATCGAAACACGCCCCCCACAACACATGGCCTACCGTCCCGCGTTCCCACAGGTGTCCCGATGAAAACGGTACCTCACATGTGTGGGTGCACCTACCTGGCCGCCAAGGGGAAAGCCTAAAACACAAGTAACCCCAAGTCTGTTGTCCATTCTGCCGACCGGCGCAATTTACAGATATGGGCCCCGGGTGTCCAAGCCACCGAGGAAAACAGGGAACCCCATGCATTTTCGAAAAGAGGACACCCGTGGGAATCCGCAGAGGTGTGATTTGCGCCCATCGCCCCAGATTTTTTTACCCAGACAGCCCTGCAAAGTCGGAAATGTGGGGAAAAAAACGCTTTTTCCGCACATTTCGCTCGCCGCACCCATCGAAACACGCCCCCCACAACACATGGCCTACCGTCCCGCGTTCCCACAGGTGTCCCGATGAAAACGGTACCTCACATGTGTGGGTGCACCTACCTGGCCGCCAAGGGGAAAGCCTAAAACACAAGTAACCCCAAGTCTGTTGTCAGAGGGAAATCTCCGACATTCTGCCGACCGGCGCAACTTACAGATATGGGCCTCGGGTGTCCAAGCCACCGAGGAAAACAGGGAACCCCATGCATTTTCGAAAAGAGGACACCCGTGGGAATCCGCAGAGGTGTGATTTGCGCCCATCGCCCCAGATTTTTTTACCCAGACAGCCCTGCAAAGTCGGAAATGTGGGGAAAAAAATGCTTTTTCCGAACATTTCGCTCGCCGCACCCATCGAAACACGCCCCCCACAACACATGGCCTACCGTCCCGCGTTCCCACAGGTGTCCCGATGAAAACGGTACCTCACATGTGTGGGTGCACCTACCTGGCCGCCAAGGGGAAAGCCTAAAACACAAGTAACCCCAAGTCTGTTGTCCATTCTGCCGACCGGCGCAACTTACAGATATGGGCCTCGGGTGTCCAAGCCACTGAGGAAAACAGGGAACCCCATGCATTTTCGAAAAGAGGACACCCGTGGGAATCCGCAGAGGTGTGATTTGCGCCCATCGCCCCAGATTTTTTTACCCAGACAGCCCTGCAAAGTCGGAAATGTGGGGAAAAAAATGCTTTTTCCGCACATTTCGCTAGCCGCACCCATCGAAACACGCCCCCCACAACACATGGCCTACCGTCCTGCGTTCCCACAGGTGTCCCGATGAAAACGGTACCTCACATGTGTGGGTGCACCTACCTGGCCGCCAAGGGGAAAGCCTAAAACACAAGTAACCCCAAGTCTGTTGTCAGAGGGAAATCTCAGACATTCTGCCGACCGGCGCAACTTACAGATATGGGCCTCGGGTGTCCAAGCCACCGAGGAAAACAGGGAACCCCATGCATTTTCGAAAAGAGGACACCCGTGGGAATCCGCAGAGGTGTGATTTGCGCCCATCGCCCCAGATTATTTTACCCAGACAGCCCTGCAAATTCGGAAATGTGGGGAAAAAAACGGTTTTTCCGCACATTTCGCTCGCCGCACCCATCGAAACGCGCCCCCCACAACACATGGCCTACCGTCCCGCGTTCCCACAGGTGTCCCGATGAAAACGGTACCTCACATGTGTGGGTGCACCTACCTGGCCGCCAAGGGGAAAGCCTAAAACACAAGTAACCCCAAGTCTGTTGTCAGAGGGAAATCTCAGACATTCTGCCGACCGGCGCAACTTACAGATATGGGCCTCGGGTGTCCAAGCCAGCGAGGAAAACAGGGAACCCCATGCATTTTCGAAAAGAGGACACCCGTGGGAATCCGCAGAGGTGTGATTTGCGCCCATCGCCCCAGATTTTTTTACCCAGACAGCCCTGCAAAGTCGGAAATGTGGGGAAAAAACCGCTTTTTCCGCACATTTCGCTCGCCGCACCCATCGAAACACGCCCCCCCACAACACATGGCCTACCGTCCCGCGTTCCCACAGGTGTCGCGATGAAAACGGTACCTCACATGTGTGGGTGCACCTACCTGGCCGCCAAGGGGAAAGCCTAAAACACAAGTAACCCCAAGTCTGTTGTCCATTCTGCCGACCGGCGCAACTTACAGATATGGGCCTCGGGTGTCCAAGCCACCGAGGAAAACAGGGAACCCCATGCATTTTCGAAAAGAGGACACCCGTGGGAATCCGCAGAGGTGTGATTTGCGCCCATCGCCCCAGATTTTTTTACCCAGACAGCCCTGCAAAGTCGGAAATGTGGGGAAAAAAACGCTTTTTCCGCACATTTCGCTCGCCGCACCCATCGAAACGCGCCCCCCACAACACATGGCCTACCGTCCCACGTTCCCACAGGTGTCCCGATGAAAATGGTACCTCACATGTGTGGGTGCACCTACCTGGCCGCCAAGGGGAAAGCCTAAAACACAAGTAACCCCAAGTCTGTTGTCAGAGGGAAATCTCCGACATTCTGCCGACCGGCGCAACTTACAGATATGGGCCTCGGGTGTCCAAGCCACCGAGGAAAACAGGGAACCCCATGCATTTTCGAAAAGAGGACACCCGTGGGAATCCGCAGAGGTGTGATTTGCGCCCATCGCCCCAGATTTTTTTACCCAGACAGCCCTGCAAAGTCGGAAATGTGGGGGAAAAAACGCTTTTTCCGCACATTTCACTCGCCGCACCCATCGAAACACGCCCCCCACAACACATGGCCTACCGTCCCGCGTTCCCACAGGTGTCCCGATGAAAACGGTACCTCACATGTGTGGGTGCACCTACCTGGCCGCCAAGGGGAAAGCCTAAAACACAAGTAACCCCAAGTCTGTTGTCCATTCTGCCGACCGGCGCAACTTACAGATATGGGCCTCGGGTGTCCAAGCCACCGAGGAAAACAGGGAACCCCATGCATTTTCGAAAAGAGGACACCCGTGGGAATCCGCAGAGGTGTGATTTGCGCCCATCGCCCCAGATTTTTTTACCCAGACAGCCCTGCAAAGTCGGAAATGTGGGGAAAAAAATGCTTTTTCCGCACATTTCGCTCGCCGCACCCATCGAAACACGCCCCCCACAACACATGGCCTACCGTCCCGCGTTCCCACAGGTGTCCCGATGAAAACGGTACCTCACATGTGTGGGTGCACCTACCTGGCCGCCAAGGGGAAAGCCTAAAACACAAGTAACCCCAAGTCTGTTGTCAGAGGGAAATCTCCGACATTCTGCCGACCGGCGCAACTTACAGATATGGGCCTCGGGTGTCCAAGCCAGCGAGGAAAACAGGGAACCCCATGCATTTTCGAAAAGAGGACACCCGTGGGAATCCGCAGAGGTGTGATTTGCGCCCATCGCCCCAGATTTTTTTACCCAGACAGCCCTGCAAAGTCGGAAATGTGGGGAAAAAACCGCTTTTTCCGCACATTTCGCTCGCCGCACCCATCGAAACACGCCCCCCACAACACATGGCCTACCGTCCCGCGTTCCCACAGGTGTCCCGATGAAAACGGTACCTCACATGTGTAGGTGCACCTACCTGGCCGCCAAGGGGAAAGCCTAAAACACAAGTAACCCCAAGTCTGTTGTCCATTCTGCCGACCGGCGCAACTTACAGATATGGGCCTCGGGTGTCCAAGCCACCGAGGAAAACAGGGAACCCCATGCATTTTCGAAAAGAGGACACCCGTGGGAATCCGCAGAGGTGTGATTTGCGCCCATCGCCCCAGATTTTTTTACCCAGACAGCCCTGCAAAGTCGGAAATGTGGGGAAAAAAACGCTTTTTCCGCACATTTCGCTCGCCGCACCCATCGAAACGCGCCCCCCACAACACATGGCCTACCGTCCCGCGTTCCCACAGGTGTCCCGATGAAAACGGTACCTCACATGTGTGGGTGCACCTACCTGGCCGCCAAGGGGAAAGCCTAAAACACAAGTAACCCCAAGTCTGTTGTCAGAGGGAAATCTCCGACATTCTGCCGACCGGCGCAACTTACAGATATGGGCCTCGGGTGTCCAAGCCACCGAGGAAAACAGGGAACCCCATGCATTTTCGAAAAGAGGACACCCGTGGGAATCCGCAGAGGTGTGATTTGCGCCCATCGCCCCAGATTTTTTTACCCAGACAGCCCTGCAAAGTCGGAAATGTGGGGGAAAAAACGCTTTTTCCGCACATTTCACTCGCCGCACCCATCGAAACACGCCCCCCACAACACATGGCCTACCGTCCCGCGTTCCCACAGGTGTCCCGATGAAAACGGTACCTCACATGTGTGGGTGCACCTACCTGGCCGCCAAGGGGAAAGCCTAAAACACAAGTAACCCCAAGTCTGTTGTCCATTCTGCCGACCGGCCCAACTTACAGATATGGACCTCGGGTGTCCAAGCCACCGAGGAAAACAGGGAACCCCATGCATTTTCGAAAAGAGGACACCCGTGGGAATCCACAGAGGTGTGATTTGCGCCCATCGCCCCAGATTTTTTTACCCAGACAGCCCTGCAAAGTCGGAAATGTGGGGAAAAAAACGCTTTTTCCGCACATTTCGCTCGCCGCACCCATCGAAACACGCCCCCCACAACACATGGCCTACCGTCCCGCGTTCCCACAGGTGTCCCGATGAAAATGGTACCTCACATGTGTGGGTGCACCTACCTGGCCGCCAAGGGGAAAGCCTAAAACACAAGTAACCCCAAGTCTGTTGTCAGAGGGAAATCTCCGACATTCTGCCGACCGGCGCAACTTACAGATATGGGCCTCGGGTGTCCAAGCCACCGAGGAAAACAGGGAACCCCATGCATTTTCGAAAAGAGGACACCCGTGGGAATCCGCAGAGGTGTGATTTGCGCCCATCGCCCCAGATTTTTTTACCCAGACAGCCCTGCAAAGTCGGAAATGTGGGGAAAAAAACGCTTTTTCCGCACATTTCGCTCGCCGCACCCATCGAAACACGCCCCCCACAACACATGGCCTACCGTCCCGCGTTCCCACAGGTGTCCCGATGAAAACGGTACCTCACATGTGTGGGTGCACCTACCTGGCCGCCAAGGGGAAAGCCTAAAACACAAGTAACCCCAAGTCTGTTGTCCATTCTGCCGACCGGCGCAACTTACAGATATGGGCCTCGGGTGTCCAAGCCACCGAGGAAAACAGGGAACCCCATGCATTTTCGAAAAGAGGACACCCGTGGGAATCCGTAGAGGTGTGATTTGCGCCCATCGCCCCAGATTTTTTTACCCAGACAGCCCTGCAAAGTCGGAAATGTGGGGAAAAAAACGCTTTTTCCGCACATTTCGCTCGCCGTACCCATTGAAACACGCCCCCCACAACACATGGCCTACTGTCCCGCGTTCCCACAGGTGTCCCGATGAAAACGGTACCTCACATGTGTGGGTGCACCTACCTGGCCGCCAAGGGGAAAGCCTAAAACACAAGTAACCCCAAGTCTGTTGTCCATTCTGCCGACCGGCCCAACTTACAGATATGGACCTCGGGTGTCCAAGCCACCGAGGAAAACAGGGAACCCCATGCATTTTCGAAAAGAGGACACCCGTGGGAATCCACAGAGGTGTGATTTGCGCCCATCGCCCCAGATTTTTTTACCCAGACAGCCCTGCAAAGTCGGAAATGTGGGGAAAAAAACGCTTTTTCCGCACATTTCGCTCGCCGCACCCATCGAAACACGCCCCCCACAACACATGGCCTACCGTCCCGCGTTCCCACAGGTGTCCCGATGAAAATGGTACCTCACATGTGTGGGTGCACCTACCTGGCCGCCAAGGGGAAAGCCTAAAACACAAGTAACCCCAAGTCTGTTGTCAGAGGGA
Organism: Ambystoma mexicanum; assembly: GCF_040938575.1. Taxonomy (NCBI): domain Eukaryota; kingdom Metazoa; phylum Chordata; class Amphibia; order Caudata; family Ambystomatidae; genus Ambystoma; species Ambystoma mexicanum. The sequence goes on along the minus strand of NC_090937.1, from coordinate 1,122,550,272 downwards.
AATCTCCGACATTCTGCCGACCGGCGCAACTTACAGATATGGGCCTCGGGTGTCCAAGCCACCGAGGAAAACAGGGAACCCCATGCATTTTCGAAAAGAGGACACCCGTGGGAATCCGCAGAGGTGTGATTTGCGCCCATCGCCCCAGATTTTTTTACCCAGACAGCCCTGCAAAGTCGGAAATGTGGGGAAAAAAACGCTTTTTCCGCACATTTCGCTCGCCGCACCCATCGAAACACGCCCCCCACAACACATGGCCTACCGTCCCGCGTTCCCACAGGTGTCCCGATGAAAACGGTACCTCACATGTGTGGGTGCACCTACCTGGCCGCCAAGGGGAAAGCCTAAAACACAAGTAACCCCAAGTCTGTTGTCCATTCTGCCGACCGGCGCAACTTACAGATATGGGCCTCGGGTGTCCAAGCCACCGAGGAAAACAGGGAACCCCATGCATTTTCGAAAAGAGGACACCCGTGGGAATCCGTAGAGGTGTGATTTGCGCCCATCGCCCCAGATTTTTTTACCCAGACAGCCCTGCAAAGTCGGAAATGTGGGGAAAAAAACGCTTTTTCCGCACATTTCGCTCGCCGTACCCATTGAAACACGCCCCCCACAACACATGGCCTACTGTCCCGCGTTCCCACAGGTGTCCCGATGAAAACGGTACCTCACATGTGTGGGTGCACCTACCTGGCCGCCAAGGGGAAAGCCTAAAACACAAGTAACCCCAAGTCTGTTGTCAGAGGGAAATCTCCGACATTCTGCCGACCGGCGCAACTTACAGATATGGGCCTCGGGTGTCCAAGCCAGCGAGGAAAACAGGGAACCCCATGCATTTTCGAAAAGAGGACACCCGTGGGAATCCGCAGAGGTGTGATTTGCGCCCATCGCCCCAGATTTTTTTACCCAGACAGCCCTGCAAAGTCGGAAATGTGGGGAAAAAAACGCTTTTTCCGCACATTCCGCTCGCCGCACCCATCGAAACGCGCCCCCCACAACACATGGCCTACCGTCCCGCGTTCCCACAGGTGTCCCGATGAAAACGGTACCTCACATGTGTGGGTGCACCTACCTGGCCGCCAAGGGGAAAGCCTAAAACACAAGTAACCCCAAGTCTGTTGTCAGAGGGAAATCTCCGACATTCTGCCGACCGGCGCAACTTACAGATATGGGCCTCGGGTGTCCAAGCCACCGAGGAAAACAGGGAACCCCATGCATTTTCGAAAAGAGGACACCCGTGGGAATCCGCAGAGGTGTGATTTGCGCCCATCGCCCCAGATTTTTTTACCCAGACAGCCCTGCAAAGTCGGAAATGTGGGGGAAAAAACGCTTTTTCCGCACATTTCACTCGCCGCACCCATCGAAACACGCCCCCCACAGCACATGGCCTACCATCCCGCGTTCCCACAGGTGTCCCGATGAAAACGGTACCTCACATGTGTGGGTGCACCTACCTGGCCGCCAAGGGGAAAGCCTAAAACACAAGTAACCCCAAGTCTGTTGTCAGAGGGAAATCTCCGACATTCTGCCGACCGGCGCAACTTACAGATATGGGCCTCGGGTGTCCAAGCCAGCGAGGAAAACAGGGAACCCCATGCATTTTCGAAAAGAGGACACCCGTGGGAATCCGCAGAGGTGTGATTTGCGCCCATCGCCCCAGATTTTTTTACCCAGACAGCCCTGCAAAGTCGGAAATGTGGGGAAAAAACCGCTTTTTCCGCACATTTCGCTCGCCGCACCCATCGAAACACGCCCCCCCACAACACATGGCCTACCGTCCCGCGTTCCCACAGGTGTCGCGATGAAAACGGTACCTCACATGTGTGGGTGCACCTACCTGGCCGCCAAGGGGAAAGCCTAAAACACAAGTAACCCCAAGTCTGTTGTCCATTCTGCCGACCGGCGCAACTTACAGATATGGGCCTCGGGTGTCCAAGCCACCGAGGAAAACAGGGAACCCCATGCATTTTCGAAAAGAGGACACCCGTGGGAATCCGCAGAGGTGTGATTTGCGCCCATCGCCCCAGATTTTTTTACCCAGACAGCCCTGCAAAGTCGGAAATGTGGGGGAAAAAACGCTTTTTCCGCACATTTCACTCGCCGCACCCATCGAAACACGCCCCCCACAACACATGGCCTACCGTCCCGCGTTCCCACAGGTGTCCCGATGAAAACGGTACCTCACATGTGTGGGTGCACCTACCTGGCCGCCAAGGGGAAAGCCTAAAACACAAGTAACCCCAAGTCTGTTGTCCATTCTGCCGACCGGCGCAACTTACAGATATGGGCCTCGGGTGTCCAAGCCACCGAGGAAAACAGGGAACCCCATGCATTTTCGAAAAGAGGACACCCGTGGGAATCCGTAGAGGTGTGATTTGCGCCCATCGCCCCAGATTTTTTTACCCAGACAGCCCTGCAAAGTCGGAAATGTGGGGAAAAAAACGCTTTTTCCGCACATTTCGCTCGCCGTACCCATCGAAACACGCCCCCCACAACACATGGCCTACTGTCCCGCGTTCCCACAGGTGTCCCGATGAAAACGGTACCTCACATGTGTGGGTGCACCTACCTGGCCGCCAAGGGGAAAGCCTAAAACACAAGTAACCCCAAGTCTGTTGTCAGAGGGAAATCTCCGACATTCTGCCGACCGGCGCAACTTACAGATATGGGCCTCGGGTGTCCAAGCCAGCGAGGAAAACAGGGAACCCCATGCATTTTCGAAAAGAGGACACCCGTGGGAATCCGCAGAGGTGTGATTTGCGCCCATCGCCCCAGATTTTTTTACCCAGACAGCCCTGCAAAGTCGGAAATGTGGGGAAAAAAACGCTTTTTCCGCACATTCCGCTCGCCGCACCCATCGAAACGCGCCCCCCACAACACATGGCCTACCGTCCCGCGTTCCCACAGGTGTCCCGATGAAAACGGTACCTCACATGTGTGGGTGCACCTACCTGGCCGCCAAGGGGAAAGCCTAAAACACAAGTAACCCCAAGTCTGTTGTCAGAGGGAAATCTCCGACATTCTGCCGACCGGCGCAACTTACAGATATGGGCCTCGGGTGTCCAAGCCACCGAGGAAAACAGGGAACCCCATGCATTTTCGAAAAGAGGACACCCGTGGGAATCCGCAGAGGTGTGATTTGCGCCCATCGCCCCAGATTTTTTTACCCAGACAGCCCTGCAAAGTCGGAAATGTGGGGGAAAAAACGCTTTTTCCGCACATTTCACTCGCCGCACCCATCGAAACACGCCCCCCACAGCACATGGCCTACCATCCCGCGTTCCCACAGGTGTCCCGATGAAAACGGTACCTCACATGTGTGGGTGCACCTACCTGGCCGCCAAGGGGAAAGCCTAAAACACAAGTAACCCCAAGTCTGTTGTCCATTCTGCCGACCGGCGCAACTTACAGATATGGGCCTCGGGTGTCCAAGCCACCGAGGAAAACAGGGAACCCCATGCATTTTCGAAAAGAGGACACCCGTGGGAATCCGCAGAGGTGTGATTTGCGCCCATCGCCCCAGATTTTTTTACCCAGACAGCCCTGCAAAGTCGGAAATGTGGGGAAAAAACCGCTTTTTCCGCACATTTCGCTCGCCGCACCCATCGAAACACGCCCCCCACAACACATGGCCTACCGTCCCGCGTTCCCACAGGTGTCCCGATGAAAACGGTACCTCACATGTGTGGGTGCACATACCTGGCCGCCAAGGGGAAAGCCTAAAACACAAGTAACCCCAAGTCTGTTGTCAGAGGGAAATCTCCGACATTCTGCCGACCGGCGCAACTTACAGATATGGGCCTCGGGTGTCCAAGCCAGCGAGGAAAACAGGGAACCCCATGCATTTTCGAAAAGAGGACACCCGTGGGAATCCGCAGAGGTGTGATTTGCGCCCATCGCCCCAGATTTTTTTACCCAGACAGCCCTGCAAAGTCGGAAATGTGGGGAAAAAACCGCTTTTTCCGCACATTTCGCTCGCCGCACCCATCGAAACACGCCCCCCCACAACACATGGCCTACCGTCCCGCGTTCCCACAGGTGTCGCGATGAAAACGGTACCTCACATGTGTGGGTGCACCTACCTGGCCGCCAAGGGGAAAGCCTAAAACACAAGTAACCCCAAGTCTGTTGTCCATTCTGCCGACCGGCGCAACTTACAGATATGGGCCTCGGGTGTCCAAGCCACCGAGGAAAACAGGGAACCCCATGCATTTTCGAAAAGAGGACACCCGTGGGAATCCGCAGAGGTGTGATTTGCGCCCATCGCCCCAGATTTTTTTACCCAGACAGCCCTGCAAAGTCGGAAATGTGGGGAAAAAAACGCTTTTTCCGCACATTTCGCTCGCCGCACCCATCGAAACGCGCCCCCCACAACACATGGCCTACCGTCCCGCGTTCCCACAGGTGTCCCGATGAAAACGGTACCTCACATGTGTGGGTGCACCTACCTGGCCGCCAAGGGGAAAGCCTAAAACACAAGTAACCCCAAGTCTGTTGTCAGAGGGAAATCTCCGACATTCTGCCGACCGGCGCAACTTACAGATATGGGCCTCGGGTGTCCAAGCCACCGAGGAAAACAGGGAACCCCATGCATTTTCGAAAAGAGGACACCCGTGGGAATCCGCAGAGGTGTGATTTGCGCCCATCGCCCCAGATTTTTTTACCCAGACAGCCCTGCAAAGTCGGAAATGTGGGGGAAAAAACGCTTTTTCCGCACATTTCACTCGCCGCACCCATCGAAACACGCCCCCCACAACACATGGCCTACCGTCCCGCGTTCCCACAGGTGTCCCGATGAAAACGGTACCTCACATGTGTGGGTGCACCTACCTGGCCGCCAAGGGGAAAGCCTAAAACACAAGTAACCCCAAGTCTGTTGTCCATTCTGCCGACCGGCGCAACTTACAGATATGGGCCTCGGGTGTCCAAGCCACCGAGGAAAACAGGGAACCCCATGCATTTTCGAAAAGAGGACACCCGTGGGAATCCGCAGAGGTGTGATTTGCGCCCACCGCCCCAGATTTTTTTACCCAGACAGCCCTGCAAAGTCGGAAATGTGGGGAAAAAAATGCTTTTTCCGCACATTTCGCTCGCCGCACCCATCGAAACACGCCCCCCACAACACATGGCCTACCGTCCCGCGTTCCCACAGGTGTCCCGATGAAAACGGTACCTCACATGTGTGGGTGCACCTACCTGGCCGCCAAGGGGAAAGCCTAAAACACAAGTAACCCCAAGTCTGTTGTCAGAGGGAAATCTCCGACATTCTGCCGACCGGCGCAACTTACAGATATGGGCCTCGGGTGTCCAAGCCAGCGAGGAAAACAGGGAACCCCATGCATTTTCGAAAAGAGGACACCCGTGGGAATCCGCAGAGGTGTGATTTGCGCCCATCGCCCCAGATTTTTTTACCCAGACAGCCCTGCAAAGTCGGAAATGTGGGGAAAAAACCGCTTTTTCCGCACATTTCGCTCGCCGCACCCATCGAAACACGCCCCCCACAACACATGGCCTACCGTCCCGCGTTCCCACAGGTGTCCCGATGAAAACGGTACCTCACATGTGTGGGTGCACCTACCTGGCCGCCAAGGGGAAAGCCTAAAACACAAGTAACCCCAAGTCTGTTGTCCATTCTGCCGACCGGCGCAACTTACAGATATGGGCCTCGGGTGTCCAAGCCACCGAGGAAAACAGGGAACCCCATGCATTTTCGAAAAGAGGACACCCGTGGGAATCCGCAGAGGTGTGATTTGCGCCCATCGCCCCAGATTTTTTTACCCAGACAGCCCTGCAAAGTCGGAAATGTGGGGAAAAAAACGCTTTTTCCGCACATTTCGCTCGCCGCACCCATCGAAACGCGCCCCCCACAACACATGGCCTACCGTCCCGCGTTCCCACAGGTGTCCCGATGAAAACGGTACCTCACATGTGTGGGTGCACCTACCTGGCCGCCAAGGGGAAAGCCTAAAACACAAGTAACCCCAAGTCTGTTGTCAGAGGGAAATCTCCGACATTCTGCCGACCGGCGCAACTTACAGATATGGGCCTCGGGTGTCCAAGCCACCGAGGAAAACAGGGAACCCCATGCATTTTCGAAAAGAGGACACCCGTGGGAATCCGCAGAGGTGTGATTTGCGCCCATCGCCCCAGATTTTTTTACCCAGACAGCCCTGCAAAGTCGGAAATGTGGGGGAAAAAATGCTTTTTCCGCACATTTCACTCGCCGCACCCATCGAAACACGCCCCCCACAACACATGGCCTACCGTCCCGCGTTCCCACAGGTGTCCCGATGAAAACGGTACCTCACATGTGTGGGTGCACCTACCTGGCCGCCAAGGGGAAAGCCTAAAACACAAGTAACCCCAAGTCTGTTGTCCATTCTGCCGACCGGCCCAACTTACAGATATGGACCTCGGGTGTCCAAGCCACCGAGGAAAACAGGGAACCCCATGCATTTTCGAAAAGAGGACACCCGTGGGAATCCACAGAGGTGTGATTTGCGCCCATCGCCCCAGATTTTTTTACCCAGACAGCCCTGCAAAGTCGGAAATGTGGGGAAAAAAACGCTTTTTCCGCACATTTCGCTCGCCGCACCCATCGAAACACGCCCCCCACAACACATGGCCTACCGTCCCGCGTTCCCACAGGTGTCCCGATGAAAATGGTACCTCACATGTGTGGGTGCACCTACCTGGCCGCCAAGGGGAAAGCCTAAAACACAAGTAACCCCAAGTCTGTTGTCAGAGGGAAATCTCCGACATTCTGCCGACCGGCGCAACTTACAGATATGGGCCTCGGGTGTCCAAGCCACCGAGGAAAACAGGGAACCCCATGCATTTTCGAAAAGAGGACACCCGTGGGAATCCGCAGAGGTGTGATTTGCGCCCATCGCCCCAGATTTTTTTACCCAGACAGCCCTGCAAAGTCGGAAATGTGGGGAAAAAAACGCTTTTTCCGCACATTTCGCTCGCCGCACCCATCGAAACACGCCCCCCACAACACATGGCCTACCGTCCCGCGTTCCCACAGGTGTCCCGATGAAAACGGTACCTCACATGTGTGGGTGCACCTACCTGGCCGCCAAGGGGAAAGCCTAAAACACAAGTAACCCCAAGTCTGTTGTCCATTCTGCCGACCGGCGCAACTTACAGATATGGGCCTCGGGTGTCCAAGCCACCGAGGAAAACAGGGAACCCCATGCATTTTCGAAAAGAGGACACCCGTGGGAATCCGCAGAGGTGTGATTTGCGCCCATCGCCCCAGATTTTTTTACCCAGACAGCCCTGCAAAGTCGGAAATGTGGGGAAAAAAACCCTTTTTCCGCACATTTCGCTCGCCGCACCCATTGAAACGCGCCCCCCACAACACATGGCCTACCGTCCCGCGTTCCCACAGGTGTCCCGATGAAAACGGTACCTCACATGTGTGGGTGGACCTACCTGGCCGCCAAGGGGAAAGCCTAAAACACAAGTAACCCCAAGTCTGTTGTCAGAGGGAAATCTCCGACATTCTGCCGACCGGCGCAACTTACAGATATGGGCCTCGGGTGTCCAAGCCACCGAGGAAAACAGGGAACCCCATGCATTTTCGAAAAGAGGACACCCGTGGGAATCCGCAGAGGTGTGATTTGCGCCCATCGCCCCAGATTTTTTTACCCAGACAGCCCTGCAAAGTCGGAAATGTGGGGGAAAAAACGCTTTTTCCGCACATTTCACTCGCCGCACCCATCGAAACACGCCCCCCACAACACATGGCCTACCGTCCCGCGTTCCCACAGGTGTCCCGATGAAAACGGTACCTCACATGTGTGGGTGCACCTACCTGGCCGCCAAGGGGAAAGCCTAAAACACAAGTAACCCCAAGTCTGTTGTCCATTCTGCCGACCGGCGCAACTTACAGATATGGGCCTCGGGTGTCCAAGCCACCGAGGAAAACAGGGAACCCCATGCATTTTCGAAAAGAGGACACCCGTGGGAATCCGTAGAGGTGTGATTTGCGCCCATCGCCCCAGATTTTTTTACCCAGACAGCCCTGCAAAGTCGGAAATGTGGGGAAAAAAACGCTTTTTCCGCACATTCCGCTCGCCGCACCCATCGAAACGCGCCCCCCACAACACATGGCCTACCGTCCCGCGTTCCCACAGGTGTCCCGATGAAAACGGTACCTCACATGTGTGGGTGCACCTACCTGGCCGCCAAGGGGAAAGCCTAAAACACAAGTAACCCCAAGTCTGTTGTCAGAGGGAAATCTCCGACATTCTGCCGACCGGCGCAACTTACAGATATGGGCCTCGGGTGTCCAAGCCACCGAGGAAAACAGGGAACCCCATGCATTTTCGAAAAGAGGACACCCGTGGGAATCCGCAGAGGTGTGATTTGCGCCCATCGCCCCAGATTTTTTTACCCAGACAGCCCTGCAAAGTCGGAAATGTGGGGGAAAAAACGCTTTTTCCGCACATTTCACTCGCCGCACCCATCGAAACACGCCCCCCACAGCACATGGCCTACCATCCCGCGTTCCCACAGGTGTCCCGATGAAAACGGTACCTCACATGTGTGGGTGCACCTACCTGGCCGCCAAGGGGAAAGCCTAAAACACAAGTAACCCCAAGTCTGTTGTCCATTCTGCCGACCGGCGCAACTTACAGATATGGGCCTCGGGTGTCCAAGCCACCGAGGAAAACAGGGAACCCCATGCATTTTCGAAAAGAGGACACCCGTGGGAATCCGCAGAGGTGTGATTTGCGCCCATCGCCCCAGATTTTTTTACCCAGACAGCCCTGCAAAGTCGGAAATGTGGGGAAAAAACCGCTTTTTCCGCACATTTCGCTCGCCGCACCCATCGAAACACGCCCCCCACAACACATGGCCTACCGTCCCGCGTTCCCACAGGTGTCCCGATGAAAACGGTACCTCACATGTGTGGGTGCACATACCTGGCCGCCAAGGGGAAAGCCTAAAACACAAGTAACCCCAAGTCTGTTGTCAGAGGGAAATCTCCGACATTCTGCCGACCGGCGCAACTTACAGATATGGGCCTCGGGTGTCCAAGCCAGCGAGGAAAACAGGGAACCCCATGCATTTTCGAAAAGAGGACACCCGTGGGAATCCGCAGAGGTGTGATTTGCGCCCATCGCCCCAGATTTTTTTACCCAGACAGCCCTGCAAAGTCGGAAATGTGGGGAAAAAACCGCTTTTTCCGCACATTTCGCTCGCCGCACCCATCGAAACACGCCCCCCACAACACATGGCCTACCGTCCCGCGTTCCCACAGGTGTCCCGATGAAAACGGTACCTCACATGTGTGGGTGCACCTACCTGGCCGCCAAGGGGAAAGCCTAAAACACAAGTAACCCCAAGTCTGTTGTCCATTCTGCCGACCGTGCAACTTACAGATATGGGCCTCGGGTGTCCAAGCCACCGAGGAAAACAGGAAACCCCATGCATTTTCGAAAAGAGGACACCCGTGGGAATCCGCAGAGGTGTGATTTGCGCCCATCGCCCCAGATTTTTTTACCCAGACAGCCCTGCAAAGTCGGAAATGTGGGGGAAAAAACGCTTTTTCCGCACATTTCACTCGCCGCACCCATCGAAACACGCCCCCCACAACACATGGCCTACCGTCCCGCGTTCCCACAGGTGTCCCGATGAAAACGGTACCTCACATGTGTGGGTGCACCTACCTGGCCGCCAAGGGGAAAGCCTAAAACACAAGTAACCCCAAGTCTGTTGTCCATTCTGCCGACCGGCGCAACTTACAGATATGGGCCTCGGGTGTCCAAGCCACCGAGGAAAACAGGGAACCCCATGCATTTTCGAAAAGAGGACACCCGTGGGAATCCGCAGAGGTGTGATTTGCGCCCATCGCCCCAGATTATTTTACCCAGACAGCCCTGCAAAGTCGGAAATGTGGGGAAAAAAACGCTTTTTCCGCACATTTCGCTCGCCGCACCCATCGAAACACGCCCCCCACAACACATGGCCTACCGTCCCGCGTTCCCACAGGTGTCCCGATGAAAACGGTACCTCACATGTGTGGGTGCACCTACCTGGCCGCCAAGGGGAAAGCCTAAAACACAAGTAACCCCAAGTCTGTTGTCAGAGGGAAATCTCAGACATTCTGCCGACCGGCGCAACTTACAGATATGGGCCTCGGGTGTCCAAGCCAGCGAGGAAAACAGGGAACCCCATGCATTTTCGAAAAGAGGACACCCGTGGGAATCCGCAGAGGTGTGATTTGCGCCCATCGCCCCAGATTTTTTTACCCAGACAGCCCTGCAAAGTCGGAAATGTGGGGAAAAAAACGCTTTTTCCGCACATTTCGCTCGCCGCACCCATCGAAACGCGCCCCCCACAACAAATGGCCTACCGTCCCGCGTTCCCACAGGTGTCCCGATGAAAACGGTACCTCACATGTGTGGGTGCACCTACCTGGCCGCCAAGGGGAAAGCCTAAAACACAAGTAACCCCAAGTCTGTTGTCAGAGGGAAATCTCAGACATTCTGCCGACCGGCGCAACTTACAGATATGGGCCTCGGGTGTCCAAGCCACCGAGGAAAACAGGGAACCCCATGCATTTTCGAAAAGAGGACACCCGTGGGAATCCGCAGAGGTGTGATTTGCGCCCATCGCCCCAGATTTTTTTACCCAGACAGCCCTGCAAAGTCGGAAATGTGGGGAAAAAAACGCTTTTTCCGCACATTTCGCTCGCCGCACCCATCGAAACACGCCCCCCACAACACATGGCCTACTGTCCCGCGTTCCCACAGGTGTCCCGATGAAAACGGTACCTCACATGTGTGGGTGCACCTACCTGGCCGCCAAGGGGAAAGCCTAAAACACAAGTAACCCCAAGTCTGTTGTCCATTCTGCCGACCGGCGCAACTTACAGATATGGGCCTCGGGTGTCCAAGCCACCGAGGAAAACAGGGAACCCCATGCATTTTCGAAAAGAGGACACCCGTGGGAATCCGCAGAGGTGTGATTTGCGCCCATCGCCCCAGATTTTTTTACCCAGACAGCCCTGCAAAGTCGGAAATGTGGGGAAAAAAACGCTTTTTCCGCACATTTTGCTCGCCGCACCCATCGAAACGCGCCCCCCACAACACATGGCCTACCGTCCCGCGTTCCCACAGGTGTCCCGATGAAAACGGTACCTCACATGTGTGGATGCACCTACCTGGCCGCCAAGGGGAAAGCCTAAAACACAAGTAACCCCAAGTCTGTTGTCAGAGGGAAATCTCTGACATTCTGCCGACCGGCGCAACTTACAGATATGGGCCTCGGGTGTCCAAGCCACCGAGGAAAACAGGGAACCCCATGCATTTTCGAAAAGAGGACACCCGTGGGAATCCGCAGAGGTGTGATTTGCGCCCATCGCCCCAGATCTTTTTACCCAGACAGCCCTGCAAAGTCGGAAATGTGGGGAAAAAAACGCTTTTTCCGCACATTTCGCTCGCCGCACCCATCGAAACACGCCCCCCACAACACATGGCCTACCGTCCCGCGTTCCCACAGGTGTCCCGATGAAAACGGTACCTCACATGTGTGGGTGCACCTACCTGGCCGCCAAGGGGAAAGCCTAAAACACAAGTAACCCCAAGTCTGTTGTCCATTCTGCCGACCGGCGCAACTTACAGATATGGGCCTCGGGTGTCCAAGCCACCGAGGAAAACAGGGAACCCCATGCATTTTCGAAAAGAGTACACCCGTGGGAATCCGCAGAGGTGTGATTTGCGCCCATCGCCCCAGATTTTTTTACCCAGACAGCCCTGCAAAGTCGGAAATGTGGGGAAAAAAACGCTTTTTCCGCACATTTCGCTCGCCGCACCCATCTAAACGCGCCCCCCACAACACATGGCCTACCGTCCCGCGTTCCCACAGGTGTCCCGATGAAAACGGTACCTCACATGTGTGGGTGCACCTACCTGGCCGCCAAGGGGAAAGCCTAAAACACAAGTAACCCCAAGTCTGTTGTCAGAGGGAAATCTCCGACATTCTGCCGACCGGCGCAACTTACAGATATGGGCCTCGGGTGTCCAAGCCACCGAGGAAAACAGGGAACCCCATGCATTTTCGAAAAGAGGACACCCGTGGGAATCCGCAGAGGTGTGATTTGCGCCCATCGCCCCAGATTTTTTTACCCAGACAGCCCTGCAAAGTCAGAAATGTGGGGGAAAAAATGCTTTTTCCGCACATTTCACTCGCCGCACCCATCGAAACACGCCCCCCACAACACATGGCCTACCGTCCCGCATTCCCACAGGTGTCCCGATGAAAACGGTACCTCACATGTGTGGGTGCACCTACCTGGCCGCCAAGGGGAAAGCCTAAAACACAAGTAACCCCAAGTCTGTTGTCCATTCTGCCGACCGGCGCAACTTACAGATATGGGCCTCGGGTGTCCAAGCCACCGAGGAAAACAGGGAACCCCATGCATTTTCGAAAAGAGGACACCCGTGGGAATCCGCAGAGGTGTGATTTGCGCCCATCGCCCCAGATTTTTTTACCCAGACAGCCCTGCAAAGTCGGAAATGTGGGGAAAAAAACGCTTTTTCCGCACATTTCGCTCGCCGCACCCATCTAAACGCGCCCCCCACAACACATGGCCTACCGTCCCGCGTTCCCACAGGTGTCCCGATGAAAACGGTACCTCACATGTGTGTGTGCACCTACCTGGTCGCCAAGGGGAAAGCCTAAAACACAAGTAACCCCAAGTCTGTTGTCAGAGGGAAATCTCCGACATTCTGCCGACCGGCGCAACTTACAGATATGGGCCTCGGGTGTCCAAGCCACCGAGGAAAACAGGGAACCCCATGCATTTTCGAAAAGAGGACACCCGTGGGAATCCGCAGAGGTGTGATTTGCGCCCATCGCCCCAGATTTTTTTACCCAGACAGCCCTGCAAAGTCGGAAATGTGGGGGAAAAAACGCTTTTTCCGCACATTTCACTCGCCGCACCCATCGAAACACGCCCCCCACAACACATGGCCTACCGTCCCGCGTTCCCACAGGTGTCCCGATGAAAACGGTACCTCACATGTGTGGGTGCACCTACCTGGCCGCCAAGGGGAAAGCCTAAAACACAAGTAACCCCAAGTCTGTTGTCCATTCTGCCGACCGGCGCAACTTACAGATATGGGCCTCGGGTGTCCAAGCCACCGAGGAAAACAGGGAACCCCATGCATTTTCGAAAAGAGGACACCCGTGGGAATCCGCAGAGGTGTGATTTGCGCCCATCGCCCCAGATTTTTTTACCCAGACAGCCCTGCAAAGTCGGAAATGTGGGGAAAAAAACGCTTTTTCCGCACATTTCGCTCGCCGCACCCATCTAAACGCGCCCCCCACAACACATGGCCTACCGTCCCGCGTTCCCACAGGTGTCCCGATGAAAACGGTACCTCACATGTGTGGGTGCACCTACCTGGCCGCCAAGGGGAAAGCCTAAAACACAAGTAACCCCAAGTCTGTTGTCAGAGGGAAATCTCCGACATTCTGCCGACCGGCGCAACTTACAGATATGGGCCTCGGGTGTCCAAGCCACCGAGGAAAACAGGGAACCCCATGCATTTTCGAAAAGAGGACACCCGTGGGAATCCGCAGAGGTGTGATTTGCGCCCATCGCCCCAGATTTTTTTACCCAGACAGCCCTGCAAAGTCGGAAATGTGGGGAAAAAAACGCTTTTTCCGCACATTTCACTCGCCGCACCCATCGAAACACGCCCCCCACAACACATGGCCTACCGTCCCGCGTTCCCACAGGTGTCCCGATGAAAACGGTACCTCACATGTGTGGGTGCACCTACCTGGCCGCCAAGGGGAAAGCCTAAAACACAAGTAACCCCAAGTCTGTTGTCCATTCTGCCGACCGGCGCAACTTACAGATATGGGCCTCGGGTGTCCAAGCCACCGAGGAAAACAGGGCACCCCATGCATTTTCGAAAAGAGGACACCCGTGGGAATCCGCAGAGGTGTGATTTGCGCCCATCGCCCCAGATTATTTTACCCAGACAGCCCTGCAAAGTCGGAAATGTGGGGAAAAAAACGCTTTTTCCGCACATTTCGCTCGCCGCACCCATCGAAACACGCCCCCCACAACACATGGCCTACCGTCCCGCGTTCCCACAGGTGTCCCGATGAAAACGGTACCTCACATGTGTGGGTGCACCTACCTGGCCGCCAAGGGGAAAGCCTAAAACACAAGTAACCCCAAGTCTGTTGTCAGAGGGAAATCTCAGACATTCTGCCGACCGGCGCAACTTACAGATATGGGCCTCGGGTGTCCAAGCCAGCGAGGAAAACAGGGAACCCCATGCATTTTCGAAAAGAGGACACCCGTGGGAATCCGCAGAGGTGTGATTTGCGCCCATCGCCCCAGATTTTTTTACCCAGACAGCCCTGCAAAGTCGGAAATGTGGGGAAAAAAACGCTTTTTCCGCACATTTCGCTCGCCGCACCCATCGAAACGCGCCCCCCACAACAAATGGCCTACCGTCCCGCGTTCCCACAGGTGTCCCGATGAAAACGGTACCTCACATGTGTGGGTGCACCTACCTGGCCGCCAAGGGGAAAGCCTAAAACACAAGTAACCCCAAGTCTGTTGTCAGAGGGAAATCTCAGACATTCTGCCGACCGGCGCAACTTACAGATATGGGCCTCGGGTGTCCAAGCCACCGAGGAAAACAGGGAACCCCATGCATTTTCGAAAAGAGGACACCCGTGGGAATCCGCAGAGGTGTGATTTGCGCCCATCGCCCCAGATTTTTTTACCCAGACAGCCCTGCAAAGTCGGAAATGTGGGGAAAAAAACGCTTTTTCCGCACATTTCGCTCGCCGCACCCATCGAAACACGCCCCCCACAACACATGGCCTACCGTCCCGCGTTCCCACAGGTGTCCCGATGAAAACGGTACCTCACATGTGTGGGTGCACCTACCTGGCCGCCAAGGGGAAAGCCTAAAACACAAGTAACCCCAAGTCTGTTGTCCATTCTGCCGACCGGCGCAACTTACAGATATGGGCCTCGGGTGTCCAAGCCACCGAGGAAAACAGGGAACCCCATGCATTTTCGAAAAGAGGACACCCGTGGGAATCCGCAGAGGTGTGATTTGCGCCCATCGCCCCAGATTTTTTTACCCAGACAGCCCTGCAAAGTCGGAAATGTGGGGAAAAAAACGCTTTTTCCGCACATTTTGCTCGCCGCACCCATCGAAACGCGCCCCCCACAACACATGGCCTACCGTCCCGCGTTCCCACAGGTGTCCCGATGAAAACGGTACCTCACATGTGTGGGTGCACCTACCTGGCCGCCAAGGGGAAAGCCTAAAACACAAGTAACCCCAAGTCTGTTGTCAGAGGGAAATCTCTGACATTCTGCCGACCGGCGCAACTTACAGATATGGGCCTCGGGTGTCCAAGCCACCGAGGAAAACAGGGAACCCCATGCATTTTCGAAAAGAGGACACCCGTGGGAATCCGCAGAGGTGTGATTTGCGCCCATCGCCCCAGATTTTTTTACCCAGACAGCCCTGCAAAGTCGGAAATGTGGGGAAAAAAACGCTTTTTCCGCACATTTCGCTCGCCGCACCCATCGAAACACGCCCCCCACAACACATGGCCTACCGTCCCGCGTTCCCACAGGTGTCCCGATGAAAACGGTACCTCACATGTGTGGGTGCACCTACCTGGCCGCCAAGGGGAAAGCCTAAAACACAAGTAACCCCAAGTCTGTTGTCCATTCTGCCGACCGGCGCAACTTACAGATATGGGCCTCGGGTGTCCAAGCCACCGAGGAAAACAGGGAACCCCATGCATTTTCGAAAAGAGTACACCCGTGGGAATCCGCAGAGGTGTGATTTGCGCCCATCGCCCCAGATTTTTTTACCCAGACAGCCCTGCAAAGTCGGAAATGTGGGGAAAAAAACGCTTTTTCCGCACATTTTGCTCGCCGCACCCATCTAAACGCGCCCCCCACAACACATGGCCTACCGTCCCGCGTTCCCACAGGTGTCCCGATGAAAACGGTACCTCACATGTGTGGGTGCACCTACCTGGCCGCCAAGGGGAAAGCCTAAAACACAAGTAACCCCAAGTCTGTTGTCAGAGGGAAATCTCCGACATTCTGCCGACCGGCGCAACTTACAGATATGGGCCTCGGGTGTCCAAGCCACCGAGGAAAACAGGGAACCCCATGCATTTTCGAAAAGAGGACACCCGTGGGAATCCGCAGAGGTGTGATTTGCGCCCATCGCCCCAGATTTTTTTACCCAGACAGCCCTGCAAAGTCAGAAATGTGGGGGAAAAAATGCTTTTTCCGCACATTTCACTCGCCGCACCCATCGAAACACGCCCCCCACAACACATGGCCTACCGTCCCGCGTTCCCACAGGTGTCCCGATGAAAACGGTACCTCACATGTGTGGGTGCACCTACCTGGCCGCCAAGGGGAAAGCCTAAAACACAAGTAACCCCAAGTCTGTTGTCCATTCTGCCGACCGGCGCAACTTACAGATATGGGCCTCGGGTGTCCAAGCCACCGAGGAAAACAGGGAACCCCATGCATTTTCGAAAAGAGGACACCCGTGGGAATCCGCAGAGGTGTGATTTGCGCCCATCGCCCCAGATTTTTTTACCCAGACAGCCCTGCAAAGTCGGAAATGTGGGGAAAAAAACGCTTTTTCCGCACATTTCGCTCGCCGCACCCATCTAAACGCGCCCCCCACAACACATGGCCTACCGTCCCGCGTTCCCACAGGTGTCCCGATGAAAACGGTACCTCACATGTGTGTGTGCACCTACCTGGTCGCCAAGGGGAAAGCCTAAAACACAAGTAACCCCAAGTCTGTTGTCAGAGGGAAATCTCCGACATTCTGCCGACCGGCGCAACTTACAGATATGGGCCTCGGGTGTCCAAGCCACCGAGGAAAACAGGGAACCCCATGCATTTTCGAAAAGAGGACACCCGTGGGAATCCGCAGAGGTGTGATTTGCGCCCATCGCCCCAGATTTTTTTACCCAGACAGCCCTGCAAAGTCGGAAATGTGGGGGAAAAAACGCTTTTTCCGCACATTTCACTCGCCGCACCCATCGAAACACGCCCCCCACAACACATGGCCTACCGTCCCGCGTTCCCACAGGTGTCCCGATGAAAACGGTACCTCACATGTGTGGGTGCACCTACCTGGCCGCCAAGGGGAAAGCCTAAAACACAAGTAACCCCAAGTCTGTTGTCCATTCTGCCGACCGGCGCAACTTACAGATATGGGCCTCGGGTGTCCAAGCCACCGAGGAAAACAGGGAACCCCATGCATTTTCGAAAAGAGGACACCCGTGGGAATCCGCAGAGGTGTGATTTGCGCCCATCGCCCCAGATTTTTTTACCCAGACAGCCCTGCAAAGTCGGAAATGTGGGGAAAAAAACGCTTTTTCCGCACATTTCGCTCGCCGCACCCATCTAAACGCGCCCCCCACAACACATGGCCTACCGTCCCGCGTTCCCACAGGTGTCCCGATGAAAACGGTACCTCACATGTGTGGGTGCACCTACCTGGCCGCCAAGGGGAAAGCCTAAAACACAAGTAACCCCAAGTCTGTTGTCAGAGGGAAATCTCCGACATTCTGCCGACCGGCGCAACTTACAGATATGGGCCTCGGGTGTCCAAGCCACCGAGGAAAACAGGGAACCCCATGCATTTTCGAAAAGAGGACACCCGTGGGAATCCGCAGAGGTGTGATTTGCGCCCATCGCCCCAGATTTTTTTACCCAGACAGCCCTGCAAAGTCGGAAATGTGGGGGAAAAAACGCTTTTTGCGCACATTTCACTCGCCGCACCCATCGAAACACGCCCCCCACAACACATGGCCTACCGTCCCGCGTTCCCACAGGTGTACCGATGAAAACGGTACCTCACATGTGTGGGTGCACCTACCTGGCCGCCACGGGGAAAGCCTAAAACACAAGTAACCCCAAGTCTGTTGTCCATTCTGCCGACCGGCGCAACTTACAGATATGGGCCTCGGGTGTCCAAGCCACCGAGGAAAACAGGGAACCCCATGCATTTTCGAAAAGAGGACACCCGTGGGAATCCGCAGAGGTGTGATTTGCGCCCATCGCCCCAGATTTTTTTACCCAGACAGCCCTGCAAAGTCGGAAATGTGGGGAAAAAAACGCTTTTTCCGCACATTTCGCTCGCCGCACCCATCGAAACACGCCCCCCACAACACATGGCCTACCGTCCCGCGTTCCCACAGGTGTCCCGATGAAAACGGTACCTCACATGTGTGGGTGCACCTACCTGGCCGCCAAGGGGAAAGCCTAAAACACAAGTAACCCCAAGTCTGTTGTCAGAGGGAAATCTCCGACATTCTGCCGACCGGCGCAACTTACAGATATGGGCCTCGGGTGTCCAAGCCACCGAGGAAAACAGGGAACCCCATGCATTTTCGAAAAGAGGACACCCGTGGGAATCCGCAGAGGTGTGATTTGCGCCCATCGCCCCAGATTTTTTTACCCAGACAGCCCTGCAAAGTCGGAAATGTGGGGGAAAAAACGCTTTTTCCGCACATTTCACTCGCCGCACCCATCGAAACACGCCCCCCACAACACATGGCCTACCGTCCCGCATTCCCACAGGTGTCCCGATGAAAACGGTACCTCACATGTGTGGGTGCACCTACCTGGCCGCCAAGGGGAAAGCCTAAAACACAAGTAACCCCAAGTCTGTTGTCCATTCTGCCGACCGGCGCAACTTACAGATATGGGCCTCGGGTGTCCAAGCCACCGAGGAAAACAGGGAACCCCATGCATTTTCGAAAAGAGGACACCCGTGGGAATCCGCAGAGGTGTGATTTGCGCCCATCGCCCCAGATTTTTTTACCCAGACAGCCCTGCAAAGTCGGAAATGTGGGGAAAAAAACGCTTTTTCCGCACATTTCGCTCGCCGCACCCATCTAAACGCGCCCCCCACAACACATGGCCTACCGTCCCGCGTTCCCACAGGTGTCCCGATGAAAACGGTACCTCACATGTGTGGGTGCACCTACCTGGCCGCCAAGGGGAAAGCCTAAAACACAAGTAACCCCAAGTCTGTTGTCAGAGGGAAATCTCCGACATTCTGCCGACCGGCGCAACTTACAGATATGGGCCTCGGGTGTCCAAGCCACCGAGGAAAACAGGGAACCCCATGCATTTTCGAAAAGAGGACACCCATGGGAATCCGCAGAGGTGTGATTTGCGCCCATCGCCCCAGATTTTTTTACCCAGACAGCCCTGCAAAGTCGGAAATGTGGGGGAAAAAACGCTTTTTGCGCACATTTCACTCGCCGCACCCATCGAAACACGCCCCCCACAACACATGGCCTACCGTCCCGCGTTCCCACAGGTGTACCGATGAAAACGGTACCTCACATGTGTGGGTGCACCTACCTGGCCGCCACGGGGAAAGCCTAAAACACAAGTAACCCCAAGTCTGTTGTCCATTCTGCCGACCGGCGCAACTTACAGATATGGGCCTCGGGTGTCCAAGCCACCGAGGAAAACAGGGAACCCCATGCATTTTCGAAAAGAGGACACCCGTGGGAATCCGCAGAGGTGTGATTTGCGCCCATCGCCCCAGATTTTTTTACCCAGACAGCCCTGCAAAGTCGGAAATGTGGGGAAAAAAACGCTTTTTCCGCACATTTCGCTCGCCGCACCCATCGAAACACGCCCCCCACAACACATGGCCTACCGTCCCGCGTTCCCACAGGTGTCCCGATGAAAACGGTACCTCACATGTGTGGGTGCACCTACCTGGCCGCCAAGGGGAAAGCCTAAAACACAAGTAACCCCAAGTCTGTTGTCCATTCTGCCGACCGGCGCAACTTACAGATATGGGCCTCGGGTGTCCAAGCCACCGAGGAAAACAGGGAACCCCATGCATTTTCGAAAAGAGTACACCCGTGGGAATCCGCAGAGGTGTGATTTGCGCCCATCGCCCCAGATTTTTTTACCCAGACAGCCCTGCAAAGTCGGAAATGTGGGGAAAAAAACGCTTTTTCCGCACATTTCGCTCGCCGCACCCATCTAAACGCGCCCCCCACAACACATGGCCTACCGTCCCGCGTTCCCACAGGTGTCCCGATGAAAACGGTACCTCACATGTGTGGGTGCACCTACCTGGCCGCCAAGGGGAAAGCCTAAAACACAAGTAACCCCAAGTCTGTTGTCAGAGGGAAATCTCCGACATTCTGCCGACCGGCGCAACTTACAGATATGGGCCTCGGGTGTCCAAGCCACCGAGGAAAACAGGGAACCCCATGCATTTTCGAAAAGAGGACACCCGTGGGAATCCGCAGAGGTGTGATTTGCGCCCATCGCCCCAGATTTTTTTACCCAGACAGCCCTGCAAAGTCAGAAATGTGGGGGAAAAAACGCTTTTTCCGCACATTTCACTCGCCGCACCCATCGAAACACGCCCCCCACAACACATGGCCTACCGTCCCGCGTTCCCACAGGTGTCCCGATGAAAACGGTACCTCACATGTGTGGGTGCACCTACCTGGCCGCCAAGGGGAAAGCCTAAAACACAAGTAACCCCAAGTCTGTTGTCCATTCTGCCGACCGGCGCAACTTACAGATATGGGCCTCGGGTGTCCAAGCCACCGAGGAAAACAGGGAACCCCATGCATTTTCGAAAAGAGGACACCCGTGGGAATCCGCAGAGGTGTGATTTGCGCCCATCGCCCCAGATTTTTTTACCCAGACAGCCCTGCAAAGTCGGAAATGTGGGGAAAAAAACGCTTTTTCCGCACATTTCGCTCGCCGCACCCATCTAAACGCGCCCCCCACAACACATGGCCTACCGTCCCGCGTTCCCACAGGTGTCCCGATGAAAACGGTACCTCACATGTGTGGGTGCACCTACCTGGTCGCCAAGGGGAAACCCTAAAACACAAGTAACCCCAAGTCTGTTGTCAGAGGGAAATCTCCGACATTCTGCCGACCGGCGCAACTTACAGATATGGGCCTCGGGTGTCCAAGCCACCGAGGAAAACAGGGAACCCCATGCATTTTCGAAAAGAGGACACCCGTGGGAATCCGCAGAGGTGTGATTTGCGCCCATCGCCCCAGATTTTTTTACCCAGACAGCCCTGCAAAGTCGGAAATGTGGGGGAAAAAACGCTTTTTCCGCACATTTCACTCGCCGCACCCATCGAAACACGCCCCCCACAACACATGGCCTACCGTCCCGCGTTCCCACAGGTGTCCCGATGAAAACGGTACCTCACATGTGTGGGTGCACCTACCTGGCCGCCAAGGGGAAAGCCTAAAACACAAGTAACCCCAAGTCTGTTGTCCATTCTGCCGACC
This sequence comes from Ambystoma mexicanum, assembly GCF_040938575.1. NCBI lineage: Eukaryota > Metazoa > Chordata > Amphibia > Caudata > Ambystomatidae > Ambystoma > Ambystoma mexicanum. The sequence goes on along the minus strand of NC_090937.1, from coordinate 1,122,528,923 downwards.
GGCGCAACTTACAGATATGGGCCTCGGGTGTCCAAGCCACCGAGGAAAACAGGGAACCCCATGCATTTTCGAAAAGAGGACACCCGTGGGAATCCGCAGAGGTGTGATTTGCGCCCATCGCCCCAGATTTTTTTACCCAGACAGCCCTGCAAAGTCGGAAATGTGGGGAAAAAAACGCTTTTTCCGCACATTTCGCTCGCCGCACCCATCTAAACGCGCCCCCCACAACACATGGCCTACCGTCCCGCGTTCCCACAGGTGTCCCGATGAAAACGGTACCTCACATGTGTGGGTGCACCTACCTGGCCGCCAAGGGGAAAGCCTAAAACACAAGTAACCCCAAGTCTGTTGTCAGAGGGAAATCTCCGACATTCTGCCGACCGGCGCAACTTACAGATATGGGCCTCGGGTGTCCAACCCACCGAGGAAAACAGGGAACCCCATGCATTTTCGAAAAGAGGACACCCGTGGGAATCCGCAGAGGTGTGATTTGCGCCCATCGCCCCAGATTTTTTTACCCAGACAGCCCTGCAAAGTCGGAAATGTGGGGAAAAAAACCGCTTTTTCCGCACATTTCGCTCGCCGCACCCATCGAAACACGCCCCCCACAACACATGGCCTACCGTCCCGCGTTCCCACAGGTGTCGCGATGAAAACGGTACCTCACATGTGTGGGTGCACCTACCTGGCCGCCAAGGGGAAAGCCTAAAACACAAGTAACCCCAAGTCTGTTGTCCATTCTGCCGACCGGCGCAACTTACAGATATGGGCCTCGGGTGTCCAAGCCACAGAGGAAAACAGGGAACCCCATGCATTTTCGAAAAGAGGACACCCGTGGGAATCCGCAGAGGTGTGATTTGCGCCCATCGCCCCAGATTTTTTTACCCAGACAGCCCTGCAAAGTCGGAAATGTGGGGGAAAAAACGCTTTTTCCGCACATTTCACTCGCCGCACCCATCGAAACGCGCCCCCCACAACACATGGCCTACCGTCCCGCGTTCCCACAGGTGTCCCGATGAAAACGGTACCTCACATGTGTGGGTGCACCTACCTGGCCGCCAAGGGGAAAGCCTAAAACACAAGTAACCCCAAGTCTGTTGTCAGAGGGAAATCTCCGACATTCTGCCGACCGGCGCAACTTACAGATATGGGCCTCGGGTGTCCAAGCCACCGAGGAAAACAGGGAACCCCATGCATTTTCGAAAAGAGGACACCCGTGGGAATCCGCAGAGGTGTGATTTGCGCCCATCGCCCCAGATTTTTTTACCCAGACAGCCCTGCAAAGTCGGAAATGTGGGGAAAAAAACGCTTTTTCCGCACATTTCGCTCGCCGCACCCATCGAAACACGCCCCCCACAACACGTGGCCTACCTTCCCGTGTCCCCACACGTGTCCCGATGAAAACGGTACCTCACATGTGTGGGTGTACCTACCGGGGGCGCAAAAGGAAAAGGGTAACCGACTGGGAACCCCAAGCCATTCGCCACTGCCCATTTTGTTCATGTGGGCAACCTACAGATTTGGGCCTAGGGTGTCGCAGCCAGCAAGGGAAACAGGGAACCCCATGCATTTCCCAAAAGAGGACACCCGTGGGAATCCACAGAGGTCTGACTTACGCAAATCGGCCCAGAATGTAATACCCAGAACCACCAGCAAAGACCCACATGGGAGAAGGGTGCCCAAGGCCAGGGATATTACCGCCCACTTTGCTGGAGCCCTGGCTGCCCTGCGTTACAGCTTCTCCCCACCAAGGAGTCTCGGCAGTGTGCCAATACCTCCCCGAAGGGAAAAGCTGTAATGCAGCCAAGCCGCAACTCCAGGACAGTTGGAGGTGATCTGCCCAGACGGGCCATTCCCACCCACACCACCAACAATCCAGCCCCAGTCTCACCCACCCCACTGACAGTGGGCCCTAACCATAGAATAATAAAAAACAGTACTCACATAACGTTGCAGCTGCTCGGGTAGAAAAAGCTGTAAACAAAACAAAGAACATGTGTTACCTATGGTCACACCAGCAAAATGTAGCCCTCCCCGGGGGCAGATAGGGGGGGGGGTTGTCCTGCACTCCTCCCTGGGCTGAGGCGTCCGTTCCTAGGAGCAGATATCTGGTCCCAGGAAGGGCTGCATGACTTGGCACCCACTCCATTGCGGGTGGGGGGGGGTCAACGCCCCATCCCATTAGAAAATTCCCTGACCCATTGGGGTGCCCCACCGCCCCCCCTAAAAAGCGTTCCACCATTTTCATTTTTTTCCTTTGGTAACCCAACTCCCCTTGGTGCAGAGGGTCACATTGGTGTGCCAATCTGGCGCCGGGGTGCCCAAACCTTACTGCCCCACCCACTGGGGGGGCCTGTCCCACCATTTTTGGGGGCCCTCTCCCCCCTCACCCCAAATGGCTGGGGGACACACCTCATGCAGGCCTCCCTGGGCCTCCTCCAAACGGCTGCGTGAGGTACACCCCACCTCCATTTGGGGTGAGGGGGGAGAGGGCCACCCCAAAAGGTGGGGCAGGACCCCCAATAGATGGGGCAGTAGGGTTTGGGCACCCTGGGGGCAGATAGCCACACTAATGTGGCCATCTGCACCAAGCAAAGTTGGGTAAACAAAAAAAAATATACAAAACCACAGGCTGCTTTTTAGGGGGGGCTGAGGGCCACCCTAAATTGGCAGCGCATGATGTACCGCAACGGGGGGTGGCCCTCAACCCCCCCCCACCCCAAATGGAGGGCCCCACCTCATGCAACCCTCCCTGGGGGCAGATATCTGCTCCTAGGAAGGGGCATCTGACCCCAGGGAGGGATGCATGAGGTGAGGCCCCCCTATCTGCGCCCAGGGAGGGTTGCATGAGGTGGGGCCCTCCATTTGGGGTGGGGGGGGTTGAGGGCCACCCCCCGTTGTGGTACATCATGCGCTGCCAATTCAGGGTGGCCCTCAGCCCCCCCTAAAAAGCAGCCTGTGATTTTGTATATTTTATTTTGTTTACCCAACTTGGCTTGGTGCAGATGGGCCCATTAGTGTGGCTATCTGCCCCCAGGGTGCCCAAACCCTACTGCCCCATCTATTGGGGGTCCTGCCCCACCTTTTGGGGTGCCCCCCCCACCCCACCCCCAATGGCTGGGGGACACACCTCATGCAGGCCTCCCTGGGCCTCCTCCAAACGGCTGCGTGAGGTACACCCCACCTCCATTTGGGGTGAGGGGGGAGAGGGCCACCCCAAAAGGTGGGGCAGGACCCCCAATAGATGGGGCAGTAGGGTTTGGGCACCCTGGGGGCAGATAGCCACACTAATGTGGCCATCTGCACCAAGCAAAGTTGGGTAAACAAAAAAAAATATACAAAACCACAGGCTGCTTTTTAGGGGGGGCTGAGGGCCACCCTAAATTGGCAGCGCATGATGTACCGCAACGGGGGGTGGCCCTCAACCCCCCCCACCCCAAATGGAGGGCCCCACCTCATGCAACCCTCCCTGGGGGCAGATATCTGCTCCTAGGAAGGGGCATCTGACCCCAGGGAGGGATGCATGAGGTGAGGCCCCCCCTATCTGCGCCCAGGGAGGGTTGCATGAGGTGGGGCCCTCCATTTGGGGTGGGGGGGGGGTTGAGGGCCACCCCCCGTTGCGGTACATCATGCGCTGCCAATTCAGGGTGGCCCTCAGCCCCCCCTAAAAAGCAGCCTGTGATTTTGTATATTTTTTTTTGTTTACCCAACTTGGCTTGGTGCAGATGGGCCCATTAGTGTGGCTATCTGCCCCCAGGGTGCCCAAACCCTACTGCCCCATCTATTGGGGGTCCTGCCCCACCTTTTGGGGTGCCCCCCCCCACCCCACCCCCAATGGCTGGGGGACACACCTCATGCAGGCCTCCCTGGGCCTCCTCCAAACTGCTGCGTGAGGTACACCCCACCTCCATTTGGGGTGAGGGGGGAGAGGGCCACCCCAAAAGGTGGGGCAGGACCCCCAATAGATGGGGCAGTAGGGTTTGGGCACCCTGGGGGCAGATAGCCACACTAATGTGGCCATCTGCACCAAGCAAAGTTGGGTAAACAAAAAAAAATATACAAAACCACAGGCTGCTTTTTAGGGGGGGCTGAGGGCCACCCTAAATTGGCAGCGCATGATGTACCGCAACGGGGGGTGGCCCTCAACCCCCCCCCACCCCAAATGGAGGGCCCCACCTCATGCAACCCTCCCTGGGGGCAGATATCTGCTCCTAGGAAGGGGCATCTGACCCCAGGGAGGGATGCATGAGGTGAGGCCCCCCCTATCTGCGCCCAGGGAGGGTTGCATGAGGTGGGGCCCTCCATTTGGGGTGGGGGGGGTTGAGGGCCACCCCCCGTTGCGGTACATCATGCGCTGCCAATTCAGGGTGGCCCTCAGCCCCCCCTAAAAAGCAGCCTGTGATTTTGTATATTTTTTTTTGTTTACCCAACTTGGCTTGGTGCAGATGGGCCCATTAGTGTGGCTATCTGCCCCCAGGGTGCCCAAACCCTACTGCCCCATCTATTGGGGGTCCTGCCCCACCTTTTGGGGTGCCCCCCCCACCCCACCCCCAATGGCTGGGGGACACACCTCATGCAGGCCTCCCTGGGCCTCCTCCAAACGGCTGCGTGAGGTACACCCCACCTCCATTTGGGGTGAGGGGGGAGAGGGCCACCCCAAAAGGTGGGGCAGGACCCCCAATAGATGGGGCAGTAGGGTTTGGGCACCCTGGGGGCAGATAGCCACACTAATGTGGCCATCTGCACCAAGCAAAGTTGGGTAAACAAAAAAAAATATACAAAACCACAGGCTGCTTTTTAGGGGGGGCTGAGGGCCACCCTAAATTGGCAGCGCATGGTGTACCGCAACGGGGGGTGGCCCTCAACCCCCCCCACCCCAAATGGAGGGCCCCACCTCATGCAACCCTCCCTGGGGGCAGATAGGGGGGGCCCCACCTCATGCATCCCTCCCTGGGGTCAGATGGCCCTTCCTAGGAACAGATATCTGCCCCCAGGGAGGGTTACAAGGGGTGCCCCCTTTCTACTTTGGTTGGGGGGGCACCCCCCCCTATGGGGGGACACCCCCTTCCTTTCATTCAGTAAAAAATCCATGGTGGCTAGTGGCCCCCACCCCTTCCCCCAACCCTGTTTCCCATCATTTCATTTTTATTTTTTATTTTACATTCCCTTGGGGCAGATGGTCAGCCATCTGCCCCAGGGTTCACATACACGTGCCCCCATGCTTTGGGGTCGGGAGGGGGGAGAGGGCTGCTTACTTGAAGCAGCCCCCTTCCCACCCCCCACCTCACAAAGAGATCCATGGTGGTCTAGTGGGTTGCTGGTCACGGATCGAGCGCTCTGCGCCGATCCGTGACCAGCAATGCCTCATATGTGGTGTCCTTGGAAAGGGGAGAAAGTCCCCTTTCCAGGGACACCACTTTCTGCTCAATCCCTGGTGGCCTAGTGGGCCCCAGGACCCCAAACCCCCTCCCACCTCCCCCCATCCCTCGGATTATTTTCACGTTTTCTTTTATACATTTCCCTGGGGGAAGATGGTCAGCCATCTGCCCCCAGGGTTCATTTTCATGTGTCCCCATGCTTTGGGGACCGGGGGGGGGAGAGGGCTGCTTACCTGAAGCAGCCCCCCTCCCCCCCAACTCGCAAACAGATCCATGGTGGTTCAGTGGGTTGCTGGTCACGGATCAGCGCTCTGCGCTGATCCGTGACCAGCAATGCGGCATATGAGTGGTGTCCCTGGAAAGGGGAGAAAGTCCCCTTTCCAGGGACACCACTTTTAGGTCAATCGCTGGTGGCCCAGTGGGCCCCAGGGCCCAAAACCCCCTCCCACCTCCCTCCTTCCCTCGATTTTTTTTTTTTTTTCCCGCCACCCCTGGGGGCAGTGATCATCTGCCCCCAGGGGTCCCTGGCGCTGTGGCCCCATGCTTTGGGGCCACGGGGGAAGGGGGCCGCTTACCTAGTAAGCAGCCCCCCCTCCCCCACGCGTCACAAAAGGATCTTCGTTTGATCCGTGACGTTGCTGCCTGCGGATCGAGGCGCCCTGCGCCCGATCCGCGAGCAGCAAAGCCACACAATGGGTACCGTTGGAAAGGGGAAGATCTCCCCTTTCCAACGATACCCGCCTCGATCTCCGGCTTGAAATACAGCCGGAGATCGAGGCGGAACAAGAAGGGCACTCACCTTCTCTCTCCAACGCAGCAGCCGAAAATGGCTGCTGCGGTGGAATTGCTTTCAGTTTCACGCCGACGTGCGTCACGCACGTCGGCGTGAAACTGAAGGAAATCCAACCCCCGGGCAGTGAGGGGGGACCTCCCCCTCACATAGCCCGGGGGTTGGATTACAGTTTTGAGCGATCCCTGCTTTGCAGGGATCGCTCAAAACAAGGTGCCGAAAAGGACGAGCTATCTCGTCCTTGGCACTGCGTGTGCACTTCCAAGGACGAGATACCTCGTCCTTGGCACTTAAAGGGTTAAGCAAGCTTAAGTGTCTTGGCCAGCTTTGGGGAGGTTTCTGTAGTTTCTCTGAGAACAAGCTCCTGAAGACGTGGAAGTTTTGACAAAACTTAGTTGTAACTGAATAAAGTTCAAATAAAAAAAAAAAATAGATGGAATGAGGGCACACAGGTTTCAGGAATATACAATCAGCAATGCAAGTTCAATCCCACTTTCCCCAGCAAGCTTAGAGAAAAACAGGAATGATTTTAAACAGGTCAAAATGCTTTTAATTGGGATTTGAAATGAATGGGAAAAATGTTAAAAATGACTTTAATTCGCTAAATTGATTCAAAACTAGGGAGAGCCACTTCGAATAGGTTCAGGTAGACACTAGCAATGATGTTTGAATGATTATGAGATTGAAAACGAAATTCAGAAGTTGAATGCAAGAAATAGCTATTTTTATATGGAGTGAAATTGAGCCCAGTGCAATTTGCGGCAACTTTTCCGCGCGCGTGAAATGCGATTATGGAAAAACTATAAGGAGTAGGAGCGTGGTTCTTGATGCGATTGAAAGCTTCAAAATGACAATTGAATTTCGTTCCTAGCACGTACGGTTCAAAAGTTACAGAGGTTTTAGTGCAGGTAGAGTTTTCTTAGAAAAGAGTCAAGATTTCAACATGAAAGATGTGCTTTAAAGATTAGGAACCAAGATTGACTTATACTAAGGGGCTATGAAGATGCAAGATACCTGAACGGTCAGCCACCAGAACAGGGCGCCTCCACTTCGACTTTTGTCCACCATGACACTTGACTTTCTTCAGAAAAATATCAGCGCACAGATGATTATCACTACCATTATCACAGAATTATATGGATGAGAGAAGAATTCAGGATAGACACAAGAGATTCTACAATGCAGTCTTGGTTATGTTGGAATGGGTTGGATTGGATTACTTAAAACTAAGAGATTGGTTATGGACAGTTCTACGCTAAATACTCACAACTATGGTTTGGAATGGGCCCGTCAAAGATCTGGTCAAAGGCTTGGCTGGTATTTGCTCGCCACCGGACAGGTCTGAGGCGCTTGGTTCTGCTCTCAGCAAGGCACTCTGGTCTGCACGGCCTCTTGGACTGGATCTGACGGGTGGTTCTGGGTATAGCTCTGCTGGACTGATCTGGATCTCGGGGTTCTAGCAAGGGTTCTTAGCCAGAAGCAGCCAACACAGCACAGCCAGGCTGTTGAATGGGTTAGGCCCCATGGAAGTTTAGGGGTTAAAATCAGGTTGCAAGATTTTAAAAGGCCTGTTGCGAAGGGTTCAGCTTTTTGGGTTGGGCCTCTGCTTCAGGGTTCTGGAGTCTGGATATGGGTTCTGGACTCTGGATCTACCTTCAGAGTGCTTCACCAGTCGATCAGTGATGGGTGAATGTGTGTGTGTCTTGTCTGTCCTCAGCAGTCCCTATTTATCCATTTTCCAAAGGGGTGGGGAGGCTGATTATACTATGCCCAACCCTCTAAGAATCTGATAGGTCAGAGAATTCCCTGTCCCCTGATTTGAGAAGGAACAGAGTGTCATGATGTGTCCGATTGACACTGTGTTTATGGTCCAAAAAAAAATCCTCCGCTTTTGCTTCTGTTCCAGAAAATCTATTATTCCTAAAAAACATATTCATAATATCCCCAACTTGTTACTATTACATATGCACATCACAGATTAAATAAGGCACGTCTCTGTTCAAGTCCCATCTATATTACAAGTTTTGGTTCCCAAATGATAATTTTTCGTGCTTTTGGTTGGTTTCTCAATGTTAAATCTATACAAATTTTTCCCCATACATGCACATACCCTCTGGACACATTCCTGTAAATTTTCATATTTTTAACATAATTACAACTGCTACAAAGTCAACATTTTCATAGGTCAGTCTCTGAACATCGCAAAAATTCCAGAGTAGTTTCTACTTGTCAGCAATCTTTTCATTTTCATAATCTCTAAATTCCATATTTTTGCCAGTTCGGTACAATTATTTTCTAAGTCTTTTCCAAAACAATATTTTCTGTGCTCTCTGAATACACACAATGGTTGTCTCCGCCTCCAAGGTCTTGGCTGGGCTAGAGAGTCACATGGGCTTGTCTTCCTGCCAGGGCTGGTTTCTGTTCACACCCGAATTAGTATTTCCATTCAGTTCAAGGGAGTCCTTTGTCTGCTAGCAGCACAACAGGCCCAAGTCCCCCTCCCAGTTCCTTTCACACCAGCCTGCCAGTTTCTTAGCAGAGAGCAGGGGGAAGGATTCCTTTGTTGGGTTAAAGGGTGTGGCATGTCTTTGAAGCCCAGTGTAGTAGGCTGTAACTCACTTTGAACCCAAGTTTAACAGTTTTGTCCTAAAATACAAATTACATTTTTAACAAATATCCACAAATCTCTTAATTTCAGCCTTCTTAAACTATAGCGATTGAATTGTAACAACCCATCTCGCTTTTGATAGGAAGTCTCTTCTTTGGCATATTTTGATTCAATGTACAACTTTAAAATGACATGTTTAGAGATCGCCAGCTTCTGACAGAGGCGAGTAACGGTATCGCGCCCATTTTTGACATATTTCTTTCAAGCAAGCATCTTTAAATGTGGATTTTGTTCTGTTAAAATATGTTTCTGCTAACATTGTGCTCAGGTGAATCCTTTATATACTGTGATGTTTCACACCCAACAAGAAAGTTGGATCTCTTGTGATGTTTCAGAACCATGATGTTTGCACTTTTCACAGCCAAGGAAAAACAGATTTTTAAAGCAGCTCTGTGTTTCCCTTGCAATGATTTTGCTCTGTGGGCAGCGAAATGATGAGTTTTGGCAGTGGTCTTCTGTGTTACCACCGACATGGGCAAAAGTGCATTGGCGGCCTATTTTTCAGGTTCTCCTGCGCACTTCTGGGTGATTTTTAGTGAACACCATGCTTTCCGCGGCCATTTCTGATGTTTCTGATGCAAGCAATGCACAGTGATGTTGCAGGGCGTGGACTAGTGGTGTTAAAACATCCCACAGTCTACCACCCCATTATTATTGATTTGGAAGTATTCCTCTATTGTTTCCCTCAACTCCTGTGCATAAAGCTTGTCTAACGACAAGGAGTCATTGCACTTCCAACTGGAGTTCCTACGACTGATCCCCCCAATCGCTATGCTTGCTACGACCATATCATGGTCTGTCCACCCCACCGGGTGAATCACTGTGTCCTGTACCCTGGCTCTCTGTTCTTTGTTGACCAGCAAATAATCAATTTGTGTGAAGGTCTCATGTACCGCTGATTTAAATGTGTATCCTCTCTCTTCTGGATGACAAGCTCTCCACACATCCAACAAGCACTCCTCATGCAATGTGGCTGCAAATGTACCAGTTTCCCCCAGTTGGGTTCCTTTGATTCGTGTTTTCGTCTGCCTCCTATCCATTAGTGGGTCTGCCCAGGTATTAAAGTCCCTTCCCACCAGCACCAGGTTCTCTCCATTCCCTCCCAATGATGGAAGGGCCTCTTCATTAAAGGGACCTTGTCCTTGATTGGGCACATATACCCCCACCAGCTTGATTCGTGTTGCCTCCCAGTCCCCCCGTTTTATTATCCGTCTACCCTCCGCTGACCGCTCCACTGTCAAGTTTTCCAGCCTGAATCGTTTACTAAAAAGTACCCCCACTAGCCCCTTTTTTTGATCCCCTGATGCCCAAACCCTTGCCCCACTCATTTACCTCTCATTGCCCGCTCTTCCCCCACTTTAAGTCTGGTCTCCTGAATAAAGAGGACATCCAAATCCGCCCTAGTAAATTCCCTAGTCACTAGGGTCCTTTTAGTTGGGGAGTTAAGTCCCTTGACGTTCAAGATGCCCACCCTTAGTATATGCTTCTCCCCTCCTTGATCTGCCTGTTTTAACTCTCCTACGTTGGTTCCCTTTGTTCCTCGTTACTCTCTTCATGCCCAGCCCAACATTGTAATACTCTCATCATCTGTTGAGTCGTACCAATAGTATCCCCGTTCCTCCCTCCAACCCCCTTCTACCCCAACAACAACAACCTGAATTAACCGTAACAACTGAACCACAGTCATATTTGGCTGTATTTGGCACCTAATTGGAGATGCCCTCCCAAGGTTGAGGGCCACCAGGGGCTATTAACCGCCGTCCTAGGGGATGGCATTAATTTACCTTATCCTCCCATCTCCAGATCTTCTCAAGGAGTTCATCCACTTTTTGCATGTCTTTACCACAGGACATAGGGCCCTCTCTCCTGTCTTTTGTCTGTCCATTCCTTCCTCATGACGATTTTGCTGACGACACTGGGTTCCTTCCCATTTCCGCCCTTTGTTGGCTCAGGGTCCTTTTTTGTTCTTCCGTTCGTGAGCTTGATGCTACTTGTGGGCCCACCGGGCCTTGCATATCTTTTGTGTCTTTGGGTGGCCTCCTCTGCCGTAGTGATCTTGTAGTTCTCTCCCTGAAATTAAAAAGTAAGGTCAAACGGGTAGCCCCATCTGTATATGATTGTCTGTTCTGTGAGCCATATGGTGAGTGGTTTACATGCCCTTCTCCTGGCAAGTGTTAGGCTCGAAAGGTCTTGAAATATCTTGATTTTGGAGCCTCTGTATGCAATATCCTGCCTCTGTTTGACTTTGGTCAGAATTTCTGTCTTTTCCTTATAACTCAGGAATTTGACAACAATTGAGTGCGGGCCCCCTCCAAATGCTCTGCCATCTCTGTGTGCTCTTTCGATTGTTACCAGCTTCCCTCCTTCCTCTTCAAATAGGTGGTTAATAATGTCTTGGACCTTTCGTTCCACCTGCTGTGGGGTTTCCCCCATCCTTTTCTACCTGGCCCAAGATCCGTAGGTTTGATCTTCTCTCCCTGTTTTCCATGTCGTCCATTTTCAGCATAATGTCTTCCTCTCGCAATTCGATGTCTGTCATACCTGGCATTGAGTTTCATTTCTATTAGGTCCATGTTGGCTTGGTTGTTCTCGAGATTTTCCACTTTACCTTTGATCTGCTCAATTTTCCCTCGTAGTTCAGATTTAGACGTCTGTAGACGCTCACCTTCGTTAGTTTGGACTGCTCCTTTTCGTCCCTTCTCACATCTCTCTGCCTCCCGTCCTCCGCCGAGTTCCTTTTTTGTTTTCTTTCTCTGTCGTAGCAGGGCTCAAGCTTTCTCTGTGTCTCTTTGAGCCCACTCACCGGCCCTTCTGTGCCTATATGCGCTGTCTCACTGCAACCCGCTCGATGACTGTTGCTGGCATACGGGCTCTCTCCCTCTCTCTAGGTGCGTCCGCCGCTGTCCTACGCGCGGCGACTGTTGTTTACCCGTTTGCTTTGCTGACACCCGGGGAGCACAGCTGATTTTGCAGCTCGCCTCCCTCTTATGATCCCTCGCGAAGTTGTTCCTGGCGGGTCTTTCCCTTGACCACTCTGCTCCAGCAACCGCTCTGTCAGCCTGCCATTTTCCCGCTGTCCCATGGGGGATGGGCGCCTTTCCGAAATCTCACCTTCTAGCACCACTTTTCCCTTCACCCCAGGGTGTCCTTGACGCCGCACAATTCCGGAGGGTTTTACTTCTGTTTTTGTAAATTTTTTGATGTGGAGAAATGCTCTAGATCATCTCATAAATCTCCCTGGAATGCAGAACTACGCTTCAGGCAGCCATTGCTTTCTGCGCCCCCTGGTGGTCTCTCTCTTTCAGTTTCATTCGTTTTGACCTGGTGCATGCGATTACGTGGCACACATGCTCGTCTGTCTCCTTGGTGTCATCTTGTTCCACCAGCGTACATAGCCGGGGGTGCCAGGACAGATAATCCGCCGGGTTGTCACTTCCTGAGCGGTATACTATGCCGCTGTCGAAGGGCTGAAGTTATAGCACCCAGCGCCAAGCCTTTCTGGTGGATGCAGGATGGAGCCCTTGAATATGGGGACCAGGGGTTTGTGGTCCGTTTACACTGTTGCACGGTTCCCCAGCAGATACACTTGGAAGTGGCGGCACACCCACAGGATGGCTAGGGCTTCCTGCTCTATCTGGGCATACCTCTGTTTCCGTGTTGATCAGGACCCGGTTGGCAAATGCTATGGGGTGTGCGTTCCCCTCTTGGTCTATTTGGGTGAGTACAGCCCCTACTCTTACTGGGCTAGAGTTGACTTAAGTTCTGTTTTGCATGCAGTGTTGAAGAATGCCATCATGGTGTTAGACAGCAGGGACACTTTGATTTTCTGGAATGCCTCTTCTTTTTCTGGATCCCAGGTCCAGGGGGCGTCCTTCCGTGTCAGTTGTCGAAGTGGGGCTGCAATGGTTGCCAGGTCTGGGATGAAGCGGCTGCAATAGGATGCCATTCCAATTAAGCTCTGCACTTCCGACACAGTGGCTTGCGGGCAGGCGTTCTGGACATCTGCGACTTTGGCTGGATTGGGGGACAATCCTCTTGTGTTAAAGAAATAGCCGAAGAATGAGAGTTCTGTTTTGCCACATTTGCATTTTTCAGCATGTAGGGTGAGACTGCATGCTTCTAGGCGCACCAGGACAGCAGCTAGCCGTGAGTTGTGCTCCTCTTCGGAGGCCCCATAGACCAGGATGTCAGCATCAGTCACATTTTTTGTTCCATCTCATTTTGGAAGACTTCCCCCGCTGATGAGATGCCGAAGTTCAGCCGGCGGTACCATTTGAGTCCGAGGTGCAGCGAAAAAGTTGTTATATACCTGGACTCCTTCGCCAGTCGGATCTGGTGGTAGCCAGAGCAGAGATCCAGCTTACTAAACATCATTGCCCTGGTTAGGTTGACAATCAGTTCATCGATTTTTGGTGTAATGTGACGCTCATGCCCAATGGCCAGGTTCAGGAGTCTCATGTCAATACAAATCCAGACTGCATTCGACTGCTTAGGTTTTTTTGTAAATACCATCAGGGAGACCCAGGGGGTCGGTTCTGAACTCTTTTCTATGATATGGAGTTTTTCTAGGTTTTTTAGTTACTCCTTCGACGGCTGCCCCTAGATGAAATGGCATCCTCCGATGCTGGACTGCTCTTGGCTCGATGGTCGGGTCAATGTGGAGCATCACTGTCCTGAGTTTTGGGTGTTTTGCAATGATGTTGTCTAGCTTTGGTCGTTATTGGAGGGCGAAATAGATAATCTGCAGTTTCTCCGCCGTTCTACAGTTTAGTAGAATCTCAATGCTGGGGTCTACCATATAGAATAGGGTTTTACAGGCTTGACCATTGTACACAACATCCACCTTGAACAATCCTTTTACGGGGAGCGGGGTTTTGCTCCTGTAAGCATATAAATGAACTGTCTTGTGCTGCAACATGGGCTTTGTGTTCATGGTCGAGAGTCTGGTGAATGGTATTACGTTGACTGTTGCTCCATTGTCGATGACCACTCTCGTGGGCATGCCGTTCATGAGCACCGTGCAGGTTGGCTGGTATTTCCATGTCGTTCTCTTTGATCATTTGTGTGGCACTACTGCCAAAGTGAGGTGTACCCTTTCGGTGCCCTGTGTGTCGTCCATGGGGCGATTTGTCTGCCAAACCTTCGCTCGCTTCACTTTCGCTGCTACTTTTGCACGTTCTGCGCTTGACTGTTCTTGCTTTGCCTTTGCGGGTTGCTTGCCGACTGCCTCTTGGACAATGTCGCTCTTACAAGGCGGTTTATGGGCCTTCTCTTCGGGGGCCGGCACTATGGCAGACTGAGGCAAAGTGTTGAGTTTTCCACACTTCCGGCATGTGGCTCCGATCTCCAGGCAGGGTTCATTGCGGCGCCATGCTCCTCCATACCACTTGCATGATTTTCGGTTGTCCGCTGACAGTATTGGCAGAGTGGGCTTTCCCCCTGGTAGATGACTTTTGGTGTCGACTGCTGCGACAGCCGCTGTTCCTGGCTCTGCGTCCATCGGTAGACGACTGATAGCTGCTTCCATCGCGGCTAGCTGCGTTTCCATTCTCTCCCTCTGGCGCCCCATCTCGAGAATGCAGTCCAGTGGAATGTTTCTTTCGGATAGAATGTCTCTCCGGAGCTTCTCAGAAAGTACTCCGTGGATGATCTGATGTGTCACAGAGAACTCCCCATTGGGGAACTCGCAACCTATGGCCATTTCTCAAATTCTCGAGTGGAAGTCGTTGATTGTTTCTGTGGGCCATTGCTCATAGTCAGGATTCAGTTGTGGGCAGAACTTTTCATTTAGTGCGTTTTTCACAGCCTGGTAGTCGTCCTCCTGGCCCCTGTTCACTAATGTGTTGAAGAACCGCAGTGCGAGCATGCCTAGATTTAGCATGAGGAGTGTGTGCTTCTCTTCCTCTGTGATGATTCTCTTGGATTTGATGTGTAGCTGAAATTGCTGGAGCCAGAGTTCCCACCGAATGGACCCTCCGCACACGGGTTAAATGGTTTCATGAACGCTCCTTGGGCAGAGTCTTGCCACCTGGTTCTCTCAGGTTGTGCGGTCTGTGGCCTGAGGGGTTCTCCTGAGGCTTCGGGGTTGTGGGAGCCAGCACCCTGCTGCCCTTCCGACATGAACTCTCCTGGCAGGCTTACCTCTTTAGTTTGTCGTCTGGCGCAGTTGTGGCCCTTTTTGTGGTGACTTTCGAGTGATGTCCCTGTTTGGGTTTTTGTCTTGTGGGCGCCTCCCTTCTTGCTACTCTTGTGGGCGTCAAAGTTCCTGTGTTGTGGTGCATACTGGTATATGTCTCAACTGGCTGGGGGGAGGGGAGGATTCCACCTGCTTTTCCACTGGGCCAGGCAGTCAGCACCTTGCTACTGTTCTGCACATGTCCTTGTATTAGGCTGCTGTGTGGGTGTTTATTTTCCTGTGGGTGCAATGCCTGGCTTTCACCACTAAGTGGTGCACTTCCCTTGCTTCTGTTGCTGTTTCTTCTCATTGCTGCAGGCACCGGGTGAGTCAGTTTCCTCCTCGTCACCAATGTGATGCACCAGCTGGGTCCAGCAGGGAGGGTTGGGGTGTCAAACAACACGGGCACGCTGGTGGGTTTCTCTCTCCCGACTGTGCCATACAGACCTTTTATTCATTGTCCTTGCGTCCTGACGTTGCAACGTCACCACGTCTCTGGGCCTTTCCTCCACACATGGATGGAAGTGTGTGTGCACGTCTCCCCTAATAACAGGCCATGACGGCATATTTTTTTATAATAAACCTTCAAGTCTAGATTGTGCATGAATTTGGTGTATTTTAGTTTAGTTTACATTTATAAAGCGCTCACACAGCCCGCTGTTACAGGAATTGTTTGTTTTTCTTAGTTGCGTAATTGTGTGTTTTTTTTTGTTGTCTTAGTTACGTATTTATAACGCGCTTAAACACCCAGAGGTTTCTAAGCGCGGACCCGGGGATCAAACCTGTTGTTGCTTCGTGTGGTCTTGCTTCCAAGAGGCGCACGCTGCCGCTAAGCTATCCTCCCGGGACGAGTAGCCATCAATAAGTTGCTGTACTGCTCAATGGGGGCGTGCAATAAATACACTGCTGTCTGCGTGTGCCATGAGGAGCAATGCTCTGCTCCCCATTCTCAGTACATCCCTAGCCGAGCCTAAAAGTCATTTACAAAGGCCATTTATATACAGGCTGAAAAGTAGGGGTGCCAGAACACAGACCTAGCACACTCTTGTTTCGGCTGGGAAACTGTCAAGGCAGCACCCATATTTCATGCCTCTTACACATGCTTGTGTATTTTGATGGAGCTTTTTTAAGAGATTAATAATTGCAACTGGACGATTCATGGGCCTGAGAACCTGCCACCCACAACGTTGCACAATTTACTTTTTCAAAGGCAGTGCTCAGGTCCATGAGGTCCAGATAAATTGTCTCCTTTTTCACAAACAAGCAATGAGCCACAAGTATAAATTGAGTGATTGCTCACAATCATCCAGCCCTGAGCTAAAGCCCAGCAAAATAACTAAATAGGGGAGAGAGTATTGTTTGATGCCACCTAGCTCTCCAGCCTAGCCCGAACGAAATGTCCAAATATTTCAAAAAGGGATTCCAGGAGCGAGATTAGTCTGTATGAACTGTATTTATCCCACTGGCCTTTCTTGAAAGTAGGTTGGATTATGCCTAGAAACCATGAGTATCAGGCCACCAGAGGCGATTGCATTAAAGCCAAGTCTATTTCTGCAAGAAATAGATCAGCCGGCATATCATTCGGTATATTATCCGGTACTGGTGACCTATTTGGATTTGACACTTGGTTGCCACACTTCACAGTGAATTCTAACACAGTGTCCATGCCTTCTCCTCTGCGTGGATAAGTCTCCTGTACATCCAGTAATAGGGATAGGTCTGGCAAATCGACTACTGAGCCTGCACTATAAAGACATGGGAAATGGTCCAACCATTTCATGCATCATCTAAGACCATGGTATCCAAGACCTGGTCCTTGTATTTATAGAACGGGCCTTGGTTCATGATTTCTCTGAAGGCCTTCATTTCATTGTGTTCCGAAGCAAACACCAAATCAGACCACACAGTTTCTTCTATTTCTTTTTTCCTATTGGCTATAGTCTGCTTGCCACAGTGATTTCACTTCTGGAGGTGATGGTTCTTTTCAGCAATGAGAGCAACCTAGTTTTAGCTTTAGTGCAACCAGAATTGAACCACCCTAGAGAATGCCTCTTCTTACTGCAACTACATGCCAGAGTGAATGATTTTGATATGTTGGCCATTAAGGTGGGAAACGTGGCCAAGTTAGTACTCGGAGTACCTTGCCCCTCCAAAAGGGCATCAATCAGCTGGCGGTTTGAGGCAACAATATTTCCCAATAGTTCCCCCTGGCTGAACAAATGCCATTTAAGCCTTCTCTTGCCATTATCAAGTGACAAGTTGGACAGGTGGGCTATGTAATGTGAGTTTTCTCTCCGGGATATTTTAAGCTCTAACCCAATTGGGTGATGATCAGTGATTGTATCACTGAAAACCTGGAAATCTACAACTAAATCCCAGGATATCATAGGAAGGCAGAAATAATCGATGGTGGAACTGCCTTGAGATATGGAGCACTTGGCCATGCCCAGTGAGTCGTTAGGAAAGCAGCCATTCACTGATCGCATGCCCCAATCATACAGGCTCGACAGCAGCCTAAGCCCCTCCGGGCAGGTGTGGGTGTCTAACATGATTGGCTTTGGGTTCCCTGCCACATCATCTTCAGTCTCATCACAATACACATGACCAGGGCACTCCCCCATTTTAACATCAAAATCTCCGCCTATTATTGGAACCATATCATACATTTCCACCATTTTCAACATTTCATCCATCATCCAAAGCAATTATGATAAGCAGCTATGTATTGAGGGTGTGGACTATTATAGAAATTAACCAGCAAGATCTATTTTGCACTCGTCTATTTGACATTGACTACTTGGCAAAAGAAATTCACGGGTTCCATTAATATTATCCTGCTAGACAAATTGTCGCCAGACCCCAGTAACAGCGCCCACATGCTTTCTTATGGGCTGGGATACAATACGCTACAAAGCTGTGTTTTACAATGCCCTCCAGTGACCATGTTTTCTGTAGAAAGATAATACCTGCCTGGCGCCAAACCAATAAATGTCATTTTTCAGGTAAAATTTGGTTCTGTAAAATCACAGTGAACCCGACCCACCTCGGCTGAATGGACAGCCAGGATCTAGGTCAGTATTGCTGTTCCCATTACAATCACATTTGTATTTGCCCATTCCCCACGCTGACTGAAAAACGACTAAATACTTTAAGGTGCCAGAGATGGGTGGGGAGGGAGTGTTGAATTCAGTGACTTTGCCAGATTCCGCAGCGCCTATGGTAAGTTATCCTCAGAAATCGATAACAACAATTCACTTCTTAACCTGTGTCCCTCTCTCTGCAAGCTGAGGTGCGACAGTGGCCGACTTCAGACTATTGCAAGAACTCTAACGGCTCAGATGCACATAGAAGAGCTTTGCATGAAGGTCTCAATTTACCCTCTACTAATCATAGACTATCTGCTTAACGGGTTTAAAAGAGAACTCCATTTGCGTTGCACTATGCAGAGTATTTTACCGGATGAGCAAGTTTACAGAACACCACGAGTGTGGGCGAGAGTGATGCCACAATTATGCATAATGAAGCAAACTCATTTTGCATTGAAAATTCTGCTAAAACTCCTCTGCAGTTATCTATCTAATGAATGAGAGACACACCTACTCATTGGGCCAGTCGTTATCATTGCGCAGGGCTAATTCAACCAGAATTACTGAAGGTCATAATGATGACAAGAATGCACTTAGCAGATCAGGTGAAAAAAGTGGCCCGGACACCTTCCTTATTGACTGGAACAGTGCAGATTAGTGAAACACCATTGGAATCTCCATTAGTAGAGAATCCTGAGGTCTGAAGGTGCACTGAGGAGGAAAATGAGCTCATCTACAATTCAGTGTTATCTAGGAAATCGAGGCACAAAAGGTTGAAGGAAGTAAAGGGAAAAGAAGTCTGGGATCACGATCTAGAGCTTATTCTGGACTCATTGTAGATAGCAGATGTCACGGTGAACTTGCAAAAAGGAGAACCTCTGGCAAAGAAACCCTGCAAGAAAGTGACAAGGAAACTGAGGTGATCCAATAACAAACCTGGTGATCTAACCTCTCGACTCTTAAACGGTGGTCCAAAAAATAAACCTGAAAAAATCAGACCTAATCAGCCACCTTGTAAAAAGATTAACAAGAATACCGAAATAGGTGCACACCTAATGTGTTAGACTTTAGAATGTAATAAATGAAGTTCTCAATTAAGTTTTCAGGTGCGGGGGAGGAACTGAGATCCTGGCACAAGACCTCCACACATAACAAATAAAGAAAGAGAAGATTCAAGCTTTTGAACCCTCCCGTCCCCTGCACACTATTATGTGTTGGCTAAACCAACTACTATAACATTAAGGTTATAATGTCCATGAATAAATAATGAAATTCAAACAAAACCAATTTTGTAAAAACACATAAGTGTATATATTTTGTTTTGGATTAGATTGTGCATTGGATACAAAGACAAAAATAATCACAATGTTGTTACAGAGAAAGAAAATAAATTGAGGAAATGTTGCCAGTAGTCTGCTTTCAATCGCTGACGCGTTTCGAGGATGGACTCCTCTTCTTCTTAGGCCTAAACAGACTATAAATAAATATACATATTACCAAAAACAGAGTTTGACCAAGAGTATTATACAGTGATTCCTAAAATGTTGAAGAGTGATTCCTAAAAGGTTGAAGAATCTCTAAATAACAAAAAAGTAACTGTTTCTAAGGCAATCAACACAATGTTAATATATTTACATCCACATCAATTTGTGTTTCATAAAGTTTATAAGGACCATAATGGTTCAAAAAGACCAGTCAAATCAATAATTCCCAAATGAACGCCCCTAGAGAGGAGCATGCCGCTTAAGTGGCGAGAGATCCAATATGACTCCCCGTCCGCCTTCCCAAATATCCAGTGTGGAGAAAAATAGAAATAGTAAGTCAGAATTACCTGATGAAGTAGAATGATGTGAGCTCAATTTCTAATGCCCCAAAGAAAACAAGGGGTAGTGCGTATCTTGAATGCAGAAGGCTGCTTCAAAGAATGAATGATGCTGACCAATCGATCAGTATTTAATGGAGATAGCTCAATCTGGAAAAGAATATTTGAAATAGATAGGACACTGGTATCAAGAATCGTGTAAAACGTAGTAAAAACATAGCAAAAAATGCCAATTAGTGTCAAAAGTTGGTTAACGTAATCGTGTATGTACAGATAACTAAATCATCCCAAACACGGGGGGAAAAAATCTCTAGGCAGGTACAAGGCAAGGTCTTTATAAAATGGATCTTTCAACCAGATACATATGACTTACGCTGTTCTCGTGTAGTAGAGTCCAGTTAGATGAGGAGGTATTAGGTAGTCACCAATGGTTGTGGGCGATCGTCCGCATAGCGCGTAGTGTGTCTAGAGCGAGATAATTCAGATAACCGGGATCTACAATAACATATAGTGGACGAAAATGTAGATAAAGTATAGTCATAGATACGGAAAGATGAAAAGACGAAAACAGGGTAGATAGAAAAAGATGACGAAGAAAAAGTAAATTTAAACGTACCTAAATGGTACAAACAAATGAGATCTAGCGTGTCATGCAGTCATCCGCAAATCGAGCCAGGAAAACCATGGTTATTTGCGTGCCGTAATTTCTGGAGGCAACATGCACAATCACAGGTCGATATTTCAACTTCCAAACTAAAGCAATAACAGAGATGGGGTAAAAAAGAGCGGTAATAGAATTAGAGCTAGGTGGAAGCCCCTAGCATCCTCATCATTCTATACTGACTACGATAGATCTTACCTGTAGGATTGAGAAAGCCGTATAACAGTAATCGCGGAAGCATCAGCCACCGTTACCATGACAACGTGAATCGCCATTTTAAAAGAGGGCAATGTGTTCCACGTGAGCCGAGCGATCCAATGAGAAAGCACGGACTACAAAAACTAAAGGAAGGACAGACCGTGTCTATCCAGTGGTAACATGGCGGCCATGATAGACTGTATATAAAAAGGAAACAAACGGATGTGCATCCTGATAGAACGCACTCTGTAGGACAATAATGCTATAAGCTCCGGAGTAATCCTAGAGGGTTATAAATTCAAAAACAATCGAAATAAGTAGAAATCAACAAAACTCGAAAAAATAAAAATAATTTAAAAAAATGTATATATATAAGTTGGGAAATAATGAAAGTAACGAGTGAATGAAAAAAGATGATCTGAACTAAACAAATGCGACAGATGTGAAATTAGAGAGAAATCAGAGAGAACCACTACAGATAGTCTAAAAGAAGTCGTAGGGATGGTCTATATTAGGGTCTGGCGGTCACTGGTGTCACAGGGTCCAACGTCACACAAGCTAATGGCAAAGAGATTTTGTAAGAGATAGCTACCTTGTAAAAAGATTGACAATAAATCCATTTTGTCACTGCAGATGCAGGACGAAGATATGAATTCACCAGCCTCTGATTTTTGTGATACTGCCAAAATAATGGTCACGAGCAACATGGTCGTGGAGGCTCCTGCTTTGGGTAAATCTGGTCAAGCCGAACAAATAGTGCGTTTGTCCTTAACTTCAAATACTGTAACATGCCTTTTCAAAGATGGCAATCTTCCTATAAATCGGAGTGCATTGTTGGACTGGTTGAGTCATTTACCATCATGCGAGTATTACAGAGTGAGAATTTTGAGTATGTCGAACAGCTGGAAGGGTATAGCACGATGGTAACGAAAATGAAGGCAAGTCCCTGCACTCTCACACCAGAAAAAATACAACCGGCTAGGGAAAAAGTCCCAAGACACCACTTATAAGGATAACAAGTTTTTGTTCGTACATAAAAGAAGTGCATCAGCAAAGAACTCTGCTGCCGCCAAACGGTCTGCCAAATTAGTGGTGTGCAGTAAGTTAAAATGGCGCCTGGCATCCTCCATGTCATAATTACATACAGTGAAAACCTGCAGGGCTGGTTGGCGAGACCCTGTACATGGGTGGCCCACTCCATGGCGGATACTACCACATTGGTCCCAGCCTTCTTGTATGTCACTGTCCACGTGTGTGCTGATGGGCTTGTCATCTGCAGAAGAACAGGGCCTAATAAGCAATTAGTTACTTTGAAAACAATACTACTCTATCACTGCAACATCGCCCCTGGCAAACACAGATATGGTCCCAGGGGGAGAGTTGAGATAATACTAATTTGCATACTTTACTCATTCCCAGATGCGCTAGCAACCTCCGATGGTCCTCCAACCTCCTTTTGGGCTATACTTTCATCCCTCTCCGGCACCTCTCAGCACAAATCAAAAGGCGAGATAGCCTTGCTTTTGGATCTTTTTGATCAATTGGGGGTCTTACAGCTGCATGGTCGGTGGTCTGGGCAAGGCTGGCACCATTTTATGTAGGGGTCTTGGGATCAAAGCATTGGGGGGTTGTAGCAAGAATGCAGAGTTGCTGGGATTGAGGGGCCATGCTATCTGAATAATGGGATGGTAACTGCCAAGAAGTGCTCTGTTCCCTTCTTGTGGCCTTGCAGAACACATTCCGGTCTACTAGCCGGTCAAGTGGCACAGCGAGTAGAGCGCTCGCTTTGACATAGGTGCAGAGCCTGCTGACGCAGGTTCGAATCCCGGCGGGGCCAAACTCAGCCTTTCATCCTTCCGAGGTCGATAAATGAGCACCACACACCGTGGGTAATAATAAGCAGCGCTCAGATACCTGAGGGTTCGTAGCGCTATATAAATGCTAAATTATTATTATTATTATTTATTATTATTCATCCCGGGGCGCAAAGGCCTACAGCCTCTGAGAAAATGAAAGGCTAGTAACTCCCTGAAGCTCACTCGTGGTGTGGGTTATTTCTGTGCCAATAATGCAAGCCTAATACTAACACGTTTGGTGCTTTCACTGTGCTTTGGCCTATGTTCCAAAATGGTTGCCAATAACTAAGAAGGCGTTTACAATTGCCTCTACTATATATAACTCCTAATGCATGCACTATGAGATTGTGCGCTCTCCTGCATGCACACTCGCCTGCCCCCTGCTCTCTCGATGTGCAGTCTATTGTTGCTCATTTCGAATCGCCTAGGGTGGTGGGAAGACCTTCTCTGTCCCAACATTCCCCCATGTCGTTGATTGTACATTAATAAACTCTCCCGCATTGTCACCCATGCTTATCCCCTAACAATGGTCTTCTGTACCCTTTCGAACCGTTCAGCTTCCAAATATGGTGGCGATCCCTCCTAGGATCCCATGCTCTACCCACATTGCACAAACTTGCTCCTGATCGGGCATACTCCTCAGCGGTGCAAGTCATATATAGACATCCACCATCTCCAGCTAAATCAACCCAATGTTCTGTATAGTTCTCAAGATCTGGTGGAAGTGCAGTAATAGTGCCATAGGGGTTTAAACGCTGCTCTAGTTGGACCTTGCAGGGCTTATTTGAGTAATCTGTCTTGGTACCGTGTTCTGTGGTATCGCGAGGTGCGTTCGATACCCCAATTGAGACCATCATCATAGCGCTATTAGGGACTGCTTTGGAACAGCATCTAAGGCCCAGCTGGCAGGTGCAGAAGATGACCACTATGAACACCATCATGGGTACCAACATCTTCACTATTGCTCCCATCGAGGACGGGGCCCAGAAAAAAAAGAAAATCAAACCAGTGCTCATTTTGTATACCAGCTTCTTTTGTCATGCGCACTCCCAGGGTGTCTACGGCTCCTATTATTTGCAGGGGGAGACGTTCTCTGCATTATTAGGAGGCATGAATGCGCAACATGAATTTCCCATCTTTTTGCACACATCTTCTTCCATCGCCGTGAAGAGGTCAAGAACGTAGCAGTTCTGCATCGTTGTCCATCGTAAGACCTGCAAGTCTACACTTATGGTGTTGAACCCTTGTTTCATGTCATTTGCCAGCTGTATCAGTTCCCAGCGGTTATTCTAGAGCCCTTTGATGTTAGTAGCTGCTTGGACCCTAGGCAGTAACAATGATGCAAAGAATGTTTCCACACTAGTGAATAGCCGGTACTCATCGAGTATCTCATTGAGAAGTTCAGATGAATCTTCCTCTGCAACTTTTCTTTCACTTTCAGAGAGGATGTGGAACTCAGGGGCCTGTAATGGGTTTCTGGTAGGCCCTTCTTGGGTGAGAACTGCCATTGGTGGTGATGAGTTTGCTGGACTCCCCTGGAGATGCTCTTCGGGTATTACAAGCACCGCCGAGTGCAAGGTAACTAGCAAACAGTAGCCTCTCAATGTTGGTGGGAGTTGCAAGTAGTCCTGCTGACCACACACCCAGTAATAGTCCATAACTGCAACCGTGCCTTTCTTGAGGTCTGGAATGAGCAAAGTCTTATTACAACTTTCATTGGCCCCTACAAAATCGTCCCTTCATTGTAAAAGCAAAGTCCATATGTTTCTTCTGTGTGCACTGTAAATGGTTTTCCATTGCCTCTATCCACTTTAGTTTTGCGATATGGTCAGTCCAGAATAGTGCACATGCTGTATTCACTCCGGCCAGGACCTTGTCTTCAAACCCTATTAAGTCCTTTTAACACCAAATGAAGTCTTGGCAGGCACTGGATGCTTTTAGGATTGTTGGTGCATTGCAATTAATCCGGATCCGAAACTTCGAGTCTCACACTATGTTCCTGGAACGTGCTTTGTATCCTACATAGCGCTAGATGGACCAGGCATTGATCCTCTAGAATGGGTACTTCCTGCAGCACAAAGACCTTGGGCGCCACTGATGCATGTGGTATCAACAAACAGACATAACAACTTCCATTCACTTTATCTCTCCCCAATGTGCTCATGTCAGTGTACCAATTATTTGACAATTCTGAGTGGTGCATATCTTCCATAGCATCTAAGCCATGGTAGGCATTGTACTTTGCCCTTTTTGTCTTTTTCGTGCACCTAGAGCTTTGCATATATCCATTTATAATTGTACAAGTACTAGTGCCATTAGTAAAACTTGTATCATGAAAAACATTGGGGATTGATAAGGACCTGGCAATAAATTAAAAAAAACCTGAACCAATGGGTGCACCTGTGAAAGGGTCAGAATTGTTAATGTTGGCATGCAAGTTTGTGGCCCTGGGTTGTGTATTAGGGACAGTAAAGACATAGTTGCATTTGTATCAGTAATAGATACATTATTAACAGTGGTGTTTTGATAGACATCCCCCCTTTTTATAGGTGCCCCATATAAAAATAGCTCCTAAATAAATGGCTAATGCAAACATAGAAATTGCAAACAACCCAGCAATATAATGCATAGTACACAAGTATGAGTATGATAATCAAGACACACTAGTGTAACTTAACCGTTTCTTTATATCCAAGGGGTTGTTTGAAAGCACTGGTTCCATCTTCTGCTGTTTCTGAAAAGCAATTATATTATACAAAGAAAGAGATAAATGGAGAGAAGGACAAAGAAAGAGAGAGAGAAAGAGAGACTCTGGGAGGGTCGAAGAGTGCATGCTCTGTGCAAAATGTCATGTTTAGCAGTTGAGTTGCATTGGTACTGGTACAACGTGGTCGAAAAGGAGGTAGTTCATCTGTACCAGTACGCAATTGTTCTGGGCCACTGGGCATATAAATATGCTCTTATGGTTACTGCGGGATTCTCGGGGGTGCTCTCTGGACATCCGATAAGTGAATCCAGTAACCAAGCTCCTTTACTTTCACTGCAAGGGGAGTGGAAAAGACAACCTGTTAAGGCCCGTTATACCTGGGGTCGGACCATCGGTGGATGTAATTCTGCATGTAGACCAAGTTGCCTTGAAGTAACGGTTGAGTGGGTGAGATATCAGATGTTGCAGCAGCTGCGGCACCCAATGTTTCCACTGATCAGGGTGGTGTGATCTGACGAGAGACAATTTTAATGACCCATTTTAGGGTGGTCAAGTTGTTGTTAATTTCTTCTCCTAACACAGATGCTGCCCTATGTGCATTTGATGCTCTCCATACTGGAGACAGGGGCATGTGTAAGCAGTGCACCCAGTTCTTTTTTTATGCGGTAAAAATCTTGGATCCTTTGATCCGTTGATCCTTTCTACAACTCCATTGGCCTGGGGTTGGTAAATGGTGTACATTTGATGTTTAATGCCAAGCAATGTTGTAATTTGCTTAAACAATTTTTTTGTTAAAAGTGTGTGCTGTTGTCTGATTTCAATACATCGCACACACCCCATCAAGGAAAAACCTTGTGCAATAAAAACCTAGCTGTGCATTTGGAATCAAGACATGCACGATATGCAACTCGCAGAATGGCCCTGTAGGGTGGGGCAGAGTGTCTCTTATTATTTGCTGTGTCTTTCCTGTGCTATAACTCTGACATGTGACACAGTAGAAAACTACATTTGCTAAATGTTCCTGGAGATTTGGAACAAACCAGTCTTCCTGGATGTTTGCAGCGATGTGCAGTTTAGAAACACAGGTTGGATGATCAAGGTGGTCAAATGCTACTTTCAGTAAGTCATGGGGCATAACTGCTTTCCCCGTTACCTCCTTTCTCCATAATAAATTAGTAGGGGACTGTTTACACCCTCTTATTATCCACAGCTGCTTTTCTTCCTCTGGTGTTCGTCCCTGTAACTCAAAAATGTGTGCTGTTGGCAGTGAATTACAGGGGTCAGGGAGTTGCTCGATGTTGGGTGTTATTAACACAGGGTATTCTGCTGTTTGAGGTGCTGGAAGGTAGGTGGTTATTTTGGCCACTGCGTCTGCGGCAGCACTTCCGAGGGAGACCTTGTCCATGTTATTGGTGTGGCCAGCACATTTTACAGCCGCCATGCCGGTGGTTGTGATAGTGCGAAAATGAACCTATCTAATAATGCGGCATGTTGAACGGGGGACGCGTCCGCTGGCCTGAACGCTCTCCTCTTCCAACGTGCAAGACCGACGTGCACTGTTGTAGTGACGTATGCCGAATCTGAATACTGGTCATGTGGCACCCCTGTGACACCTGTAGTGCTTCTATGAGCTCTATGAGTTCCGCTGCCTGTGCTGAAAAGTGCACTGGCAATCTCTTTTGCACTAATGCTTCGTATTCATATCCATCCATATCCAAGCCCGCTTCTCGGCGGCATCTAACAATCCGCTGAACTCTTTAAAATATGCAAGGAACTGGCCAATCCTGCTGCAGTCTCTACCTCTTCTGTCCCTTCCCAGGCCCTCTGCATGGCACTGGCTTCCCATTTCACTTCTAAAATTCAGGACATCCTGTCCTCACTCTCCTCCTCTCACCTCTCTCCCACTATTCCCTGCTCTTCCTCTGGCCCTTCTGCAGCCACCCCTCCTCCCTCCTTCTCTGCCTTTCCCCTTTTCTCTGCAGATGAGGTTTCTAGACAAGTCCGTTCTATGAAAGTCTCGTTAAAACAGGTTCACCCCTGTTCCTCCAAAACTATCAACGACCACATCGACTCCTGGCTCCTGCCCTGGCTGATTTCTGCAATCACTCCTTCACCACTGGAGTCTTCCCTTCCCCCCTGAAGCACTCCCTTGTGCACCCTCTTCTTAAGAAACCCTCTGTCGACCCAACCTGCCTGGCTAACTATCGCCCAATCTCCATCACTCCCTTCCTGGGCAAGCTCCTGGAGAAACTGGCCATCTCCCAGCTCAATCTCCACACTGAAGCTGTTGGCTGTCTTCATGACCATCAGTCTGGCTTCAGAGCTGCCAGAAGCACGGAAACTGCTCTCCTGAACATCTGTGAAGACCTGCTCACCAACCTCGACTCTAACACCCCTTGCGTTTTCATCTTGCTTGATCTCTCTTCTGCCTTTGACACTGTCAACCATGCCATCCTGCTCAACCGTCTCCGTGATAACCTGGGTATCACTGGTCAGGCTCTGGCGTGGCTGACTTCTTTCCTCTCCAACCGAGCCTCCCAGGTGCAACTTGGGTCCTTCCTCTCCAACATCTTTTTCTCTACCTGTGGTGTCCCGCAGGGATCTAACCTTTCCCCCTGGCTGTTCAACCAATACCTGGCACTCCTTGCCCACCACATTGCCGCTCTCTGTCCCAACTTTCAGTGCTATGCGGATGATATCCAGCTCATTTTCAGGCTACCCCCGGCCTCTGACTCTCCTTCTCTCATCTCTGTCTGTCTGCCATCCAAGAGTGGTGTGCCACCAATGACCTCTGCCTTAATGCCAACAAGACTGAGATTCTACTCATAGGCACACCCACACCCTCCTTCCCTGCAGGTCTCTGGCCGGCCTCCCTTGGCCCTCTTCCTACTCCCACCTGCAAGGCTAAAAACCTTGGGGTCGTATTCGACTCTTCACTCTCCTTCTCCCCTCACATCTCGGACGTCTCCAAGAAGTCACACTACCAGCTGCACCTCCTTAGAGGTATTCTTCCTTTCCTCTCCTTCCCCCAGAAGCTCACTGTCTCCAGAGCCCTGGTCCTCTCTAGGCTGGACTATTGTAACAGCCTCTATCTAAATCTGCCTGCCTCTACTCTCCGCCCTCTGCAACTTATCCAGAACAGGACTGCAAGACTTGTCCATGGCCTCAAGCCCAGGGATCGTATCTCTCCAGGACTGAAATCACTGCACTGGCTCCCAGTGGCTGCAAGGATTAAGTTTAAAACCCTCTGCATTGTACACGAGGCCTTCTGGGGTCTGGGGCCGCAATACCTTCAACTCTCTCTTCCTGAATATCTTCCTTCTCGAGCTCTTCGCTCATCCGCCTCCAACTCCCTCAGGGTCCGTCGCTTCTCCAAGAAACGAGTTGGTGGCAGATCACTCTCTTCGGCAGGGGCCTCTCTCTGGAACAGCCTTCCTGCCTCTCTGAAACTTGAGGAGAACCATCTCCGGTTCCGGAAGCTCCTCAAAACCTTCCTCTTTGCTTCTGCTTTCTCTCCCCCTCTCCCCTGCTGAACTCCTGACCGAAACTGCACTGGTTACCTGGCCACCCTTTCTGATCCCTGGCCCAGGCCCAGCTAATTGCCCACCTACACTGCCTCCCTGGCAACCCATGCACCTGGGAACCGCTGTTCTGTATCCCTACAGCCCCCTGCCAGCACTTATGTCTGCACTTCCTTGCACTTGCCACCATCTGGCCGTCTTATTTATCTTATTTCTTCTACTTTTCCCATGTACTGCACTTTCCCCTCTCCCCCCCCGCACTTTTCACTTCCCATGCACTTGCGCGATCTGAATGACACCTGGCCTAGTAGGATCGTTGTCTGTTTTTCCCTTTGTCCCCCCCTTTGCCTCATCGCGCCTTGAAACACTTGTGAATAGGCGCATTATAAATGCCATATCATATCATATCATTCACCATCCACTAGGTGCAACACAGCCACCCCAGTGTGTCTCAAGCCTGTGCCTTGGTCAATTATTGCTCAACCATCAACAAAGAGGACCTCCCCACTCAAGTGGGCTATCTTTTGCTTTGGGAATATCGTCTTCCTCCCCCTCATAAGATAAACAATCATGTCAGGCCAATTTCATGAGGGTTGATGGATCCCTAGTGCAGCATGCAGCATTGTTAGACAAACTCATTGATGCTTTATACCAACCATCCCTTGCAGCGGTGGTGAAATGTGCCGCCCATACTAATAATACGTACAAGATCTCACTCAGTAACACTGCTGTGGATGCAGCAGCCAAACAAGCAGCATGTCTCCCAGTTCCGCAGGTCGCCGAGTACTTAGTGCTAACCCAAAGTTTGCATATTTAATTGATTTGCAGGACCATGCCCCACTGGAAGAGAAGAATTTGTGGTTGAAAAGGGGATGCAAACAGTCCCCTAATGATTTACTATTGTGACAGAAGACATCAGGCAAGGCGGTCATGCCACATGAGTTACTGCTGATCACATTTGACTAGCTGCATCACATCACCCACCCCAAGTGTTGAAACAAAATATTGCTGCAAACATACATGAGGACCAGTTTCCCCCCAATATGCAGGAGGAACTAGCTAAAATGGTTATTCATTGTACTATATGTCAAAGTTACAGCACAGGATTTACTTTAAGAACAATCCGGGGTACTCTGTCGCACCCTACTGGGCGTTCCACGAACTCCATATAGATTATGCAGACATGGGCAAAAGATGTGGTGGGTTGCGCTATCTAATAGTGGTTGCATGTCCTTTTTCCTGTTGGGTGGAGCCAGGCCCTTGTGCACATCCAGATGCTAAGTGTGCGGCCAAGGTTTTAGTTAGGGTTTTCAAGTTTGACAATTTTCAGAGTTGAGAATATTGTCCTATATCAGTATTTTCCTCATTTTTTAACTGTGTTCTGCATTATGCGACTGGATTATTTGCAATGTTTCTGTTTGGTTTAGGAGTATATTTGCTAAATTATTTTCATTTGTATGGGGAGGACATGTAAAAGGGGGCAAGAGCAAATACAAACAGTATCACTTCCCAGCTGACTTTTTCATAAATGGCAATGTTGATAATGTTATAAGTTATATATAATGTTATCCCTATCAAGTACAGTATCTGAAATGAATGCTACCGTGGTCCTTGATACAAAGATTAATATAACTGCTAATGATACACCTGTTAACGTGCAAGATAGGGGAAATCTTGCTAATTTACTCATTGTTTCCTAATGTGTTTTTCATTATAAGTGCAAATTCACATGAGATTCGTTTAACCTGTTTTAAAAGCCAAATTACGATCAGTACCGAGGGCTCGGGTTAGACACAATATAAGATGTGCACTATCCAGAATTAAGTAATAGTTGGTATGCAGACATGATCTCAGTGGGGAAAAGGAAGGTTAATGGGAGGCCCCAAGGCATTAATGCCGGAAGAATTCTGGTTTTGGAGGCTCAATGTTTAGTCTATCTGGCGTTGTGCAGACTGCAAATCATACTTTTCAGGGATGAAGCATGCAGCTAGAGATAATGGGCCCTGATTAACTGCAATGTGCCCAGAATACTAAAAGTGCCCAGTGTTTGCAAATACCCTATCTGAAGCTGGCAGTTTTGAAATGTGTGGCATGCAGACGGTAGGAAGCAACAATGAGCCACATGGCAGGAGGCCTGCTGGGGTAAGGTGAAGAAGTCCTTACAAATATGAACGAAGTGTGCAGACAATATTGGAATGACCACATGGCAAAACTCATGTGGATTGAGGCAATGGAAAAGCCAGTGAAAGTGCAGACACAGGAAAAATGTAAACTACGCTTTTACAATGAAGAAAATGTTCCTGTGGGGGCCAACAGCAAGTGGAACAAAACCTTGTACATTCCAGACATCAAGAAAGGCACAACATCAGTGATGGATAACTACTGGGTGTGTGGCCAGCAGGCATTCCTGCACCTCCCGCCATCATGGAGGGGCACTTGCTCGCTGACCACAGTGCATTAAGCTATCCTTGTGATTTCCGAAGAGCATTTCACAGTGGGATCCCAGAGCTTGTCCTCCCCAATGACAGTGCCGGCGATGAATGCCACTACCATAACCTCAGTGCCACCTCCCATATTTCGTATCCTGCCAGGACGAGAAAAGAAAGAAAGATTGCGCAGACAGAGGAGGTCTAATTATCTTTCACAAGACTCATCACAACTGCTCAAAAAAATACCAGATAAATGTAAACTTTATAGCAAGAAAGAGACATTTTTCATGCCACTGTTGGTGCCCCGAATACAAGCAGCAGCAAATGCCAAGTGGCTCCAGATTGTCTGCTGGGAAGTGATACAGTTGGCAAATGACACTGAGGAAAGGCTCAACACGATCAAAGTGGAGATCAGATTAATGACATTGCATAACCAATATGTTCTGGATTTACTAAAAGCAATGGAGGGGGAGTTTGCTGCAAAATTGGTGATTCTTGTTGCACATTCGTTCCTCCAAGTGATGCCAAAATGGCTCCCTCACACAGATAATTGGGTCCCTGCACACCGTAGGGGCCCACATGCAAACAAAAGCGTAGTTAAGGTGGCTTAAGTTGAATTTCCAGGGTTTTGTTGCATTAATTTCTCACCTTAACGTCCCTGCAACTAAAGTTTTTCCCTTGATATACATATAAATACATATATCACACCTGCATCTTTCTTGCACAACCATTCAGATGCATACATATTTTACATTGTTTTGTTCCCTCCCTGCGTGCTGCACAAGCACCGGTTTTAACATTATTAACTGATTCCGTCATCTCTGAAATCCACTTCTTATGCCCTTGACACTATTCTTCTAGCTTTTAAAAATATGTTTCTTAAGAAGCTCTCATGCACCTTCTTCAACTGTTAAACTCTTAATTTTGCCAGGTTATGTTCCCTGAGAATTTGAAGTTACTCTTGGTTACTCCACTTCTAAAGAAGCCATCTGTGGGTGGATCCTTCTATTGTGGGTAATTTCTGTCCCATTACCAGTTTTACTCTTTTGGGTAAAGTCTTGCAGACAGCAATATCTTTACAGTCAACAGCTCTCAATGTGCAACATCAGCTGCTGTGTCTGTATCAGTCTGACTTCAGGCCCAGCATAGTACTTCAACTTCAATTATAGCAATAGGACCCAAACCGGCGGGCTGGCGTGGGTGGTGATGGCCACTGGCCTAAGGTAAATATGGGCCTCAGCACTGTTACCTCCCACCGGATCGGGTGTTATTGCTATTAGAACACTGGGTTTTTAAGAGCAATGTGTACTGTGTCAATGAACAGGACACCTCACAGTGTACCGCTAATTGAAACAAATACCTACTTAAGATGGCCACCATGGATCTGTAAAGTGGGGATCCATACAGAGCCCCTCTTCCATTTTCATTGTAGTCAGCAGGGACATGTAGCAGCAGCAGTGGTGGGGGCACTGCCACCGAACGAATCAGGTAAGTGGGGTTGGGTGGTGGGAAGGGACAATATATTGGAGTGAAATGAAGGGGGGAGGGTGCATGAAGACACTGTGTCATGCCAAGCAGCCATCAGGCTGCTCGGAAACATGGGCTGCGATTGTGGGAGTTCAGTCTGTGACTCGAGAGACCTGATTGGTGTCCCCTCCCACCCCGGTTGCTAGTTTGTATATTCTGGATGACATCTTCAGGGCTACTGATGAAGGTGTCTCTTATCTGCTGGTGATTCTTGGCCTCTCATCAGCTTTCAACATGGTGGACTATGTAGCACGCCTTTTGATTCTGTCAGAAAGCATGGCCGTTGGGAGTTCTGTTCTTAAATGTTTTCTGTCTTTATTTGGCCAAACTGTCCAAGTGGGTTCTTTTCAATCTCCCTACTGCCCATTTGCTGAGAGGTGCCTTCAGTTAGGTAAGATTTTCATGAATGTGAAAAATCACCCTGATCTGTGTCAACCCCAGAACCTTGTGCTGGACTTTGTTACTGTTGTAACTTGTCTCTCGGTCAAGGGGAATCTTTTTCCCTTCTCACCTGGTCTTTTACTCTTTTTATGGGTGACCATTTTACGTCTCTCCATAGTACATGATTGGAGTTATCATTTCCTATAACTTTTGGGATTAGGCTGGGCTGCCCCTTTGGGGTTCCCTTTTTAATATTTTTTATGCCTCTTGGGTGAACTACTGTTCCCAAAAAGTAAAGTGGAATTCTCATCCCCTTTACATTGATTTTAATGAGCCAGCACACCTGTCTAATGTGGAGTGCTTGGGGGGATACTATGTATCCCCTTTCTTACTTACCTGGTAACATTCGTGTTACAATTACAAGTTAACTTGAATGGCTTGTGGCAATGTAGCTACTATTATGACTTTTAGTAGAAGAGACAGTGAAGGCGTTGGCCATTTTGAAAGGGGAAAAGAGGTTTATCCCACAGTAGATTGACAGACTATGTTAAACCTTCGGTCATCTGCCCATAGCCAACTCGCGCCGAAGGATTTGTTCATTCATCCCTTGTACATTTGTTTTTAGCCTGAATATCCACTGCTGTTCTCTATGAAAACAACATTTCCAGATAGTTGCCACCTCTCCTCTGTTGTGCTTCTTTCTCCAGAACTGTCCAGTGAAAATCATCCTCTGTGTGGACATGAGGTGGATGTACTAGGGATGTTGCCAATGTTCACCTTTTCTATTTATTTGTGTTATGCTGTGTATTTTATACATACATCCTGTTTTTCTTGCATAGACAATCATCTAAGGCTGGTGGCTTGGGACCATATTGTATTTGCCAATACTCGCTCGATATTGAGCGTGATAAATGGGCTTTACATGAGATGGAGGGCAGATGACTGAAGGGTTTACATAGTCTGTCAATCTACTGTGGGATAAACTTCTTTTTCCCATTGTAATATGGCCGACGACTTCACTGTCTCTTCTGAAATTGTTGATAAATACAACACTAATATAGACTGCTGCCTATATTGAGACTAGCGGGCATCACGTGACGTGATTTGGTTTGCTGTTTAGTGTAATAAAGCCAGCGCAACACGGTGCCCACGCCTTGGGAATTCAGTTCTGTGCATCTTACACTTTACACCGGTGCACAAAAAGAAACGTTGCTAGTAGGTAATTGCAACACATGCTGTTTTTGCAGAACCCCATATGAGGTTCGCACACTTTGACAGCCGAGTTACAGCACCAGCATGTGTTTCTCCCTTTAGATACAGTACAGCGAAGGGACGACACAATAGAAGCTGAACAAGCAGAATAATAAAACTACTGTTAGGATTGGCACTCTCACAACGTCGTAAGGTGGAAGGAGCATTCTTTCTTCTCCAGGAGAATGATAACTGGAGATTTTGGGTTTTCTTCGTATTATTTTTATACATACTTGGTTTTGCTTTCGCATCACCGAACAAACAGTGAAAAAACAGGCAACTTTTTTTGGTCAATATTGAGCAAGATACTGAACTTTTATATCTCGAGATAATGAGGAGGTGGGTATTGTGTATGGGGATCTGTTATCCCGTGTTGTAAGCTGTTTAGTTTAGTTTAGTTTAGTTTATTTATTTGTACCGCGCACCGAACCCTGGGGTAGCTGGGCGCCGGAGACTTAGAAACAGTTACAGCATGGCAAAAATATACAATACAGACTGTGATATGTGTTATGAAGGGATATAAAGCTTCTGTATCTGAAGATATACCTCTTGTCACTCACTTAGGTGACTCCGTAGCTGCCTTCATTGATTGTAGGGAGCGGGGAGATTGAATTGTTGGTGAAAATAAGTACAACTGTTCCTTGCTCCTGGGGAAGGCAGTGAAGACTGTACCACTGACCTTTCTGTTTCAGGATATCCTTTATAATTAAGCATATATGGATACCATATTGAATCGTGTATGATGCTTTGGTTTTATTTTCCCATTTACACCTGTCTATTCAATAACAGACACAATAAATCAATTTTTGTCTGTGTAGATATTTTATGGATGCACACTAGGGACCGGTTTACTAAAGTAGAAAATCCCATCCCCAAATGCAGATGGTATGCACCCGGTAACAACGATACAGTTGTTTTTAGGTGTGTTCTTATGCAATTCTTTGGCCTTTGGAAAATATGAGAATGACTCGTATATTGATAGAAAAACAGGCCAATTCAATTGAGGTTGCCAGTTAGTCTAGTGGAGGGATAGTTCTCTTCTTGTCCCTATCCCTGCTAGATAGGTGCCAGATCACCTCCCTCTAGGGAGAGTAAACATCACTGAGGGGCAGCATAGACCTTTGATGAGTGACAGAGATAGAATAGCCAGATTTTCTGGTCAATTCAGTACAATGAAATGATTTTTAGGTTCATGGTGCCCGTGGGTGTTACAGTGTAGCTTTCTGGTAACAGTGCCTGAGTTTTCCTCTTTTATGAATAAGCTCTGTAGTGTCTACTCCTTCTATTTTTTGCCATTTCTTGTTTGCTTGTTGCTTCTCAGGTCTTCTTCTGTGATTTTTGGTGGGAAAGACCCTGGTTGAAGTCTTGACTTCGGCGAGAATCTTTTGTATTCCCTGCAGAGGTTCTAGAGTGTCGGAGAAGGCTGGAAGTGAGGGAGGAGACCACAACTCAGCAGCCCTTTGTCTTTCACCTTGCCTGAAAGGAACCAAATCCCATTCTGATTGGACGGCCATACCGCCTCTTTCCGTAAACTGCAGGGAGAGTTTGCAGAAGTTGTGCTGTAGCTCCTGATAAATACTCCAACTCTGGAAGCTGCTAACAAGTCGACCACTGGAGCTATATCCAAAGAGGAAGATGAAGACAAGACGTCTGTAGATATTTTCAGAGGAGGCCCTGCTGAGTATCTAGAGCCTGATGCAACCCTTTCTCCAAATAGACCTGGGGGTTCCGAATGCGATGACTGTTATGCAGAGGCTGGAGAAATTCACTAGTCTCAAAAAGACCTGAGCCGACCTTGATGTGCTGTGACCTTCCTGGACTCCAAACCGCCAATACCAGGGGACCCCAAGCCAGAGTGCAGTGCATGGTCTTCCGAACTCCGAATCCATCCAAAACTTTGGTGGACTCCTACTGGATCTCCAGAGACACGATTCAAATCCCTGAAGTCCCCTCACCAGAGTGCAGTACCAAGAGAGTGAAGAGAATCTGACCAGTGATATTCATTCTTTATCTGGCTGCTGTCAAAAGGTGCCAAATCCACAGAGGTGTGAGAACGCATGACAAGTCCTTTGCTGGAAGCCTCCTCTGGTGACTGCTGCTGCAAGGTCCCATTCAGTGTCCAGTTCTTTTGTCTCCAGACCAAGAATCTAGGGACCGGGTCCTGTGCTTCTGCATCCTGAAGGCATCCACTCCGAAGCTTTTCTTTTCTCCTAAGGTATTGTGTTGGCTTGGGTAATACTTACCTTAAGCCTTGTACAAGTCCTGTGATGCTGAATGGGGGATCCATGTGGTTGGGAACTTGCACATACCACTTGCTCAGGCATAATGCTGGAATGCAAATAGGGAGTCCTCTGTGAAGTATCTAAACACTTGCAACTAATTCTAAAGTGAATATCCACTTGTTTAAGAAGATCTCCTATGGAACTCTGACTTTCCAGCAATTGAACCCTATGCTGACCTGCATACAGCTGGCTCCTAGACCACAAAGGTCCCTCTTCTGCCTCTGAGAAAACAAACTCATGCTATAGACTAGGGAAGGATTTTATAAGATAAGAATTCTGTCTTGTAAAGTATAATAAGTGTAAACTTACTTACTTGCTAAAGAAGTTAGTGTGGTAACTGTATCTCTGTGAAAGAAGAAGTTACAAAGCGTCATTACGTTTATACTTAACTTTAGGTTGCTGGTTGCTCCTCTAAAATGTATATCAGTTATTTACTT
This sequence comes from Ambystoma mexicanum, assembly GCF_040938575.1. Classification (NCBI taxonomy): domain Eukaryota; kingdom Metazoa; phylum Chordata; class Amphibia; order Caudata; family Ambystomatidae; genus Ambystoma; species Ambystoma mexicanum. Next base: position 1,122,491,754 of record NC_090937.1, on the reverse strand, counting down.
ACTTTGAATGGTGTCCCCCTTATGAAAAGCAATAAGTATTGGTACTGTTTTATTATTCTGAAATGAATGAGTGTAAAAGCTTACCAATGGGGTTTACCTACCTTGAAAAACAGATTATCATTCTTAAAGTGTACCGTTATACAGATCTAAAACAGTTTTAAAGTTAATACTTGTCTTTGAGTTGCTTGGAGCCCCTCTTAAAAGTATATGGGTCTTTACTTACCTTGAACAGCTGCTGCTCTTTTAAACTTGCAACATTGGGTTTTGCTTTCCCTGACATGCTTAGTGCAGTCTAAAAACTGATATTCTGATATGTATTCTAAAATAGTGAGTTTTCATTGAGTAGCTGAAGGCCCCTCCAGAAGGTATATGAGTTACATTACTAGCTGAGAACTGTGTCCTACAAGGTAAGATCTGTTACACGGCGTACACTTGAACTGGGTTGGTTTATTAAGTGATTTCTGTAACTGAGCGTCACTGTATGACTGACAGGGTCTACTACCCTTGAATTAACGATTGTATTCTAAAAGTATATATAATCTGTTTTTTTCTCCCCATGAATAGCTGAATGCTATTCTGAATGTGTTGTAGGTTTCACTCACCTTGACTGCTGATTGTAATCTAAATAAGGTTATACATAGGTTTGCAAACCATAAGTAAAGGGTTGGTTTTTATAATTGTGTTTATACATGTTATAGGACTTACTTCCCCAAGATTTATCTTGGCCTACCTGTATTTAAATAAACCATTTATTTGTACAATTCATAGGGTTTCAGTTTTCTTTGTATCAAGCTACAACCCTCTCTCCCTTCTCCGATGAGCCTGGCTGCTCTGTCTGTGCAACCAAATATTAGATGGTACAGCCTTATACTAAGAGTGTTGTTTTGTACTGCCTCAGATAGGGTTTTATGAAGCCCTTAGTTGGACTTTAGAAAAACTGTCCTAACATCTTAGGAGTCCATCCTTTTTCCTATCTGATTTAACCTTTACATGGAGCCCCTGGGAGATGAGGTAGCTTAATGAGGGGTTGATTTAAATCACTATGCCGACAAAACACAAATACCTGAAAGTGTCGCCCGAAGAGGATGTTCATCAACTGAGCAATTGTTTCAACTGGATTGAGTATTCAATGTCAGTGGCAAATTTGATGATCAACTGTTTCAACACTGAATGTCTTCTTTGCTCTCCTGGCAGAATTACTGACCAGTCTTGGCAAAACATCTTAAGTAGAGATGGGCTTTCCCCCTTACTTGTTGCCTTGGGCTAGTCACTTGGCTTTTGGTTAGAAAAAGGCTTTGTCTACTCATTTAAAAAAAAATGTATTATTTATTTCTCATGTCATACCATACCTTTTAT